>NC_143526.1:30566004-30897670 GCF_031878675.1 Megascapheus bottae | reverse complement strand
TGCCCGCCGTCGTGCCCAGGTAGCACCCACAGGAGTCTTTCCCAGATGTCCTAAGGGATCCCAGGGGTGGGCCCCAACCATGTGCTGCCAGTACACAGGAGTCCAGCCTTGCAGGGGAAGGTGACAGTACCCCACTCCCAGGGTCACCGGAGGCTTCGACCTCAGCTTGCCCAATTGACTTGGAGAACTCCAACCCCCAAGTAGCAATCTTTCCTTCCATGGCCGTGTGCCCTTTGGAGCACTTCACAGGCCTGGGAGTCAGAATGCTGCGGCCCCTGGCCTCAGGGCTCACCCGGCAGGTCAATGATGAGCCAGCCGTCCACTTCATCCTCCTCAGAGACGAAGGCGCCAGGGCAGTCCAAGTCTTCAGGAGGCGAAGGAGTACTGAAGAAGAGGCTGGTGAGGCGCTGGAACATGGTCGCGGGGCAAGCGGCCTCCAGGGGGTGCCCGAGGGTAGTGTAAAATCCTGGGAATCCTAGCAAAGCACATGGATGACTGGTTCACCCCCAGCAACCCCCAGCAGTGAAAAGAACAGGGATGTGTGGGGAAGCTTTTGATGTCTTTCTGCATATAGATCCAGGCTCTTCTGTATGAACTTAGGAAGTTATTTACCTGTGTGGGGTTTTTTTTCCATGTCAAATGATAGTAGTGTTCATAATAAGTACCCTTCTCTGGGTTCTAATAAGAATTCAATGAGCCAGGCATTCATAGCTCACCTCCATAATCCTAGCTACTCATAAGACTGAGCTCTGAGGGTCATGGTTCAAAGCCAGCCCCTGCAGAAAAGTCTTGGTGAGACTCATCTCTAATAAATTAAAAAAAGTCAGAAGTGGTAATGCGGCTCAAGTGGTAGCGCACTAACTTTGAGCCCAAAGAGGCTCAGGGAAAATATACAGACCCTGAGTTCAAGCCTCAGATGGTGAGAAAGAAAGAAAAGAAAAAAGAGAAAGAAAAAGGAAGGGGAAAAAAAGGAGGGGGGGGAAGAGGGAGAGAGGGACAGCTCCCAGACTCTGAGTTCAAGCCCTAAGACTAGCACAAAAAAAAAAAGAAGAAGAAGAAGAAGAATTAAATGAACTACGGGCTGGGAATATGGCTTAGTGACAGAGTGCTTGCATTAGCAAGCATGAAACTCCAGGTTCCATTTCTCAGTACCACATATACAGAAAAAGCCAGAGTGGTGCTATGCATCAAGTGGTAGAGAGCTAGCCTTGAGCAAAAGCAGCTCAAGGACGGTGTCTAGGCCCTGAGTTCAAGTCCCAAGACTAGCAAACAGCAACAACAAAAACTTAGGGCCAGGAGTTTGGCCTAGTGGTAGAATGCTTGCTTAGCATGCACAAAGACCAGGGTTCAATTCCTTGGTACCACATACATAGAAAAAGTCAGAAGGGATGCTGAGCTCTAGCCTTGAGAAGGCCAAGGACAGTGCTCAGGCTCTAAGTTCAAGGCCCAGGACTGACAAAAAAAAAAAAAAGAAGAAGAAGAAAGAGAAGAAGACGACAACAACAACGACTTATTTAGAACAGTATCTGAGAGTGTAATGGTCACTCAATAAACAAGTAAACACATCATTACAAGGTTCTGTAGGAATTTAGAAGGCTTGATATATGACTGGCTAGTCACAGAAAAGTCTCCAAAAGGTGAAACATTCAAATTGGACTTTGAAAATAGAAATTCTCCAGGCGGGGAATGAATTGTCCATATTGTGATTGTTTCCTTTTTTCTTTTTCTTTTTTTTTTAATCACTCCTGGAGCTTGAACTCAGGGCCTGGGCACTGTCCTTGGACACATTTTTGCTCAAGGTTAGAGCTCTGCCACACTTCAACCACAGCACCACTTCTGCTTTTTCTGTGTATGTGGTACAGAGGAAACGAACCCAGGGCTTCTTGCGTGATAGGCAAGTCCTACCACTAGCCCATACTCCCGGCCCCTTGTGATTTTTTTTTTTTTGCCAGTACTGGGGCTTGAACTCAGAGCCTGAGCAAATGTCCTTGAGCTTTCTCAAGACGAGAGCTCTTCCACTTCAGTCGTAGCACCACTTCCAGTTTTTCCTATGTATGTGGTACTGAGGAATCGAACCCGGGTCTTCATGCATGCTTGGCAAGCACTCTACTACTAGGCCAAACTCCTGCCCCCTCCCCTTATGATTGTTTCTTATCATCATAAAAATATAAATATCCATGTGAGGATATTTATTCTCAAGTTCACATATATTACCTCACACAATAAATATAGAAAGTGGGAATAACTTCTATCTCTTTTACAGATGAAGAAAACAGAGGAAGCTCAGGGAGGAAGATAATTTGCCCAAAGTCACATAGGTAATAAGACAAAGGTGGGCTGGGAATGTGGCTTAGTGGTAGAGCGCTTGCCTAGTATGCATGAAGCCCTGGGTTCATTTCCTCTGTACCACATACATGGAAAAAGCCAGAAGTGGTGCTGTGGCTCTAGCGATAGGGTGCTGGCCTTGAGCAAAAAAAGCTAAGGACAGGACAGTGCCTAGGCTCTATGTTCAAGCCCCAGGACTGGAAAAAAAATGACAAAGGTGAGAGATTTGAACCTGTGTTATCTGAGGCAGCATCCACAACCACTGTAGTACAGTGTTTTTGCTGGCTATGTGTCTACATTAGGCATTCTGAACTTGGTGACTGGGAACATGAAAGACTTTGGATTTCATCATGATTTCCTAGTCTTTTACCCCAGAGACTGAAAACCACTGTGGGAGCCTGTGTGGCTTGGAAAGTGCTAACTAGCAGTAGCCCCACAGAACTGCTAGGATCTCACAACTGAGATGGGGCAAACTTCATACCTATCTGTCAGACGAGATATGAAGATCCTATTCCCCACAGTCCCTCCGTCCCCTAACCTTTTGTTTTTCCAGGTTCCTGCTCCAGGACAGTATCCTGGCCAGGACGAAGATTGCCTGGCCCCAGTAAGACCGCAGGTCAGTGAGAGGTGATTAGGTAGAAAGGATCTGCCTGGTCCCCAGTTGCCCTAATGATAAACACTGAAGATTGGTCCAGGACCCAAGCCATTAGCCAATCCTTTCCTGGGCTAAGATGAGGAAGAAAGATGCCAAAGTGGTATCTATAAATCTGCCCCCAGCTGATTTTGCAATCTGAGAGAACACAAGTCAGTTCCAAACATGTAACTAGGCAGTAGTGGGGCAGATCTAGTCTCAAGTCCTTGTGCATCCAGTCCAGATTAGATACAGGTAGGAAAGCCTCAACAGAAAACATCCAAGGATATAATGATCCAGAGGACAGGGAAGTGAGACAAGGTCCTTGATAAACCACAGCCCCTCTGCTAGGCCCACCCCCATAAAATGTGGCGTCCCATACTACCCTCTGGGCACCAGAGCCTGCACTTAGCTTCTTCAGTTAGAGACCAACGGAAGAAAGGGAGGTTCAAAGTAGATACTCCCTCCCTGAGGTCAAATAGCTAGTCAGTAATAGCCAAGAATGACAACCACACCCTCCAACCAGTGCTTGTCCCCTCCCTTGACCACTCTAGGGTATGCCTCTTGGATTTTCTTTCTCAGCCTGTCAGCTTCCTGCTTCTCAGATTCCCAGCTCTGCTCCAAGAAGAACTATTCCCTTTAATAACTACAACATCTGTATCCAAAGCCACCTCTAATCTAGCCCATTCTTGAGTAAACCCCAGCTTGGGCCTAGAGTTCCAGGTACAGCTTCTATGCCCATCCTTATGGAAGGTCAGAAGTTCTCCTCCAACCAGTCTACCCCTCTGTAGGACAGCTTAAACTTCTACAACTGCCAATATTAAGGAAGGTTGAGTCCCTTCCTAGATGACAGACTTGGAGGCTAGGGCAATAAAGAGGAGCCAATAGAGAGAACCCCACCTCACTCTCTACCCTTAACTAACATCAGCTCTGGAAACAGCCAGAGGCAGACAGCTAGTGACTCACCTTTCTCTGGTCAAAACAGCTGGAGAACAATTCTATTGGGCTCTAAAGTATAGTGAGGGTAAAGGGAATAAGGGCCACCAATGAAACACAATCTCCAGAGATGACCTGGAAAAGGGTCAGGGATTGAGGAGCAGAGGAGCCCTACTAAATCAGGATAGGTACTGAGCCCAAAATAGAGTCCCTCGGTGAAAAAAGAATGTGTAATGTGTAACGTGTTGCCTGATCTCCTATCATATATATGTCCATGGCTATGTATCCATCACTCACTTACTGAGCATGACTCTAACTGGCTATGAGACCCCAGTGAAATACTAATGAATGCTGGGCCTCAGTTTCCCTTTCCATGAAATGAACTGTCTCTCTCTCTCTCTCTCTCTCTCTCTCTCTCTCTCTCTCTCTCTCTCTCTCTCTCTCTCTCTCTCTCTCTCTCTCTCTCTCTCACACACACACACACACACACACACACACACACACACACACAACGCCAAACTCTAGGGATAATCCCCAGTGCTGCCAAAAAAGAAAAAGAGAAAAGATCTCGTTTGGAAGCTGAGTGACATCAACTGAGGCACTGCACACAAGTCCCGGATTAGATTATTATGTTAGTCCTTCTGGGGCGGAGTCTTAAGCGGGAGAGGGGATTCCACTACCATCTGGCACGGTCCAAAGGACTTGGATCTCCAGGCTGTCTTCATCCCCTGACGAAATCCCCTGCCCCCACTCCCACACCCACCTAGACCCAACTGTACCGTGGGACCCTCTCTTAGGTCGCAAGGAGAAAGTAGGAGGTCAGAGGCTTAACCCCCAGCCCCACGATTACCCGGGAAACAGCCGAGTGCCTCTGGCCCTGCTTGCCTTTTCTGCGTCTCTCACCCTTGGCCCAGCCCGACACAGCGCCCACCGGGTCACCGGAGGACAAGCAACCCAAGCCCGGAGGGGGGGGAGGGGGCGGTGCTGGCCTTGGTGACGTCTCAATGTCATATGCAAATACGGTAACGTCACAGACCTACCGGCGTGCAGCAACCAATCGCAAGCCGCGAAAGCAGCCCCAGCGGCCGCCGGCGGAGACAAACAAAGGCCAGAGAGCCGGCGAGGGGTGCAGGGCGTGTCCCGGGGCTCGGGGAGCCCTTCTGACCCACTGTAGTCAGGACTCACCTAGGGGCTGGAGCGCCGCGGCGGGCGGGGATGCGTGAGGTAGTTGTGCGTCCGGGCGTCCGGGGTGGCCGGCTGCTCACCGGCTCGCCCGCATCGTGGCGGGTGGCTGGCAGCGGCGAAGCGAACGGACCCCGGGAGCAGCTGCACTCACCCGCGGGGCCTCGAGTCTGTGCGGCCGGCTGCGGCGGGGCTCACGGCACAAATTGGAACGTTCAAACAGCTGATTGTGACGTCACAAAGGGGCCCGCCCGCCGCGCGTCACCTGCCGGCACAGCGGCGGCCAATCACAGGCTGCGGATCTCCCTGTCCCCGCCCCTCCACGGCTCGCGGGCGGCTGCTTCCAGCCCCGGAGTCGCGCGGGGAGCCTCGGGGAGGTGATTGCTGGAAGCCTGGGTTCCTTGCCCTCCGTCACCCCCAGACCTCTCAATAAGGGCTACCCAACCGTCCTACAGGATCCCCTCTTCCTACACTGCACTTGTACCAACACCCTCACCTCTTCCATTCTCTCCACATCCTTTCTTCTGCGTGACCCCCAAGCTATACGTACCCTTTCTTTAATCCACATTCGTCGTGCACCTCCACGCGCCACACTGCCCTTAGGCCGACTCTCCCTCTTCTGTCGCACCTCCTTATTCCTACACATTTTCTGGTTTTCCCCAAACCCCGCCCTCCCTTTTCTTCCCCCCCCCCTCAGCAGACTTGAGAGAAGGGTAAGTGCCCCTTCCTAAATTCTAAGGGATCTCCTGAAAAAGTGGGAGATTAAGTTGACAGGAAATTTTGCAAGCAGTAGGACTTGGAAAGGAATTGCTTTGAGCCAAGCAAACATTCACCTAGAGGCAGCTCAGCCCTGGAATGTTTGCACACCTTATTAACTCCACGGTGTTACCGGAAGTGGACAGGAGAGACACGACGGGGATTTCTAGAACTGTGGACAGGAGAGACACGACGGGGATTTTCTAGAACTGATTTACACATGGAAAAACAGGATTATGAAATCTCACTGTTGGTGTGTGAATTCATACTCACTGATGCATTAAAAGAATTTATTGGGCACCTATTATTGACACTACCAGACCACTAGCCAACATTCAACACTTGTATGTCAAGCATTGGGCTATGATTTTTTTATCTTCACAACAACCCCCCAAAACAAGTATTTTTCTTATTTAACAGTTGAGGAAACACACTGGGGGAGCCTAGTTCCCAATGTACTTAACCGTAGTCAATGGCAGAGCCAGGAGTTAAATTCCCATCTCCAGTCTACTTGCATCAGGATATATAGTCCAGACTCCTTCAGTCTCTTCAGGAAGACCTGGTTTCCAGTCCTGACTGTGCTCTAAATTTGCTGTATATTCTCAAGCAAGTCATGTTACATTTCTAGGCCTCAGTTTCTTCATCTGTCATACTTGGCATACTCAAGTTTTCTTAGAGTGGACACTGTGAGAGTCTTCTGAACTCTCCACCCTCAAGATTCTGCCAATTCCGTGATGCAGGCCCCAGCTTTCCCAACAGCCTGAATGACACCTGCAGAGATCATACAATACATATTCTCAAAATGCCCAGTTTCTCTCCATGGAGGAGAGCTGGTGAGTGAGACTCTGAGAACTGCCCGCCAGGCCAACAGGAGCTAGTGCAGAGGATCATATTGTGGAGGAAACAAAACAAAGAAAACAATAACAAAATACCTGTCCTGGCCTAATTTGAAGTCAAGTGAAGACTCAGCCTTAGCAATTAGAGAGGAATCTCCCCCCTCCCCCCAGTAATAACCAGAAACTTCTGAGAGAAGGCAAGGTGACATTGTGTTCCTTAGAGTGGTGTCCCCAAAGTGGCCTCTTTCCTCACTTGTCACAGACACTTCCTGCTTAAACCTCTTCCCTCTCTTAAACTCCTTGCTGATCAAATAATCCCTAACGCAGGAGCTCTTCTTTCACATCCACCATTTTCTCTAAAACCAGCTGGCAAAGCTCCACACTGTGAACAGCATTCAGGTTCTCCCATGATCTCAACCCAGTTCTCTGCAGTGCCATCTTCTCTCCTCCTCCAGGCATCTTGTGCTAAAGTCAAATGCCTCACTGGACTCTTCAACAAACACTAAACCTCTGTTATTTTCTTCAGCCTGGAATGCTTTCTTTAGGAATTTCTGAAATCCAGATTTGTTTTTGCAAGTCTTGGGGTTTGAACTCAAAGTTTGAGCACTGTCCTTGGGCTTTCTCAAGACTAGAGTTCTACCCACTTGAGCCATAGCAACACTTGTAGCTTTTTTTTTTTTCTATGTATGTGTTACTGAGGAATCGAACCTGGGTCTTCGTGCATGCTAGGCAAGCACTCTACCACTAGACCAAACTCCCAGCCTGAAATCCAGATCTTTTATGTTGTCAAGCTTCTATTTACCTCTTAGGTAGTTTTTTGTTTGTTTGTTTTGGTCAATGGTCAGTTTGATGGATATTCATTTATTTGTTCAGAAAACAGCAAGTAGCTGACTATTGTGTGTTTTTGTAGTTTACCTTCAGAGTAGCCAGGATTACAAGCAGTAACTAAATCCAGGAATTTGGGGACAACTCAAGCAACACAAAGATTTATTTTAAAAAAATAAGTGGCACTGGGTGCCCATGACTTGTGCCTGTAATCTTAGCTGCTCAGGAAGCTGAGAGCTAAGGATTGCAGTGCAAAGCTAGCCTGGGCAGGAAAGATTGTGAGACTCTTACCTCCAATTAAACACAATAAGAATAAGAATAAGAAGCTAGAAGTGGTAGGGCACTAGCCTTGAGAATAAAAGCTCAAGCCCTGGGACTGGCACATACACACACACACACACACACACACACACACACACACACACACACACACACACACACACAGCCTGTAGTGGGTATGGCACAGAATAGAATCCAATCAAAGGCTCAGTAGCTGCAGATGGAAGCTCAAAAAGGGTGAACGGCACAGGAGTCAATATCTGCACACTCGATCTTGGTATAGGCTGAATTCTATTTGGCACAGATCAGAGGGCTCTTCGTATACACTCTGGTAACCTGAGAGGACTTCAGTTTGTTTCCCAGCATTATTTGCATTCTAAATGCAGGCTGCTAGGCCAGATGCCAGTCTACTGACCCTGGCCCCAGGGAGTAGGCTTAGTATTTTGGAACTCTAGTCTTAGCCTGTGGGCTATAAAAAGAAGTAGCAGAGCCTAGTGTTGGTGGCTCTTGCCTGTAATCCTACCTACTTGGGAGGTTGATGTTGAGAGGGTTATGGTTAAAAAGGTCAGCACAGGCAGAAAGTTTTTCCAAGACCCCTGCACAACAAAGAGCTGGGCATATGGCACACACTTGTTATCCCAGCTATGATAGGGAACCTAAAATAGGCAGGGTATATAGTCCAGTTGCATGTCTGAACCAGAAGTAAGACTCTAAAAAGTAACCAGCACTAACTAAATAGGCCTGGAGAGGTAGATCAGAAGCAAATCTAGGCTCAGTAACGCCCAACACATGTGCATGCACACATACACATATGTGTGTGTGTGTGCACACACACACACAGAGGCAGGAGCCTGCTAGGGGTGATCATGGAGTTTCATTTCCAATCATACACAAAGTGCTTCTCCAATGTACATACACATATTCATAGATATCCATACATACACTTGAAGACATCTATACAAATATACACAAACATGAGTTTATACTCATGGAGTGTCCATCTCACCCATGCCTGATTTTGTAGCCACCAGGATCAAAGGTCAAGAGGACACTCTACCATTCCTGCCTAGGGCTTGCCTGCACTGTGCCCTGGGGACACTCCACTGGTTTGGGGCCCCCACTTCAAAGAGCAGACTTGTGTCAGGCTGGGTGTGTTCCTCATGGGACCTTGATTGTGCTTGAAAATATGAAGCTGTGTTCTTGGCTGGGGAACTGGCTCACCACTCCTGGCCTCCTTTTCTACTCCACCCTTGCCTTAAGATAGAGGTAGAGGCCGGGTACCATTGGCTCCTGCCTGTAATTCTAGCTATTCAGGAGGCTGAGATCTGAGGACTGTTAGTTCAAAGCCAGCCTAGGCGGGAAATCCCATGTAACCTATCTCCAATTAAGCACCAAAAGAGCCAGAAGCACAATTGTGTTTCAAGATAATACCAGCCTTGAGCCAAAAAGACCAGGGACAGGGTTCTGGTTTTCCAACTGCAAAGTAGGTGGCTCCAGGCTCCCTTCGCAGCATCCTCTCCCATGTCAGCCTCTAAACATCCATGTGGCTTTTGTGTGAACTATGCTCAGTACCCCTGTCAGGGAGGAGGTCATCTTGTTTCAGAGAGGGAGGCAGGTGGCTGAAAGACAAAAGCAGGTCTGACTCAGCTTTATCTGTCTTCCCAAGATGTGATGGCAACTCTGAGAGCCAAGAGGTATGTTAGTGAATGCGAGCAAGAACCTAAATGAACTGTTCCACTATGTGCTCATTATGGATTCCTTCAATGTAGACTGGTTTTTTTTTTTTTTTTTTTTTTTTGCCAGTCTTGGGCTTGGGCTCAGGGCCTGAACACTGTCCTTGGACTTTCTCATGGCTAGAGCTCTACCACTTGAGCCTCAGCACCACTTCCAGCTTTTTTCTATGTATGTGGGACCGAGGAATCGAACCCTGATATTCGTGCATGTGAGGCAAGCACTCTACCACTAGGCCAAAGTCCCGGCCCCCACTGTAGATTTTTTAAAGAACAAATGGTTGCATCCATTCCTGACTGATGATGCTGAGACGAAGCAGTTTAGGAGCTATTTAGGAGCAAAAGGAAAGGACGGGGTATTCTGGTTATGCCCTCTGCCTTTGCCTGCGCAGGGCTGGGTTCTGTACCTCCCTCCTAGAACGTGGCTTCAGGACATAGTGCCCAGAAGGCTTTAAAGAAGAGGATGGACAAGACTTTCCTCCGGCAGAACCCATCGCTTTTCTAGTAGCAAATAAACCCTAGAAGCTCAGATCATTTCTTGCGTTCACAGTGTGGCTTCTTACTCCCAACTGAAATGCACGTGACTCCAAATGGACTTAGAAGGGTGAGCAGCACCATCCCCACTCCTCTTTCATGCTATACACACACACACACACACACACACACACACACACACACACACACAGTGTAAACCACCACCAACTTTTGCATTAAGAGATTTGCTCTTGTAGATCCCTCCTAGGGGATCCTGTCTGGCACTCACCTAATCTCCCTGTGTCTGGACCTGGACCCCCTCTCTATTCGTGTGTGTGTGTGTGTGTGTGTGTGTGTGTGTGCGCGCGCGCGCGCGCTCTGGTCCTAGGGCTTGAACTCGGGGTCTAGACAATGTCCCTGAGCCTTTTTTTTTTTTTTTTTTTTTTTGCTCAAGGCTGATACAGCTCCACTTTCAGATTTGTTTTTAAAGTTTATTGGAGATGAGTCTCATGGAGGGCTGGGAGTAGCTTAGTCGTAGAGTGCTCACCTAGCATGCACAAAGCCCTGGGTTCAATTCCTCTCTAACACATACTGGGAAAAAGCCAGAAGTGGTGCTGTGGCTGAAGTGGCAGAGGAGTAGCCTTGAGCAAAAAGTTCCCAAGGATAGTGCCCAGGCCCTGAGTTCAAGCCCGGAGACTGGCAAAAAAAAAATCATTTTGAGAGGGATATGGGGACAAAAACATGACAAGGAGTATCAATGTGTGAGAATTAATGCATCTTCTATCTGGTAAATATAACTGTAACCTCTCTATTAATTATAATAAAAATAACTTTGAGCAGCAAATCTACTTTAGAAGAGCAAACTTTATCATTTGGACAGGGCCACATAACAAGAACTTAAGAAAGGCCTCTAAAAGAAGAGGATAACTCAATAGAGAAAAATTGGGGGTCCATAATACAGCCCTAAGAAAATGACTTATGGAGACTGGGGATGTGGCTTGCCTAGCAAGCATGAAGCCTTGGTTTCAATTCCTCACTACCACATAAACAGAAGAAAGCTGGAAGTAACACTGTGGCTCAAGTGGTAGAACACTAACCTCGAGCACAGAGAGGCTCAGAGACAGAGCTCAGGTCCTGAGTTCAAGCCTCAGAATCAGAAGAAAAAAAAAACGAATTCTGCCAAGTAGAAGCCAGACTTCTATAATTAAGCCTTCAAAGGAGAGCAAATGCAGCCAACCTACAAGACTTATCCTGGATTTCTGATTTATAGAACTATGGACTAAATAATGGGGATTGTTAGTTTTGTAGTGGTTCATTATGCATCAATAGAAAAGTAATGTACTTATATAAAGAGTTTTGGGTGGTTTGGATTGGCTTTACATGCAAAGAGATAACCCAGGAGTTTAGCTCAGAAGTAAAGTACTTGCCTAACAGGCTTGAAGTGGAAGAACTCGAGCTACTAATTTTCTTGTATATTTTGTTTAAATGTGAGTATTTTTGAAAATAGTGCTATAATTGGAGAAAACCATTTTTTTGTCTTTCTTTGCCAGTTGTCTAGTTGAAACTAAGAATTTGAATGTGTGGGATACAACTTTATAGTATGTGTTAGCCAAATGACACTTTCTTCAGGAAGCTCTTCAGAATTTCTTTGGGTATGGAGAAGCGTCCCTTCCCTCCCCAGAGCCCCCCAAACACAAGGTCTAACTCTGATCACTGGACACTTTCAGTTCATCACATACCAGGAATACCTTTATTACTTTCTGGGAGGCAGGTACCTTTTCTATAGTTAAGAATCTCATTCAAGGCCGGGAATTTGGCCTAATAGTTAAAGTGCTTGCCTAGCATGCACGAAGGCCCGGGTTCGATTCCTTGGTACCACATACATAGAAAAAAGCCGGAAGTGGTGCTGAGGCTCAAGTGGTAGAGCTCTAAACTTGAGAAAGTCCAAGGACAGTGCTCAGGCCCTGAGCTCAAGCCCAGGACTGGCAAAAAAAAAAAAAAAAAGAATCTCATTCAATGTAAACAAACATAATTAGAGACCATAGACTAATTACATGGAAATATGATCTAGGATAGTGGGTAGAATGAGATGGTAAAGAAACTCAAACAAAGAATTCAGCTGTCCTACCCTTGAGCCAAGCCCTACTTCCTGTTTTCTAGAGGTTAATTGGAGATAAGAGTCTCAGGTCCTTTTGTGCCAGGGCTGGCTTTGAACCTTGATCCTCCTGTGTAGCTAGGATTACAGGCATGAGCCACAAAAGCACCTGGCTTTTGATGATGATTTTTGTGTAGAGCCTTTTTCTGTCTAAGACGAAGGAGAAATTTGTCTTGTCTTCCTTTCTTCGAGGTTTTTAAGATATAGAAGTAGGGCCATGAGTTTGGCCTAGAGGTAGAATGCTTGCCTACCATGCATGAAGACCCGGATTCAATTCCTTGGTACCATATACGTAGAAAAAGCTGGAAGTGTACTGTGGCTCAAGTGGTAGAGCACTAGCCTGGAGCAAAAAGTGTCCAACTGACGACAGTGCCCAAGCCCTGAGTTCAAGCCCCAGGTCTGGCAAAAAAAAAAAAAGAAAGAAAGAAACAGAAGTGAGGTAAGGAGCTAAGATGGTGGCTTAATGGTAGAGTGCTTACCTAGCATGCATGAAGCCCTACATTCAATTCCTTAGTACCATGTACACAGAAAAGGCTGGAAGTGGTGCTGTGGCTCAAGTGGTAGAGTGCTAGCTCAGGGACAGCGCCCAGGCTCTGAGTTCAAGCCCCAAGACTGGCAAAAAAAGAAAACAATGAGATAATTGGTGACAGAGGCAGGATGTAGACTGAGAAAAACAAAGAATGAAGAAAGGCTTGAAGAGGAAAGTTTTCTTCCTTCTCTCTCTTGCTTGCTCTTTCTTTCCTTCTTTTATTTTTTTTTCTTTGTGCTGTCTTGGGGATTGAACTCAGAGCCTCTTACATACTAAATAAACAGGCATTCTATTTAACTACAACTCTAGCCTATGGTAATTGTGTGTGTGTGTGTGTGTGTGTGTGTGTGTGTGCCAGTACTGGGGCTTGACCTCAGGGCCTGGGTATTTTGGGCTCAAGACTCTACCTCATGAGCCACAGCTTGGCTTCTGGTATTTTGGTGGTTAACTGGATATGAGTCTCACAGACTTGTCTGACTGGCTGGTTTCAAACTATAATCTTTAGATCTCAGCCTCCAGAGTCGCTAGGATTACAGATGTGGGTCACCAGTGCACATTTTTGGAAACTATTCTTATTATTTCCATCTTAAAGATTTGTGTTCAAGAATCAACAAGTAGTAAGCAGTAGGCTGGACTATGAATCTTGGCAAGCTGGCTCCAGGGCCTATAGTCTTAAGCACTCTGTGCCACTGCCTATTCATGTGGCAAGAAAGATAGCAAAGTCTCTTTGTCTCTGGATCTCTTCTTCAAGGATGCCAAAAATTCCACCTTTGCTCTAATCTTCATAAACCTTGCCATCTTTTGACAACCCCTAATAGATGCTGCTGATCAAGAAACGGGGAAGCTGAATCCCTATATAATGAATGAAATGGTACTTTCAAATGCCTTTTCTCCACAGAATGGATTTAGAGAGAAATACATGTTGGGGGTGCATTAGGAAAAGTGGGGAGGAAAAACAAAGAGATCAAATTAAATGTCATTTTTTTGGCCTGGCTCCACCATACCTTCCATCCATAGACCCTCTGACTCCATGGGCAGTTGGCTCTGCTTTTCAGCCCAGCACACTGGTAAAACAAGCCAAGTGAGTGAGAGGTGACCGGGAGAGCTGTTTGGAATGACGTTGATAACAGCCCAGGTTCTTCTCTCCAAGCCAGGCTCTTTGGGGAAGACAGGTGGGATGAAGGGTATAGCCAAAGTTTTTGCTTTAGAAAGAGGAGACAGAGACTTTCTATAACTACCAATAATTTGGAGTGTATTCTTTTTTTTTTGCCAGTCCTGGGCTTGAACTCAGGGCCTGAGCACTGTCCTTGGACTTTCTCAAGGATAGAACTCTACCACTTGGGCCTCAGCACCACTTCCAGCTTTTTACTATGCATGTGGTACCAAGGAATCGAACCCAGGTCTTCATGCATGCTAGGCAAGCACTCTACCACTAGGCCAAATTCCCAGCCCTATTCTTCTTTTACTTTTTTCCTTCTAGGGCTTGTTTGGCTTCTAGGTTTTTTGTTTTTATTTTTACCAGGCCTAGGACTTGAAGTCAGAGCTTGAGCACTCTTGTTCAAGGCTAGTGTTCTGACACTTCTGGCTTTTTCTGTGTATGTGGTACCAAGAAATTGAACTCAGGGCTATGGGCATGCTAGGCAAGCACTCTACCACTAGGTCACACTCCCAGCCTGACTTCTAGTTTTAGAATTAAAGTTATTTTTAGTTACTTGATTATAAGGACCATTCAAAGTTACAAATGATTAATAGATAATCCAATGAAAGGCAGATGTCTCTCCTCCAGTTCCCAACCACAAGTCTCCTTCTTGGAAGCAGTCATCAATTCTAGTTTCCTAGAATTCCTTCCCCGAGAATTCTGTACATTGAATACCCAATGCATAGCCAGGCACAGGTGGCTTATGTCTGTAATCCTAGCTATTCAGGAGGCTGAGAACTGAGGATAATGGTTCAAAGCCAGCCAGATAGAAAAGTCCATAAGACTTTTTTATTGTCACTTGTTGGGCTTGAACTCTGGGCCTGGGTGCTATCCCTGAGCTCAAGGCTTGTGCTGCTTCCAGTTTTCTGGCGGAGAAAAGAGTCTCACAGACTTTCGTGCCCAAGCTGGCTTTGAACCCGGATCCTCATATCTCAGCCTCCTGAGTAGCTAGGTTGCAGTGTGAGCCACTGGTGCCTGGCCATCTATGAGACTTTTATATACAGTTAGCCATCAAAAAGTCAGAAGTAGAGATGTGGCTCAAGTAGTAGACTGTCAACCTTGGCAGAGGGTGGGGAGCTAAAGAATACTGCCCAGAGCTGGACGAGGTGGCTCATGCCTATAATCCTAGCTACTCAGGAAGCTGAGATCCAAAGATCAAGGTTCAAAGTCAGCCCAGGCACAAAAGAACCTGAAACTCTTATCTCTAATTAACCTCTAGAAAATGAGAAGTGGGGCTCAAGGGGTAGGGCCCCATAGTCTTTAGCTGAAGAGCTCGGGGACAGCACCCAGACCCAGAGCTCAAGCCCCATGACCCACAAAAAAAAAAAAAGAAGAACAATATTGCTCAGGTTTTGAGTTTAAGCTCCAGTACCATCAGAAGAGGAGGAGGAGGAGAGGAGGACAAGGACGAGGATGAGGACGAGGAGGAAGAAGAAATGGAGGAGGAGGAGATGGAGGCAGCTGGGCCCTAGTGGCTCATGTTGTAAGCCTAGTTACTCAGGAGGCTGAAATAAGAGGATCACAGTTCAAGGTCAGCTTGGACAGGAAAATCTGTGAGACTCTTATTTCCAGAAAACCATCAAAAATCCAAAGGAAGAGCTGTGGTTCAAGTGATAGAGCACTAACCTGGAGAAAAAATAAATCTCAGAGACAGAACCCATGTCCAGAGTTCAAGTCCCAGGATTTGTGATTGCAAACATGTGTGTACATGCAAACATACATATACATGCTAAATTAAAACTGTGTTAGGGCCAGGAGTTTGGCCTAGTGGTAGAGTGCTTGCCTAGCATGCATGAAGGCCCAGGTTTGATTCCTTGGTATCACATATATAGAAAAAAGCCAGAAATAGTGCTATGGCTGAAGTGGCAGACCACTAGCCTTGAAAATGCCCAAGGACTGCTCAGGCCCTGAGTTCAAGCCCCAGGACTGGCAAAACAAACAAAAAACTGTGATGCAGATTTCCATTGTGTGAATCTAATAATAATAATACAAGAAATATTTATTGACAGACAGCTGTGTGGTTTTAGTGTCTTAACAATGCTATTTTTTTTTGCCAGTCCTAGGGTTTGAACTCAGGGCCTAGACACTGTCCCTGAGCTTTATTTATTTTATTTTATTTTTTGCCAGTCCTGGGCTTGTGGCACTGTCCTTGGGTTTTCTCAAGGCTAGCACTCTACCACTTGAGCCATAGCACCACTTGTGGCTTTTTTCTATGTATGTGGTACCAAGGAATTGAACCCAGGTCTTTGTGCATGAGAGGCAAGCACTCTACCACTAGGCCAAACTCCTGGCCCATGTCCCTGAGCATTTTTGCTCAAGGCCAGCACTCTGCCACTTGAGCCACAGCACCACTTTGGACTTGTTCTGTTTATGTGGTACTGAGGAATAGAACTCAGGGCTTAAGATATGCTAGACAAGCATTCTACCAATAAGTTACATTCCTAGCCCACGTGACAATCTTTGTTTAGAATAGATCCAAAGCAGTAGATGTCAAGACTGGCATTCACATGTCAAACTAAACAGATCCCACCAAATGATGCTTCAAAATATTGGGCCACTTTAGAGTTCCATCGGCGATTCATGAGAGAGTCAGTTAGTTTTAGAGCTAGACCTGGCCAGTGTGCTTCCTCTTCAGTCAGTGCTCCAAGTGTCAGTTATCACTGGGGCAGTGCAAGTCTTTAGATAGCTGCTGCAGAATGGCCAGCAGTCCTGAAAACTGGAAAGGATGCTTACGGGTGAGGGGCAAGCTGTACCCCATGTGTCAAATCATCCCTCTGGTAACCAATCCTCTCTAAAGCAAGAGAAAGCGAGCTTCCCATCACTAGAAGTTAGTATCAAAAACACACTGAACACCTACTTCTGCGTGCTAAGTCTTGGGCTTGGTGTCTTGTCTGAGAGATGAGTCAGTCTCAGTTTCTACCCTCCCAGAGCTTGAAACTCATGGGGGAAAACACACAAATAAACAGATAGTGATGACTGAGTCGGACTTCCTTTTCTAACAATATCTGGAACTTCCTGCCAGATCACCCATGGAAATGCCGACAACAAAAACAACAAATATCCTTTTAAAGGCTCAAGTGAACCTGCAAGCATTTGGCTTTTAACAGACATTTGTGGAGGTAAAGTTTGGGGCTTACATGAAGCTAGGAATTGCAGACTAAGGGACTATGACTCTTGAATCATCTAGGAGCTTGGAAAGAAAGGCCTGGAAAAGTTTATCTGAATTTTGGCAGAATGCCCTGTCACCTTCCCAGAATATGAGAGGATGAGAGGCTTGTCAGACATAAGGCCACCCACATGCTTCTCATGTTCCCTGGGAGACAGACATGGGAGTTTTATTGTTTCCTAGATCGTAAGGAGTATGGGGTTTGTACTCTCTCATCCTAATATATAAAACTTCTTAGTTGCTGTATAGAATTCTCCTTTCTACAACAGAATAGAACCTGTGACTCGAGTAGCAATATGAGGATCATTTTTGCTCTGTTCAGATCTTTTTATGGTATGTGGGACAGAATCACAAGGAGCTGGCTGGTTTTTCCTTGCTGTCTATTCAAGTAACAAGCTATTTAAATCTAAACGTGGTTTGTCACATATTTCAGCCTCAGCATTGCTATGGATTGTAAATATAAGCTTAAATGTGGCTGCTACATGCTCCTGGGGCTGGATACTTGTTTCAGAAAAAAATATACTCATTTCTCCAAATGGCTCTATCCCCCCAAACCCTGATTTGAGTTTTGTTGGTTCTGATTGGCCTAGTATGGGTCATATGCTCATCTCTCAACCAATCATAATGGATAGAGGGCTGGCAAAGTGTTGTTTATTTCATTCATCTCAGGATCTGTTTCTGGAATGAGGTTGAGGTCAATCCCATTCAATCATGTAGCTCAGAAATTCAAGTTCTTGTTAGAAGAGAAGAAAGGGGGAATGGATGCCAGACAGCAACAAGCAAAATCTATTGTATGTGCTTCCTTTCTTGGAGCAGGAAAGTACGGGCACATTTAAGGGCAAAAGCACAAAGAGCTTAGGTGCTTAGCTGTGAGGAATGTGATTTCCAGAAAGGGTTAAGGGTTCTAAGAGCAGAGGCCAGAGTGGGGAAACCAATCCTCAGCTTTGAGTTTTAGGTCTAGTTTACATTTTGTTCTTTGAAATTGTGGCCTTTTGTGAGCAAGGGACAGGAAGTAAGTTGGTACAGTAAGTTGGGTTGCAGAAACCTGTCCCCAGGACATTATGTAAGTGCAGATCCTTAGTTCCTTTTAGACCCTTAGACTACTTGAGTGGAGGGTTGGGGAGGAACTGTTGTGGAACTCTTAGAGAGACACCACTCAGGAATAGGAGGCTACTAATACGGGGGGGGGGGGCACTGCTCCTCTCTGGGCCTTTGTGTTACAATCTATATAACAGGTGTATATAATGGGGGGATTCCTACCCTGCATTTGTCCTCTCCATTAACCTTCTCCATACCCCCTCCCACCATACCTGTCCTCTTGCCAAAAGAGCCTGATTTCCTTTTTTTTTCATTCATTTACTTTCTTTCAGTCTTTTTTTTAAGGTATTAATTGTCCCAAGAGGTTTTGCCTATGGTGTTTCAGACATGTATAGATTATAGTTTAACTGTATTTTTTTTTTGTCTTTTCATTTTTGGTACTGGGGATCGAACTCAGGATGTTGCACTTGCTAGGCAAGCACTTTGCCATCGAGCTACAACCCAGCATAGATTATGGTTTAATTAGAATGATCTTCTCTATTGCTTCCTCTTTCTGCCCCTTAAAGCAATAGCTTTTACTGAGATTCCTTATGCCATCTGCAAACATACTTGCAATGTATTAATTTTTTAATTTAATTTTATTATAAGGGTGATGTACAGAGGGGTTACTCTTACATAAACTAATGAGTCCATTTCTTATCTAATATTGTTACTCCCTCCCTCATTTTTCTCCCACTTTCCCTCCCCCACACTTGCAAAGTATTTTGAAATTATTCACCCTCCATCTTTTTCTTTTTCTCCCCTGACCTTCATCCTCCTAAATAAACTTATAGGTAGAGTCATGTTCTATGTATATGTGTATACATATATACATCCGTGTATATATACAGATCTATATTACTAAATAGTAAATGCTAATGAATACAAATATGAATGTGTATGTCCTTTAGGTCTAGCTTCAACAAATGAATGAGAATATGAGAGTTTGACTTATCTTGTTTGACATGATAATCTTTAATTCCATCCAATTTCCTGCTTATGGCATGATTTCATTCTTCTTTATGACGGTGTAATATTTCATGGTAATTTGCCATGAAATATACCCTCTTTATCTATTTGTCTGTTATTGGGCACCTTGGTTGATCCTACAATTTGGCTACAGTGAATAACAGAGTCTTATTTTGGGGGGTATGTAGGTCACAGGGCTTGAAATCAGAGGCTGGGTGCTGTTCCTGAGTGTCTTCACTCAAGGCTTTACCACTTTGAGCCACAGAACCACTTTCTGGTGGTTAATTGGAGGTAAGAGTTTTATGGGGGGCTGGGAGTTTGGCCTAGTGGTAGAGTGCTTGCCTAGCCTGCACAAAGACCAGGGTTTGATTCCTCAGTACCACATACATAGAAAAAGCCAAAAGTGGTGCTGTGGCTCAAGTGGTAGAGTGCTAGCCTTGAGAAAGCGCAAGGACAGTGCTCAGGCTCCGAATTCAAGCCCCAGGACTGGCAAAAAGAAGAAGAAAAACGAATTTTATGGGCTTAGGGCCAGGACTATGCTCCAATGGTAGAGTGCTTACCTAGCATGTATGAAGCCCTGGGTTCAATTCCTCAGTACCACATACATAGAAAAAGCTGAGATGTAGCTCAATGGTAAAGGGCTTGCCTAGCAAGTGCAACATCCTGGGTTTGATCCCTAGTACCAAAAAAGAAAAGACAAAAAAAAAAAAAAACAGAAAGAAACAGAGAAAGAAAGAAAGAAAGAGCTGGAAGTGGTGCTGTGACCCAAAAGGGTAGAGCTCTATCTTTGAGAAAGCCCAAGAATAGTGCCAAGGCCTTAGTTCAAGCCCCAAGACTGGCAACAACAACAAAAAAAGAGTCTTATGGGCTTTCCTGCCTGAGATAGCTTCAAACTTCAACCCTCAGATCTCAGCTCCCTGAGCAGGTAGGGTTATAGGTGTGAAACACTAGCACCTGGCTCTTCCTGAGCTTTTTTTGCTCAGGATTAATGTTCTACCACTTGAGCCACAGGTTCACTTGCAGCTTTTTCGTGGTTAATTGGAGATAAGAACCTCACATACATTCCTGTCTGGGATTGCTTCTTAGCCTCCTCTGAGCAGCTTGGACTACAGGCATGAGCCATAGATGTCTGGCTGACTCCCACTGTTTTGAGTAAGAATTCAACTTAGATTCATGCTCTACAAAAGCCATCTGGCTTTTGCCTATTTCTCTGATCTCACCTCTTGCTCACATCACCCCAACCACAATGATCTCCATTGCATATTCTTTGGAATCTCAGTCCTCTCCTCCCTATCTATACCACAGTCAAATCTACATCAATGACTCCCTTATCCTCTAGACTCAGTTTACACCTCAGACAGGCCTTCCCATTATTCATTATCTTTGTTCTTAGTCTCCTCACAAACCCCATTTTGTTTTTCTGCTTCTTTCTGTTTACCATGACTCCTTGCTTGACTATAGACTCCACTATAGAAAGGACTGCCCTTTCTTTTTTGCCTCCATTATTTGTGTTTTCTATTTCTTCCCCCAGTCGAGCATCAAACATCCCACTGCTGTCACTGAATTGACTTCACCCAATTTCCTTTGAAGAGCACTGTTCTAAGGTGAACATGGTAAATCACCTTCTAACTTCTCTTAACATTATTTTTCCTTGCTTCCCTACACACAGCCAACAGGCAGACAAAGGACCTAATATCATTCGATTTCCAAGAATACTAACTCTTGAATGACATGCTTCACGGTCATTAAAAACCAGTTAAAGGCCAAGAGCATGGCCTAGTCGTATAGTGCTTGCCTAACATGTACAAAGCCCTGGGTTTGATTCCTTGGTACCACATACACATTAAAAAAAGAAAGAAAAGGCCAGAAATGGTGCTGTAGTTCAAGTGGTAAACTACTGGCACCTAAGGACAGTGGCCAGACCCTGAGTTCAAGCCCTAGGACTGGCAAAAAAAAAAAAAAAGTTAGAGTTAATTCACTGGAATGAGTGAACTGTGGCTGGCAGGACTCAGGTTATACAACACTGGAAAATTCAGGTAGGCCAATGTTTTTGCTTACCTGATGAAACTAATGCTCTGATATACTGTTTGATCCTGTGGGCTCCTCACTAATTTTCCTTACATTTATGATAGTTGCAATCAGTTTGCTATGTGGAATGCACGAAATATACGGAGTAGATTGCAGCTCCACAAACTAGCCACTAAACAAATGATTAAGAAAAATCTAGCCAGGTGTGTGGCTTAAAACTGTTTACTTAATGTTTCAGAGCCTTAGTATCTTCCTCTAGTTAACCAACACATCATCTGGGATGTTTGTTTTTACAGCTTGCTTACTCCCTCCTTTCTATTCTTTATCCTTCCTCCCCAACTGCAATAACTCAATAAGCCAACCCAACTCAACCCAACCCAACCCAAATTCCTCTCATGTTCTCAGGTAGAGTAGCTTTAACCACAATATTTGGACCTGGGTCAGAAATCCTGGTTCTGCCACTTGTCTTGTGACCTTAGGCCAATTACTAAGCCTCTTTATGTCTCAGTTTTCTCATGTGTGGGTGGGGATGGGGAAATAATAGTATCTGTAATCGTGTGTGCACATGTAAAGCACTTAAAATAGTACTTGGCACATAATAAGCCTCAATACTTGCCAACTGATTTCTCTTCTCCTCTTTTTGTTACATAAGCTACTGGATCCATATACCTTCAGGGTTTGGGTGTTCGAGGTATGGCATCTGAGTGAACATTAGAATTACTTTTTTTTTTTTAATTGCCAGTCATGGGCTTGAGCTCAGAGCCTGAGCACTGTCCTTGGACTTTCTCAAGGCTAGAGCTCCACCACTTGAGCCTCAGCACCATTTCTGGCTTTTTTTCTATGTATGTGGTACTGAGGAATCAAACCCGGGTCGTCCTTGGACTTTCTCAAGGCTAGAGCTCCACCACTTGAGCCTCAGCACCATTTCTGGCTTTTTTTCTATGTATGTGGTATCGAGGAATCAAACCCGGGTCTTCGTGCATGCTAGGCAAGCACTCTACCACTAGGCCAAACCCCCGGCCCTAGAATTACTTTTGTCAATCAATTTTTTTTTTCTTTCTCTCTCTCTCTCTCTCTCTCTCTCTCTCTCTCTCTCTCTCTCTCTCTCTCTCTCTCTCTCTCTCTCTCTCTCTTTCTTTTTAAATGGGGCTTCAACTCTAGGCCTGAGCACTGTCCCTGAGCTCTTCAGATCAAGGCCACCACTCTACCACTTAAGCCACAGCGCCACTTCCTAAAATTACTTTTTTATTCTTTTTGCCAGTCCTGGAGTTTGAATTCAGGGCCTGAGCACTGCCCTTGTGCTTTTCCTTAAGGCTAGCACTCTACCACTTGAGCCACAGCACCACTTCTGGTTTTTCTAGTTTTTCTATGTATGGGGTATTGCTGAATTGAACCTGGGTCTTGTGCATGCTAGGCAAGCACTCTTCCACTAGGCCACACTCCCGCGCCCCCACTCCCCAGAATTACATTTAAAGATGAAAAATTGCTGAGGGCGGGTGGCTCATACTTTTAATTCTAGATACTCAGAAAGCTGAGATCTGAAGGTCATTTTTTTTTTTTTACAAGTCCTGAGGCTTGAACTCAGGGTCTGAGTACTGTCCTTGGGTTTCCTTTTTTTTTTTCCCCATTATTTTGCCTTTCAGTAGTTTTGGTGCCAGTCCTGTGCTTGAACTCAGGGCCTGAATGCTGTCCTTGGACTTTCTCAAGGCTAGAGCTCTACCACTTACCACTTGAGCCTCAGCACCAATTCTGGCTTTTTTTTCCCTCTGCGTATGTGGTACCAAGGAATCGAACCCAGGTCTTTGTGCATGCTAGGCAAGCACTCTACCACTAGACCAACTCTCAGCCCCTGAAGGTCATGGTTTGAAGCCAGTCCAACCAGGAAAGTTTATGAGACTCTTATCTTCAATTAACCACCAGAAACAAAACAAAAACCCCCCAAACAACAAAAAACTGGACTGTTTGTCTTTTGTCTCTCCTTAAGTTCTACTACCCTCTACACTTGGGTCACACTTGATTTTCTTTCTAATCATCAAACCCATCTTGCTCTTTCCTGACTCATAGTAGTTTGATGGCTTTGCCTGGAACCTCTAATCAGTATCTCAGTCATAAGCCCACAACGGATATATTTTTCAGATAGGGCACAAGACAGGCTAAGCAACTTGTTGAAGGTTGCAGTGCTATTAACTCCATCACTCCAAAATATATCTTATAACTCAATATGGTACCTGGTAGATAGTTGGCGTTCAATAAACAATAGAATAAGTGAAAGAATACATTCAGTACTTTTTTTTTTTTTTTTTTTTTTTTTGCCAGTCCTGAGCTTGAGCTCAGGGCCTGAGCACTGTCCTTGGACTTTCTCAAGGCTAGAGCTCTACCACTTGAGCCTCAGCACCACTTCTGGCTTTTTCTATGTATGTGGTACCCAGGAATGGAACCCAGGGTGTCACGCATGCTGGGCAAGCACTCTACCAGTAGGCCAAACTCCCAGCCCACATTCAACACTCTTTAAAACCATTAAGAGTACACAAGCTTATGCACATCACCTTTAGAATAAAGGTTAACTACTATTAATGCTTTAGAGAATCCATTTTTTTTAAGTCGGGGAGTGAACTCAGAGCAGGGTCTCTGAGCTTTTCTGCTCTACCCCTTTCAAAGTTGTTGTTGTCAACATCCGCACAGAGCGAAGGTCATCTCTTCAGAACGGGCTCACAATCCCAGGACGATAACGACCGTACTATGACTTGTGATTTTACCATGCACCGCAATCCAAGGTGTCGCCCCCACACACGTTTGATACATTCCGCCTTCCGGCTTCCGGCTCGGCCTGCCGCAAGGGCTTCTGGGACTGGTAGTTCCCTGGTTAGCCAACTCCGGTGACTGCACCCGTGCACGTTTCACCACGGAACTACAGACGGCGGCGAGCAGGTGGCGAAGCTCTTCCGCCTCCCCTTTCCCTCCCGGCCTGCGCGCCCACCCCAGCTATCATGGCGGCTCCCTTGGCCCTGGTGCTGGCGGTGGCCGTGACGGTGCGGGCGGCCTTGTTTCGCTCTAGTCTGGCCGAGTTCATCTCCGAGAGGGTGGAGGTGGTGTCCCCACTGAGTTCTTGGAAGAGAGGTGAGGCCTCCATGAGGCCGCGGGCTGCCCTAGGCAGCCAGGCCCGCGCCGTCCCGGCCTGGGTGAATGGGAGGCTGGGGCAGTGGCGGCCGGCGCGCGGCTCGGTGGGAACTGACCGGCGTCCGAGCCGGGAGAGCTGGGGGCGGAGCTGTGGAGGGAAGGGGTGTGGAGGAGGAGCGAGATGGAGCCGCGGAGTCCAGACCACCTGCGGGGTGGGCCGGGAGGGGGCGTGTCCCCCTGTCCTGCCCCGGGCCGGCGGCACGCGTGGAAGGGGTGGGGTGCGGGGTGCTGGGTGGACCGGGGTACCTGCAGAGCCGCAGAGCCTGGCGCTGTGGCGCGGGATCGCGAGTGGGGTCTTGCGGGGTCACTGGGACGGGAACTGAAATGAGGGAAGAAGAGCATCCATGAATGGACTTAGCGCCTAGGCTCAGGGCAGGGTGCCTGGGCTCAGGGCAGGATGCCTGGGCTCAGGGCAGGATGCATAGGCTCAGGGCAGGATGCCTAGGCTCAGGGCAGGATGCCTAGGCTCAGGGCAGGATGCCTAGGCTCAGGATAGGATGCCTAGGCTCAGGGCAGGATGCCTAGGCTCAGGGCAGGATGCCTAGGCTCAGGATAGGATGCCTAGGCTCAGGGCAGGATGCCTAGGCTCAGGATAGGATGCCTAGGCTCAGGGCAGGATGCCTAGGCTCAGGGCAGGATGCCTAGGCTCAGGGCAGGATGCCTAGGCTCAGGGCAGGGTGCCTAGGCTCAGGGCAGGATGCCTAGGCTCAGGGCAGGATGCCTAGGCTCAGGGCAGGATGCCTGGGCTCAGGGCAGGAGGCATAGACTCAGGATAGGATGCCTAGGCTCAGGGCAGGATGCCTAGGCTCAGGGCAAGATGCCTGGGCTCAGGATAGGATGCGTAGGCTCAGGATAGGATGCCTAGGCTCAGGGCAGGATGCCTAGGCTCAGGGCAGGATGCCTAGGCTCAGGGCAGGATGCCTAGGCTCAGGGCAGGATGCCTAGGCTCAGGATAGGATGCCTAGGCTCAGGGCAGGATGCCTAGGCTCAGGGCAGGATGCATAGGCTCAGGATAGGATGCCTAGGCTCAGGGCAGGGTGCCTAGGCTCAGGGCAGGATGCCTAGGCTCAGGGCACAGGCTAGGATTTGCAGTGAAGTTTGCTCTAGTGTTCTTTCTTTCCTTTTCTTTTTTTCTTTTTTCGTAATTCAAACATTGGTTTATGCTAAGCACCTAGAAGACACAAATCTTGGGCTGAAGGAGCCACAGGTTACAGGGGGAGATAAACAAGTAGTTGTAATTATTTGTGAAAAGTCTATTTTCTGTGTCCACATAGTTATTTTCTTGTTCTGACACAGAATAAACTGCCTCCATATTTTAAATTTCTGAAGAATGGAAAGCTTGTCTTGGCTTCCTCCTCCCCAGTACTGGAGTTTGAATTAAGGTCCTCCCCTCTGCTTGGTGCTGTACTACTTGAGACATGCCTCCAGCTCTGCTTTTTTTTTTTTTTTTCTTTTTGCCAGCCTTAGGCTCAGGGCCTGAGCACTGTCCTGGACTTCCTCAAGGCTAGAGCTCAACCACTTGAGCCTCAGCACCACTTCCGGATTTTTTTCTATGTGTCTGGTACCCAGGAATCAAACCTCAGTCTTTGTGCAGGCTAGGCAAGCACTCTACCACTAGGCCAAATTCCCAGCCACTCCAGCTCTGCTTTTTGGTGCTTATTTTTTTTCCAGTCCTGGGGCTTGAACTCGGCCTGTGCAGTGTCCTTGGGTTTTCTCAAGGCTAGAGCTCTACCACTTTGGCTTTTTCTATGTATGTGGTACCGAGGAATCAAACCCTGAGACTCATCTCCAATTGATCACCAGAAAACTGAAAATGGCCTTGTGACTCCAGTGTTTGGGTGGTAGCCTTGAGCTGAAGAGCTCAGGGACAGCACCTAGGCTCAGAGTTCAAGTCCCCGGACCAGAAAACATAAGTAAATAAAAGAGCCTCTCAGATTTTTGTGCCTAGGCTGACTTTGAACCATGATCCTCAGATCTCAGACTCCTGAGTAGTTAGGATTACAGGTGTGAGCCACTGGCACTTGCCTTTGTACGTATGTATTCATTAAAGGCAGGATCTTACTGAGTAGTCCACTGTCCTCCAACTCATTTCTTACTGTATAAACATGTGATCCTTCTGCCTTAGCCTCCCCAGTGCTGGACTTTGTGCATTATAGGCAAGCACTCTACCACTAGGCCACAATCCTGGCCCCTGAAGTTATATTTATTTTCTCAAATAATTGAATGAGTGCTTTAAAATTTAATGAGTGCTGGTCTATGAGTGTAGCCTAGTGGTAGAGTGCTCGCCTCACATGCACAAACCCCTGGGTTCAATTCCTCAGTACCACATACATAGAAAAAGCTGGAAGTAGTGTTGTGGCTTAAGTGGCAGAGCGCTAGCCAAGTGCAAAAAGTGTCCAAGGACAGTGTCAAGGCCCTGAGTTCAAGCTTCCATGACTGGCCAAAACAAAACAAAACAAAAAAACAGTAAAATTCAATGAGTGCTTTAGGGGGTGAATATACTCAATAATTTATATGCATGTATGAAACGTCATGATGAAATCCATGTTTTGTACACATAATACAAGGTAAGAATTTTTTGACCACTAAAATAACTTCATTTTTATTTTCAACTTTTTTTGTTAAATTTATTTTTGTTACTTATTTATTTATTTTTGCCAGTCCTGGGCTTGAACTCAGGGCCTGGGCACTCTCCTTTGGCTTTCTCAAGGATAGCATTCTACTAATTGAGCCACAGAACCATATCTGGCTTTTCGTGTATGTGGTACCAAGGAATTGAACCCAGGGCTTCATGCCTGCTACACAAGCACTTTTACCACACTGGACCCTGCCCCCTGTCCCTATTTTTTTTTTTTTTTTGGGTGGGTCATTGGTCTTGAACTTGGAACTTGGGCCTGGATGCTATCCCTGAGCTCTCCAGATCAAAGCTAGCGCTTAACCACTTGAGCCACAGTACCATTGTACCTTTTCTGGTTTTCTGGTGATTAATTGGATATGAGTCTTATGGACTTTTTTTTTTTTCTTATGGACTTTTTGTGCCCCGACTGGCTTTGAACCGAAATCCTCAGATCTCAGCTTCCTGAGTAGCTAGGATTACAGGCGTGAGCCACCAAACCTGGCTTGGTATTTTTAAGTAGTACAAAGGGGTTTCAGTTTATGAGTACAATTCGTCTTGGTCAGTGTCACCCCTTTTTTTTTTTTTGCCAGTCCTGGGCTTAAGCTCAGGGCCTGAGCACTGTCCTTGGACTTTCTCAAGGCTAGAGCTCTACCACTTGAGCCTCAGCACCAGTTCCGGCTTTTTTCTATGTATGTGGTACCGAGGAATCGAACCCGGATCTTCGTGCATGCTAGGCAAGCACTTTAACCACTGAGCCAAACTCCCGGCCCAGTGTCACCCCTTTTATCACTCTCCCCCATCCATCTTACCCCACTCATCCCCTCCAGTTACACAGTTCCATTTTCACACTGGTGTGCTGAGTATCATGGCTGTATTTGCCCATCATTCCTCTCTCTGTTTGGCTGCCAAGACATTTTTGTTTTTTGGTTTGGCTACTGATACTTAAACTCAAGGCCTCATTCAAATGATAGACTAGAATGGAGGCATGGTTCAAGTAGCAGAGCACCAACCATGAGTGAAAAAGCTGAGCGAGAGCGCAGGCCCTGATTTTAAGTCCTGAACACACACACACATCAACTTCCTGGGAATGAAGTAAAAGGATTAGTTTTTGTTTTTTTTTTGCCAGTCCTGGGGCTTGAACTTAGGGCCTGAGCACTGTCCTTGAGCTTTCCCAAAGCTAGAGCTATACTTCTTGAGCCACAGCAGCACTTCTGGCTTTTTCTATGCATGTGGTACCAAGGAATCTAACCCAGGTCTTCATGCATGCTAGAAAAGCACTCTACCAGTAGGCCAAACTCCCCAAGGATTAGGTAAATTTTAAGGCCCCTTCTTGGTCCTGAGCATAGCATATTAGTTCATGACCCTCTACTCTCTCTGAAGTCTGAGTGAACTTGGATGTGTTACTTTTCAGTGGTTGAAGGCCTTTCATTGTTGGACCTGGGCGTGTCTCCGTATTCTGGAGCAGTATTTCATGAAGTAAGTGTTCTTATTTCCTCTTTGGTGCATTAAGAGTAGTTTGCAGTCATGGATACCAAAGCCTAGCCTCTGTTTTGTACAAGCATTTAAAAAGATCTATTTTTGAAAGTCATATTTAGAAATAGTCCCCTTTTTTTTAGACATCTTCATAAGAAGGAAGTTTCAAAATTTCAATGGAAATGATCCAGATTAGGATTTTAACTTGAGGAAATAAATGAAACTTTTGTAGAAATGACTATTTTTAATGGCAAATAAGTTGTAAACAGTTCCCAGTCCATGAATAGGTTGTGTGCTAAGTGGCATGAAATTGGTTCTTTGAAACCTGTTTTCCCACGAAAACTGAGGCAATGTTAGTTTCTTAGAAAGCCCAGCAAAGCTTATTTAACCCATAAAATTAGCTCTTACGATGAGTGAAAACACTCAATTAGTAAAAGCACTCTTAGAATAGTCCTAATCATTTCTTATGTTACTGCAAAAGCTTCCTGACAAATTATAGTTATAGTAAAATCTCTTTTTTTATTTTAAACTAATTTTTTTTCCCCAGTCCTTGGACTTAACTTGGCCCTGGCACTGTCTTTGTACACTTTATACCCAAGGCTAGTACTCTGCCACTTGAGCCACAGTGCTACTTCTTACTTTTTTTTTTTTTTTTGCCAGTCCTGGGGCTTGGACTCAGAGCCTGAGCACTGTCCTTGGGCTTTTTCAAGGCTAGTAGTCTGCCACTTGAGCCACAGCACCACTTCTAGCGTTTTCTATACATGTGGTACCAAGGAATCGAACTCTGGTCTTCATGCATGCTTAGGCAAGCTCTCTACCACTAGGCTATGTTCCTGGTCTCCTAAAGTTTTTGTTTGTTTGTTTTTTGTTTTTTTTTTTTTTGGCCAGTCCTGGGCTTGAGCTAAGGGCCTGACCACTGTCCTTTGACTTTCTCAAAGTCAGAGCTCTACCACTTGAGCCCCAGCACCACTTCTGGCTTTTTTTCTATGTATGTGGTACCAAGGAATCGAACCCGAGTCTTCGTGCATGCTAGGCAAAGCACTCTACCCCCAGGCCAAACTCCCGGCCCTAAAGTTATTTTTTTATTCTGTGTGTGTGTGGTGTATGAACCCAGGTCTTCGTGCATGCTAGGCAAGCATTCTACCACTAGGCTACTCTCTGAGCCCTTTTGTACTCAAGGCCAGCACCCTATTACTTGAGCTACAGCTCACTTCTGGCTTTTTGGTTGTTAGAGGTAAGGTGCTGGGAATATGGTCTAGTGGTAGATTGCTTGCCTAGCATGCATGAAGACCCAGGTTCGATTCCTTGGTACCACATACATAGAAAAAAGCTGGTGCTGAGGCTCAAGTGGTAGAGCTCTAGCCTCGAGAAAGTCCAAGGACAGTGCTCAGGCCCTGAGCTCAAGCCCAGGACTGGTGGGAAAAAAAAAAAAAAGACAGAAAAGGCCAGAAGTGGCACTGTGGCTCAGGTGGTAGAGTGCTGGCCTTGACTTCAGAGAGGCTTAGGGACAGAGCCCAGGCACTGACTTCAAGCCCCAGGACCGCCCCCTCCCCCCCCAAAATGGAGAGTTTCATGCGCTTTCCTGCCTGGGCTGGCTGCAGACAGTACAGGCATAAGCCACTGGTGCCCAGTTTGCCTTCATTTATTTTTTTTGAATTTTATACAGAAGAGAATTTTGTTGTATTTCTCCACATGTTCACAATGTATTCTTTTTGTTGTTGTTGGTTTTGTGACTTGAACTCAGGTCCTGGACACTATCCCTGAGCTTTTGTGTTCAAAATTCGCACTCTACCACTTTGAGCTCCAGTATCATTTCTGATTTTCTGGTGGTTGATAGGAGTCTCAGACTTTCCTGGCTTCAAACCATGAACCTCAGATCTGAGCCTCCTGAGTAGCTAGGATTATAGGTGGGAGCCACTGATGCCTGGCTGTTCACAATGTATTCTAATCAGTCTTGCTCTTTCAGTCACTCTTTTTTATGCGGTGGGTAATTGGAAATATGTGCTGAGTCTCTGATCTTACTAAAACCAAGTCACTTCCCTTCTGGTCCTGGAAGATGAGTGAATTAAATTGTAGAAACAGGCCAACCTTTTGGTAAAAATAACTAGAAAAGCAGATAAATACATAAAGTGTATATTTAACTTATTTATTAAACATGACATTTGAAATATGATATAACAAAGTGTTAATAAAGTCTTTTCAATAAAAAAGAAAACAATGTGTGTATTTAAAGACAACGGAAAGTACCAAAATAACCAAAACTCAAGAGCAGAATTCAAAAGTGAGACCAATAGTCTGAGATATATTTTTCTTAAGGCATTTACCAATTTGTAAGTATTACAGGCCAAGAGGTCATAGGCAGAAATTGTCTTGTGATAGGTCAAAGAGCTAAGCCAATCTATTGTGCAAAGCCACAGTGTTAGAGAAATAAATATTTCAGTATAGGACAACCAAGGTAGTAAGGTCCTGGTAAAGGACTTGGGCTTTCAGTTGGTGCTTGAACTCAGAGCCTGGGCACTGTCCTTACACTTTTACTCAAGGCTAGCACTTCTCCACTTGAGCCACAGCATCATTTCTGGCTTTTTCTGTGTATGTGGTAAGCAGGAATCAACCCAGGGCTTCATGCATGTTAGGCAAACACTCTACCACTAGGCTACACTCCTGGCCCTGAAGGACTACATTCTAAGACGAAGGATAGACCAGCTACAGACAGACCAGATTTACAAAGACTGAATTCATTTTCTACTTAGCTCAGTCCCTAATGGAATTAAAGCACTTCAAGTTTAATTGCTTATCATAGCTTACAGGAAATAAAATATAAAATAGCCTCATCCAGAACTCTGTAATTTTTCAGATAGTAATCAACCATTTAGTAAAACATTACTACTATAAGAGACAGGAGAAAGGTAATAAAAATAGATTCACGACCCTGGGGCTGTAGGCTCATGCCTGTAATCCTACCTATTCAGAAGGCTGAGATCTGAGGATCCCAATTGAAAACCAGCCTGGCAGAAAAGACCTTGTGATCCTTTTTTTTTTTTTACTTTTTTTTTTGGTGGGTCATGAGGCTTGAACTCGGCCTGAGCGCTGTCAGCTCAAGGTTACCATCCTACCCTTGAGCCAAGCCCCACTTACCATTTTCTAGAGGTTAATTGGAGATAAGAGTCTCAGGTCCTTTTGTACCAGGGCTGGCTTTGAACCTTGATCCTCAGATCTCAGCCTCCTGAGTAGCTAAGATTACAGGAATGAGTCACCATGCCCCGCTTCTATTTTTTTTTTTTTAATTTTTTATTGTCCGGTAATGCATAGAGGGGTTACAGTTACATTTGCCAGGTAGTAGGTGTATTACTTCTCACAAATTGATGCCCCTTCTCATGTTTTTGTCCCCATTTCCCTCCTCCCACCCGCTTTGTGAGACTCATCTCCAAAACCACCAGAAAACCAGAAGTAATGCTGTGGTTCAAAGTGGTAGAGGGCTAGCCTTGAGCTGAAGAGCTCAGGGATAGTGCCCAGGCCCAGAGTTCAAGCCCTACAACTCACAGAAAGAAGGAAGGAAGGAAGGAAGGAAGGAAGGAAGGAAGGAAGGAAGGAAGGAAGGAAGGAAGGAAGGAAGGGAAAAGAAAGAAAGAGGGAGTCTGATACTAGGATGATCAGACTTATTTTAAAGGGCTGAGTTAGATGTGGTACAATCCTATAATCCTAGCACTTGAGAAGCAGGAGGATCTTAAGTTTGTGACCAGCCTGAGCTACATTGTGACTTCTAGGCCAGCTAGGACTACATAGCAAGATTCAAACTTAAAAATTAAAAGCACAAAATCAATTATTAATATGTCCAAGATGACAAGATAGAAAAAAATTCACCAGAGGGCCAGGAATGTTGCCTAGTGGTAAAATGCTTGCATAGCATCTACAAAGTCCTGTGTTTGAGGGCCGGGAGTTTGGCCTAGTGGTTAAAGTGCTTGCCTAGCATGCATGAAGACCCAGGTTCGATTCCTCGGTACCACATACATAGAAAAAAGCTGGAAGTGGTGCTGAGGCTCAAGTGGTAGAGCTCAAGCCTTGAGAAAGTCCAAGGACAGTGCTCAGGCCCTGAGCTCAAGCCCAGGACTGGCAAAAAAAAAAAAAAAAAAAAGTCCTGTGTTTGATTCCTTGGTACCATATACATACATATATACATATACATATATATATATGTATATATGTATGAGAGAGAGACAGAGACAGAGAGACAAAGACAGAAAGACAGAGAAAGAGAGACAGAGACAGAGACAGACAGAGAGAGCCAGAAGTGGTATTGTGGATCAAATGGTAGAGCTCTAGCCTTGAGAAAGCCCAAGACAGTAATCGGGCCCTGAGTACAAGTCTCAGACTTGGTCCCCCCCCCAAAAAAGCAAAAATGATGAATTAAAAAAGAAATCAGTAGTCATAGTGGGAGAATTTTTCCCAAGGACTTTTTATTAGCATATACTAGTTGTGTGAGTAGTTCATTTTGACATTTCCATACATGCCTACAATGTACTCACCTTAACCCCTCTTACCACTTTCCCTCATCTTGTAACTCTTGACTCGTTAATTTATATTATTACTATTTTTTTTGCCATTCCTGGGACTTGAACTCAGGATTTGGGCACTCTCCCTGAGCTTCTTTTGCTCAAGGCTAGCACTCTACCACCTGAGCTACAGTGCCACTTCTGGCTTTTTCTGTTTATACAGTCCTAAGGAAAGTTTGATATTTTTTTAAAGGCCCTCCTCCCTTTTTTTGTAGTAATACCAGGGCTTGAACTCAGGGCCTTGTAGTCTTGCTTTTTCCCTCACAGCTGGCACTCTACCACTTGAACCACACCTCTAGTTTTACTGGTTAATTAGAGATGGAATCTTTTTTTTTTTTTTTGCCAGTCCTGGGCTTGAGCTCAGGGTTTGAGCATTGTCCTTGGACTTTCTCAAGACTAGCACTCTACCACTTGAGCCTCAGCACCACTTCCAGCTTTTTGCTATGTATGTGGGGTACCGAGGAATCGAACCCAGGTCTTCGTGCATGTTAGGCAAGCACTCTACCACTAGGCCAAACTCCCGGCCCGAGATGGAATCTCTTAAACTTTTTTTTTTGGTCATGGGGCTGGGTCTGGGCTGAGCTTTTCAGCTCAAGACTACCGCCCTACCCCTGGGCCTGAGCTTTGTTCCTGAGCTCTTCAACTCATGGCTACCATCATACCCCTTGAGCCACAGCACCACTTCCACTTTTCCAGTAGTTAATTGGAGATACGACTCTCTTTGTCTTTAGTGTCTCGGCCGGCTTTGAACCGCAATCCTCAGATCTCAACTGCCTGAGTAGCTAGGATTACAGACAGGCATGATCCACCTCACCCAAATCTTAAAAACTTTTTTTTAATGCTAGTTAGTTTGGAACTGTGGTCCTCAAATCTTACCCTCCTGAGTAGCTAGTATTATAGGTGTGAGCCACCAGTCCCTGGCCTCCTCCTCACTTCTTAAAAGAACTTCAGGGGCCAGGAGTTGGCCTAGAAGTAGAGTGCTTGCCTAGCATATACAAAGATCCGGGTTCAATTCCATGGTACCACATACTAGGAAAAAGCCAGAAGTGGTGCTGTAGCTCAAGTGGTAGAGCTCTAGCTTTGGGAAAAACCCAAAAACAGTGCTCAAGCCCTGAGCCCAAGCCCAGGACTGGAAAAAAAAATTCAACAGGTTTCATTGTTCTACTTTCATCTATGTGTATGAAATACATCAACCATATTTACCCTCATTCGTTCTCTATTTGCTTACCCTTCCCTCTCCTACTGGCATCTGTCCCAACAGAGCCTGTTTTACTCCTGTCATTTGGCATTTTTAGTGTATAGTAATTGTATCAAAGGAAAATAGCATTTGTATACAGATTTATCAGAATAGACAAAGGTATAATTTTCTAATTTACTTATGAGTTCAGAAGTTTTGGTCTACTATGGTATTCCCATTGGTTGTTTGGTATTCCTAGAACTAAGATTCTCCTCCTGGGTGAACAGTATTTTGGAGAGAGAACAGATTTTTTTTTTTTTTTTTTTTTTTGCTGAGGAATAGTTTCCCCTCATTTACAAGTGATAATTTGTGGTAAGATTTTACTAATTTTTTTGCATATTTGTTTTTCTCCTACAGACTCCATTAATAATATACCTCTTTCATTTTCTAATTGACTATGCTGAATTGGTATTTATGGTAAGTAATCTTCTACAAATTTATTATGTTTATATTTTTAATTTTATAATTATCTTGTTGATGGGGGAAAAAATTCCATCTTAAGAATTTAGATAGCTGGGTGCCAGTGGCTCACACCTGTTATCCTAGCAAATTAGGAGGCTGAAATATGAGAATTATGGTTCAAAGCCAGTCAGGGCATGAAAGTCTGTAAGACTCTTATCTCCAATTAACCACTTGAAGACTGGAAGTGGTGCTGGGGCTCAAGTGGTAGAGTACTAGCCTTGAGCTGAAGAGCTCAGGGCCAATGCCCAGGCTGAGTTCAAGCTCCATGACTGACAAATAAATAAATAACTTCTTGTATGAAGAGAGACATCTGGACCAGGAGTGTAGCCTAGTGGTAGAGAAGTGGCTCACACCTATAATCCTAGCTACTCAGGAGACTGAGATCTGAGGATTGAGGCTCAAAGCTAGCCTAGGCACAAAAGGACCTGAGACTTTTTTTTTTTTTTGGCAGTCCTGGGCTTGAGCTCAGGGCCTGAGCACTGTCCTTGGACTTTCTCAAGGCTCTACCACTTGAGCCTCAGCACCACTTCTGGCTTTTTTTTTTTTTTTTTTGTATGTATGTGGTACCAAGGAATCAAACCCGGGTCTTCATGCATGCTAGGCAAGCACTTTAACCACTAGGCCAAACTCCCGGCCCAGACCTGAGACTCTTATCTCCAATTTACTTCTAGAAAATGGGAAGTAGGGCTTAACTCAAGGGTAGGGTGGTAGCCTTGAGCTGAAGAGCGCAGGGTCTAGTTAAGCCCCATGACTGACCAAAAAAAAAAGTCTCTAGGTTAAATGGTAGACATTATTATTATTATTATTTGTGCCAGGGCTGGGGCATTAGCTCAGGGCCTGGGCACTGTCCCTGAGCTTTTGCACTCTAGGCTAGCACTCTACCAGTTGAGCCACAGCACCACTTCTGGCTTTTTTCTTTTTATGTGATACTGAAGAATTAAACCCAGGGTTTCATGCATACTGGGCAAGCATTCTACCACCAAACCACATTCCCAGCCCACTTCTGGCTTTGTGATGGTTAATTGGAGAAAAGATTGTCACGATTTTCCTACCCTGGCTGAGTTTGAACTACCTTCCTCAGATCTCAGCCTCCTAGATAGCTAAGATTATAAACATGAGCCATCAGGCCTCAAGATGGATAATGTCCGCAGATACTGTGTGATAAATAGACTAAAATTGCATGTAAGAGCTAGGCACAAGGGCTCATCACACCTGTAATCCTAGCTAATCAGGAGGCTGAGATCTGAGGATCGTGGTTCAAAGCCAACCCAGGTAAGAAAAGTCCCTCTGAGACTTGTCTCACATTGGCCCAGAGTTCAGGCCCTATGACTGACCCCCCCCCCAAAAAAATGCATTTAAATTCTAAAGAAAAAAATCTGTAGAGAAGTCTATGCAATACATCATTTGTCCTGCAGATTAGTTTTCATTTGGGAAAAGGAGTGCTGAAGTATCTCCACATCCTTTTATTTATCAATTGAAATTCTCTAGACAACTGTTGGAAAACTATGTGGGTATTTGTAAAAAAAAAAAGCTTTCCCATTTTTTAGAGAGAATAACTTCAAAAACACTTAAATACCTAAGTTTACTTGCTGCAGTTAAGAATTAAATTTGTCTGGGCCGGGAGTTTGGTCTAGTGGTAGAGTGCTTGCCTAGCATGCACAAAGACCCGGGTTCAATTCCTCAGTACCACATATGTAGAAAAAAGCCGGAAATGGTGCTGAGGCTCAAGTGGTAGAGCTCTAGCCTTGAGAAAGTCCAAGGACAGTGCTCAGGCCCTGAGCTCAAGCCCAGGACTGGCAAAAAAAAAAGAATTAAATTTGTCTATTTTATTTGATATTTTCTAGTACTAGGGCTTGAACTCAGCACCCAGGTGCTGTCCCTGAGCCTCTTTGTGCTCAAAGCTAGTGCTCTACCATTTGAGCCACTGCGCCACTTCCAGCTGTCCAGTAGTTTATTGGAGTTAAGAGTGTCATGGACTTTCCTGCCTAGACTGGCTTGGGACCACAATCCTCAGATATCAGCTTCCTGAGTAGCTAGAATTACAAATGTGAGCCTCTGCCTCCTGGCCAAACTTCATCCAAAATAAACTTGTATTCTGTTTTTTGTTTTTTGGTTTTTTTTTGTGCCAGTCCTGAGGTTTGAACTCAGGGCCTGGGCACTGTCCTTGGACACCTTCTGCTCAAGGCTAGTGCTTTGCCACCTGAGCCATAGAACCACTTTCGGCTTTTTCTGTGTATGTGGTACTGAGGAATCACACCCAGGGCTTTGTGCATGCTAGGAGAGCACTCAACCACTAGGCTATGTTCCTGGCCCCTCTTTTTTTTGTTTTTGTTTTTTTGTTGCCAGTCCTAGGGCTTGAACTCAGGGCCTGATCACTGTCCTTGGGCATTCCTCAAGGCTAGCACTCTATCACAGAACCACAGAACCACTTCTGGCTTTTTCCGTGTATGTGATACTGAGGAATTGAACCAGGTTCTTCGTGCATGCTAGGCAAGCACCCTACCACTAGGCTATGCTCCCAGCCCCCCTTTCCCCCCCCTTTTTTTTTGCCAGTCAGGCTGGAGCTCATGGCCTGAGCACTGTCCTTGGAACTTCTCAAGGCTAGAACCCTACCACTTGAGCCACAGCACCACATCCAGCTTTTTCTACATATGTGGTACCAAAGAATCTATCCTGGATCTTTGTGCATGAACACTTTCTGTGTGCTAGGCAATAGACATACATGAGCAGTAAGCATTATTGCCATTTTACTGAAGTAGTCGATAATTCTAGAGCAGATGTGGGACACTAGATTGAAATGGGCTGGATGGGTCTTAATGCTGAGAGTTTACCAGTTCTGCTTCCCTGATTGAGTCTTCCCTAAGTGGTCAAAGTGAGGGACAGGCAGCATTCTGTTCCTCCTACAATAACAGCTCTCCTATTCCTATTACTTCTTCTCTTCTTGACAGATAACTGATGCTCTTACTGCTATTGCCCTGTATTTTGCAATCCAGGACTTCAATAAAGTTGTGGTAAGTACTTATGGATGGTACCAAGCTGGTGGAATTTAGTAGCCTGCTGGTCTTTGTTCTTCCAAAGAAGCAAAGGTCATGTACTTAAGGATCCAACTGTTTTACAATCCTAAGTGGTAGTTAAGCTTCTGGAGTACAAATACCCAAACTGACAAGATATTTTACTAGTAAATACAGAAATGTCAGCTTACTCTATATAGCTTATTAATCGCCACCATCCATGCAAACTGAGACTTTCTGGAACAAAGCTGAATAGTAGTTATATTAATGAGACCCTTTAAAAATCTTTACATTCTTTCTTTATTATTGAAAGAAAATTAATACAGACTTTAGCTCATTGTGTTAGATAAAAGTTGGATTCCCAATGTTGATGAGTAATCTTTTTGGAAGCAGAGTGGTGATGTTAAAAGATTGAGTCCAAAGCCTCATGAATGCCAGACAAGTACCTTACCGTTGAGGCAGAACCCCCTACAGCAAAAGAGTAATGTTAATTAGAAATATTGGCATGTATTCATGCCTGTTGAAAGTATTGATGTAGACTTTACTCTTTTTTTTTGCCAATTGTGGGGCTTGAACTCAGGGCCTGAGCACTGTCCTTGGGCTTTCTCAAGGCTAGAGCTCTACCACTTGAGCCACAACAGCACTTCCAGCTTTTTTCTATGTATGTGGCACCAAGGAATGGAACCTGGGTCTTCATGCATGCTAAGCAAGCACTCTGCCACTAGGCCAAAATCCTGGCCCCTCTTTTTTTTTGGTCAGTCATAGGGCTTGAACTCTGGGCCTCCAGCACTCTACCACTTTGAGCCACAACTCCACTTCTGGTTTTCGAGTGGTTGATTAGACATGAGAGTATTGTGGGGACTTTTCTTCTGCTAGGGCTGGCTTTGAACCATCATCCTCAAATCTCAGCCTACTAAATAGCTAGGATTACAGGCATGAGACACTGGTGTCCAGCAACTTTATTTATTTTTGTTGGTTTTGGGGCTTCAGCTCTGGGCACTGTCCCTGACCTCTTCAGCTCAAGGCTAGTGCTCTACCATGTGAGCCACAGTGCCACTTCAAAGCAACTTTATTCTTAACTATGTAATTGCCAAGGGGAATTACATGGTGAGACCACCCTTCTTCCTCTGGAATCTGAGAGAATTGATGGATTAACCATGTGTATTACCCTTGTACTTATGAAAATAATTATTTTTGTCTTAGTAATCCTTGATTGTCTGGAAGCCAATGAGAAGATTTTGGCTGGCATGAGATAAGACTGTATCACATTTGTGTTGCCAATTTGTAGTTCTTTTTTACTTTGGTTTCCAAGTAGTAGAACTAGAAATAAAAATTATGTTGCTGTGACACTGGTCATCAGTAACAAATAAAACTGCTAAGTTCTAGAATTTTAGCTCTCAGAAGGATTTTTGTATGTGTATGTGTGTGTGGGGGGGGTTATAGGGCTTGAACTCAGCCTGGTATTGTCCCTGAGCTCTTCACCTCAAGGCTACCACCCTACCCCTGGGCCTGGGCATTGTCCCTGAGCTCTTCAGGTCAAGGTTACCACCCTACCCTTGAGCCAAGTGTCACTTCCAATTTTCTATTGGCTAGTTGGAGATAAGAATCTCAGGTCCTTTTGTGCCCAGGCTGGCTTTGAACCTTGATCCTCAGATCTTAGCCTCTACGTCCGGCTTCTCAGAAGGATTTTTAAACATCTGGATTGCAGGTTCTTAATTTTGAGACCAGTTACATACTTAGTGGTCTATAAAACCCTTGAAATGGTATGAAAAAAATCATATGTGAGCTTGGCACTAGTGGCTCATGCCTGTAATCCTGGCTGCTCTGGAGGTTGAGAGTTGAAGATCATGGTTCAAAAACCAGCCTGGGCAGGAAACTCAGACAAAAAAATATCATATGTGGGGGCCGGGAGTTTGGCCTAGTGGTTAAAGTGCTTGCCTAGCATGCATGAAGACCCAGGTTCGATTCCTCGGTACCACATACATAGAAAAAAAGCCGGAAGTGGTGCTGAGGCTCAAGTGGTAGAGCTCTAGCCTTGAGAAAATCCAAGGACAGGCTCAGGCCCTGAGCTCAAGCCCAGGACTGGCAAAAAAAAAAAAAAAATCATATGTGATATGTGAACTTATCATCTCTTTTCTGAAGTTCCTACCAGTTACTGGCACCTGATTTTTGTTTTATTTTTAATAGAGTTTTAATGTGTAGCCTAGCCCGGCTATATTTAAAAAATACTAAATGTTAATTTTTTTTCTTTTTCTTTTCTTTTTTCTTTTTTTCAGCTCAGGGCCTGAACCCTGTCTTTATACTTTCTCAAGGCTAGAGCTCTGCCACTTGACCCACAGCATCACTTCCAACTTTTTCTATGTATGTGGGACTGAGAAATCAAACCCAAGTCTTTCAAGCACTCATCACTAGGCCAAACTCCCGGCCCTCTCCTCTCCATTTCTTATCCCCCACAGCCCCCTTTAAAAGGAAAAAACACAAAAGACAACAATACCAACAACAAAAAGCCATGTTTCTTTTTCCTAGAATTTGTTTTGATAAATACTATTTTAGATGTTCTAATTTACACCTAAATTTCTTAATACAGCATTATTTTATATGCTTTTAAGGTTACGTAATAGCATAATGCATCGTATAGCCTATTGTGATCCTCTTATTTCATTATTAAATCTTTAATCATGCATAGAAAAAATGCTTTCTACTTTGGTTCCTCTGAAACACTTTTTTTTTGTTGTTAGTCATGCGGCTTGAACTCTGCTGTTGTTGAGTTCTTCAGCTCAAGGCTAGCACTCTACCACTTGAGCCACAGCACCACTTTTCTGGTGGTTAATTGGAGATAATAGTCTCATGGACTTTTGTGCTTGGGCTGGCTTTTTTTTTTTTTTCCTGGTCATGATACATAAACTCTGGGCCTGGTACTGCCCCTGAACTCTTCAACTCAAAGGTAGTGCTCTACCACGTTGAGCCACAGGGCCACTTCCAGTTTCCAGGTGGTTAGGACTTTTGTGCCCGGGGTTGGCTTTAAATTGAGGTTCTTAGATCTCAGCCCCTTGAGTAGCTAGGATTGCAGCCATGAGCCACCAGTGCCTGACCTGAAACACTTTTGATGCAGTCTTAGTTTTTGGCTCTGTCCCTGAGCTTTTACTCAAGGCTGGTATACTATCACAGGTTCATGTTGTCTAAAAATTCTCTGATTGCCCTGCGTGGTGGCTCACACCTATAATCCTAGCTGAGGCTGAGATCTGAGGATCACAGTTCAAAGCTAGCCCGGGCACTGAAGTCGGTGAGACTCTTATCTCCAATTAATCACCAGAAAACCAGAAGTGGTGCTGTGGCTCAAAGGATAGGGTAGTAGCCTTGAGCTGAAGAGCTCAGGGACAATGTCCAGGCCTAGAGTTCAAGCCCCACAACTGACCAAAAAAAAAAAAAAAAAAAAGATTATCTAATCATTTAATCAGCAGGGTTATCCATTTGGGGTTAAGAAACTTTATCTTATATATTCAATATTCAAATTGACCCATAGTTGCTTATATGTTTGCCTACATTGTTTTCTTTTGGAGCACACCCCTGAACTTGTTGGGACACCCCAGGGAAAGGCAAGGACTTTCCACCTCCATCCATCTTAACTCTCCAGCTCCCAGTCACACCCCGGTCTCCTTCATCACGCCCATTTTACTCCTCCTTTATGGGAGTTAAGAAGAAGAAGAAGGGCTGGAGTTTAGCCCAGTAGTAGAGTGCTTGCCTTGCATGCACAAAGATCCAAGTTCAATTTCTCGGTCTACCCAGAAAAAGCCGGAAATGGTGCTGTGGCTCTAGCCTGGAGAAAGCCCAAGGACAGTGCTCAGCCCTTGAGTTCAAGCCCCAGGACTGGCAAAAATAAATAAATAAGAAAAAAAGAAAGAAATCTTGAAACAAGAGAATAAGGATTGTTGAACATATTTTGCTTTGCTAATGAAGAACTGGTTATGCTACTCATTCATTTGGCCATTCGACAGATCTCTTTGGTTTGCCAGCTGTGCCAGGTGTTAGGCATACATGGTAAACAATTATGGAACTCAGTCTTAAGGAAAGCTAGGCATTAGTTATACAAATGAATGAAAAAAATTCTAACTAGAGTGAAGAACTGTAGTAGTGTGGCTCAAGCAGTGGGTGCCTGGTAAAGGACAGTATTCCTTCCTGAGGAAGTGATGGAAACGGACTAGGGAAGAAGGAGAGATCAAATTCAAAGGCCTGGGAGTTGGAGGAGCATTGGCCTGTTCATATTGCTGGAACTCCGAAAGTGAGTATAAGAGAAGCCTCGAGATGGAGGGACAGACCAGGCAGGTCCATGGGGGACATGGCAGGCTTGTCTGCATCCTATAAGCCATTTATTTCATGTGTTTTGTTATCCCTGCCTTCTTCCCAGTTTAAAAAGCAGAAACTCCTCCTTGAACTTGACCAATATGCCCCAGATGTGGCTGAACTCATCCGAACCCCTATGGAAATGCGGTACATCCCTCTGAAAGTGGCCCTGTTGTAAGTATTCCCTGATAAACCACAGCTCAGTGGCAACAAATGCAAGGAAAATCTGATGAGACTTTCCCATGTTGTTTGTTGTATTTTTGGAGATTTTCAGTCTTAGTCATCAAGTATTTGCTGTAGTTGTGTTTCACAACTGGGGTTCTAGCCAGCAAGAGACAGAGCCACTCTGTCTCTGTTGGGACAAAGACTCACTCAGGGACATGTACAATCAAACCCTTCAGAATACTTTCTGACTCAGTGCTGAACTAGTTACTACTTGTAACTACTATTTGCAAAAAATAGTAGTTTTTCAGTTTCAATATATGGATTAAAATAAAATTCTGACCTTTATATATGGTGGTTGTTTCCAAGCAACTCCCATGTTTTCTGTGCAGTTTAGTTACCCATTTGTAATTCAGAAATGGAAGTAAAATGTCAGGCAAACCCATCCTATCTGGGTGACCAGTGTAGAAGAATAGAACTTAATGAGGCTTTATTAAAGAATTCTCTAGGAGTGCCCAGTGCTGGCAGAAAGTTTACTTCTTTCAGGTTATTCCCACTTATATTCCGGACATTGATCAGTGAAAAATATTATTCAATCAACTAATAGTTGTTGAATATTTAAATACTTCAATTTATTCTTTTTTTTTTTTCTGGTCAGTCATGGGATTTGAACTCTGGGCTTAGGTGCTGTCCCAGAACTCATCAGCTGAAGGCTACCACCTTGCTCTTGAGCCATAGCACCACTTCCAGTTTTCTAGTGGTTAATTGGAGATAAGAGTCTCACAGACTTTTGCCTGGACTGGCTTTGAACCATGTTCCTCAGATCTCAGCCTCCTGAGTACAGTATTACAGGCTTGAGCAACCGCGCCTGGCTAATACTTCAATTTCTAAGGGCACACAATAAACAGAATAGATGTTTCCTTATGGAAAAACATGCTTTTCATTGGTAGCCCACGCCTAGCTACTCAGGAGGCTGAGATCTAAGGATCAAGGTTTAAAGCCAGCCTGGGTAGGAAAGTCCATGGGACTCTTTTCTCCAATAAATCCCCAGAAAACTGGAAGTGCCACTGTGGCTCAGAATGGTAGAGCCCTAGTCTTAAGTGAAAAAGCTTAAGGATAGCACCTAGGCCTTGAGTATAAGCCTCACGATAAAAATAAATAAATAAAAAGCAACAAAACAAACAAAAAAAATGCTTTAGAATACTTCACAGTTAAGCTGTGTGCTGGCAGCTTATGCCTGTAATCCTAGCTGTTCAGGAAGCTGGGATCTCAAGATCTTCAGTTTAAAGCCAGTCTGAGGGCTGGGTATGTCTCTTAGTGGTAGAGTGCTTGCCTAGCATGCATGAAGCCTTAAACAGAAAAAGCCAGAAGTGGTGCTGTGGCTCAAGTGGTAGAGCAAGCTCTAACCTTGAGCACAAAGAGGCCCAGAAACAGAGCTCAGGCCCTGAGTTCAATCTCCAGAACCAGCAAAGATAGATAGATAGATAGATAGATAGATAGATAGATAGATAGATAGATAGATAGAGTGAATGAGCGAGCCAGTCTGGGCAGGAAAGTCCTTCAGCAATTAAATACCAAAAAGCTTAAAACAGAGCTATGGCATAAGTGGTGGAGTACTAACATTGAACAAAAAAAGCTCAGAGATAGCATCTTGTTCCTGAGTTCAAATGTTTCAGAATTAGAAGGGGCCTGATAAGGAGGGATTATTCAGTCTTTTGCCCTTTATATAAATTTTGTGTTCAGTGGTCCAATTAGATATCTGGGCAGCTGCTTTTTCAACATCACTATTTAGAAATGCCTTATTTTTCCTCCCACAAAACAATTTTGGAGGGCCAGGAGTTTGGCCTAGTGGTAAGAGTATTTGCCTATCATGCATGAAGACACAGGTTCAATTCCTTGGTACCGTATACATAGAAAAAGCTGAAATTGGTGCTGTGGCTCAAGTGGTAGAGCTCTAACCTTGAGAAAACCCTAGGAAAGTGCTCAGGCCCTGAGTTCAAGCCCTGGGACTAGGAAAAAACTAACAATTTTAGACTATCAATTTGTATCTATATATCTCAAAAAAAATGATGGGGACTAATTTATAGGACTAGAGATTAGCCTTATAAATTTTAATGGGCTTCGTGTCTATTTGGAGTAGTTTTGTAATAGCAGTAGGTGTTTTTTTGTTTGTTTGGTTTGGTTTGGGGTTTTTTTTGCCAGTCCTGGGCTTGAGCTCAGGGCCTGAGCACTGTCCTTGGACTTTCTCAAGGCTAGTGCGCTACCACTTGAGTCTCAGCACCATTTCTGGCTTTTCTCTATGTATGTGTTACTGAGGAATCAAAATCAGGTCTTCGTGCATACTAGGCAAGCACTCTACCACTAGGCCAAACTCCCAGCTGCAACAGGTATTGTTTTAAGGGGCATGTAATAATCCTATCTGTAATTGCTAAGGGAAAAAATGCTAGGCCTTCCTTTTTAAAGTACTAGTCTTACAGGCCTGGGAGGTATTGGATGTAGGATCTTTATTTGTGAATAATAATTAAAATATTTTCCTAAGAAACTGGTATATTTTTCTTTCCTGATAGTGAGAATTATGTAACTGAACTCAGGGCCTCAGCACTGTCCTTGGACTTTCTCAAGGCCAGAGCTTTACCACCTGAGCCACAGTACCACTTCTGGCTTTCTTTTACTTTGCTAAGAAATTCAGAGTCAGATTTGAAGCTGATTATCATTACTATAGAAGACCTATTTGGTTTTCTTTCCTTTGCCTTAATTTCTTCTTTTATTTATTTTTTTCTCTTGGTCTTGATTATTACTATATTTACTACTTTTTTTTCCATTCTCATTTTAACCATTGTAAATCCTTTGTAGAGTGGGATAGAAACAAATAAAAATAATCCATTATGAGTATCGGAGATTTCCCAGTCCCTAAGTACTTCGTATTCATTTACTCAATCCATTCCTTCCAGTTTAACTTTTCCCAAAAAGAGGTCAGAAAGTCCTGTGAAGTTCTGTGCCAGATGGCTTGTTAAATTCAGGGGATATATTTCCTTTCAAAATCTGGCTCAATGGACATTGATTGACAACCAGGAGGGCTAAGCAGTAGAATGTTGCCTTTACAGCCAGCCAGAAAGACTTGATTTTGAAAGTATTTATTGGTCTGGGAATGTGACTTCGTGTAGAGTGCTTGCTTAGCATGCATGAAGCCCTAGGTTCCATTCCTCAGTACTAGCACATGCACTAAAAAGCCAGAAGTGGTGCTGTAGCTCAAGAGGTAGAGTGCTAGCCTTGAGCAAAAGAAGCTCAGGGAGTGTCCAGGCCCTTGAGTTCAAGCTCCAGGACTGGCTGGGAGGTAGCTTGTGAAACCTTGGATAAGTTTTTTTGTTTTTGTTTTGTTTTCCAGTCCTGGGGCTTAAACTCAGGGCCTGGGCAGTGTCCTTGGGCACTTTTTGCTCAAGGCTAGTGCTTTGCCACTTGAGCCACAGCACCACTTCTGGATTTTTCTGTGTATGTTTTAATGAGGACTTGAACCCAGGGCTTCATGCATGCGAGGCAAGCACTGTATTGCTAGGCTACACTGCCAGCGCTTGTGTAAGATTTTTACCCAGTCTGTTTCATCATCTACAGAACTAGAATAATATTACTGCTGTTAGTAGGATCTTACAGTGATTAAATATGATGGTTTTGAATATACAACATAGCATAATGTTTGTTACTTTTTTTTTCTCATTGATCCCCAGCTCTATTTCATTCTGTTTTCTTGGGAGAACTTATTTCTAAGAAGTCACTTTCTGCCGGGCTTAGTGACTCATGCTTGTAATTCTAGCTACTTAGGAGGCTGAGATCTGAGGATCCTGCTTCAAAGCTAGCCCAGGCACTAAAGTCCATGAGACTATCTCCAATTAACCACCAGAAAACTGGAGATGGTGCTGTGCCTCAAGGGGTAGGGACAGTAGCCTTGAGCTGAAGAGCTCAGGAACATTGCCCAGGCCCAGAGTTCAAGTCCCATAACAACAACAACAACAAGAAGTCACTTTCCTCTGACTATGCTTTTAGTAAATCTCTTGAACTTCCTGGCTGTGGTAGCCAGAACATACAAGTCCATCAGGGTTACTAATACCAAATATGTATGTTTTTCCCCAGCTATCTCTTAAATCCTTACACGGTCTTGTCTTGTGTTGCAAAATCTACCTGCGCCATCAACAACACCCTCATTGCTTTCTTCATTTTGACTACAATAAAAGGTAAGGCCCCGAGGAGGCTATAAAAGACTCAGTCCCTAATTTTTATGTAGGGTTTTATAACACTTATGCAATGACTTTAAAAAAAGATTTCATTAATTGGCATATATTAATTGTACAAGAGGAAGGTTCTTTCTGACGTTTCCATACATACATATAGTGTACTCCATCTAACTTAGTGCCTCCATCTCTACCTCATCCTTCTGAGGGGAAAGATTGTTCTTTTTTTTTTTTTTTGTAGGTCATAGGGCTTGAACTCGGCCTGGGCGCTGTCCCTGAGCTCCTCAGCTCAAGGCTACCACCCTACCCTTGACCCAAGCCCCACTTCCCATTTTTTAGGGGTTAATTGGAAATAAGAGTCTCAGGTCCTTTTGTGCCCGGACTGGCTTTGAACTTTGATCCTCAAATCTCAGCTTCCTGAGTAACTAGAATTACAGGCATGAGCCACCATGCCCAGCAGATTGTTCTTTAAAACAATTTCAGGGCCACGAGTTTGGCCTAGTGGTGGAGCGTTCGTCTAGCATTCATGAAGGCTCAGGTTCTATTTCTTGGTACCACATAAATAGAAAAAAAAGACACTGTGGATCAAGTGGCAGAGTTCTAGCCTTGAGAAAAACCAAGGACAATGCTCACACCCTGAGCCCAAGCCTAGGACTGGCAATAAAAACAAAAAGAAAACCAAAAACAATTTCAGCAGTTTTCATTGTCTTATTTTCATATATATATTTTTCTTTGATCATATTTTGCCTCACCTAATCCTGCTGGCACCCACCATACAACATGACCCGTTTGCTGAGACTGATTTCTTTTCAGTGAATATGGTGATGTAAAAGGGTTTTACCATGGTAATTCGCATATGCATATAATATAATTTAATCAGATTAACATTGTCTATTTTCTGATATGACTTTTTTTTGGAGAGGGGGCTTGAACTCAGGGCTTGGGGGCTTGAACTCAGGGCTTGGGTGCTGTCCCTGAGCTCTTTTGCTAATGGCTAGCTCTAACACTTTGAGCCTCAGTGCCACTTCTGGTTTTTGAGTGGTTCATTGGAGGTAAGACTCTCATAGAGCCTTTTCTTTTTTTTTTTTTTGCCAATCCTGGACTTGAGCTCAGGGCCTGAGCACTGTCCTTGGACTTTCTCAAGGCTAGAGCTCTACCACTTGAGCCTCGGCACCACTTCTGGCTTTTTTGTATGTATGTGGTACCGAGGAATCAAACCTGGGTCTTCGTGCATGCCAGGCAAGCACTCTACTACTAGGCCAAACTCCCGGCCCTCATAGGGACTTTTCTACCTGGCTAGCTTTGGACTGCATTCCTCAGATCTCAGCCTCTTGAGTACTTAGGATTGTAGGTGTGAGCCACCGGTGCCTATCTTATGACTTCTTTAACAAAAGCAGCATTCAATGAATATCTCTATCTATCTATCTATCTATACATATACTCTTTCTTTCCATATGTATTTTATTTATTTATTTATTTTTGCCAGTCCTGGGCTTGAACTTGGGGCCTGAGCATTGTCCTTGGGCTTTCTCAAGTCTAGAGCTCTACTACTAGTACCACAGCAGCACTACTTCAGGCTTTTTCTATATATGTGGTACCAAGGAATTGAACCTGGGTCTTCATGCATGCTAGGTAAACACTGTACCACTAGGCCAAACTTCTGGCCCCAATGTTCAATATTTTTTAAACTATACAAATTATATAAGATTTCTATAGAAAAAAATTTTTTTTGTCAGTTATGGAGCTTGAAATCTGGTCCTGGAGGCTGTTCCTGAGCTCTTTCACTCAAGGTTAGCACTCTACCACTTTGAGCCACAGTGCCACTTCCAGTTTTCTAGTAGTTAATTAGAAATAGAACATCTCATGAACCTTTCTACCTGGACTGGCTTTGAACCTCAATTCTCAGCTCTCAGTCTCCTGATTAGCTAGGATTATAAGCATGAGCCCCAGCTCCTGGCTTAATATAGAAAATTTTGATGGCACTGTGAAAATCTACTCAGAGTTCTTATTAACACAAGTGTTTTTAAGGTTCTGAACTATTTTTTGGCTTTTTCTAGCATGTACTTATGTTGTTGTTGTTGTTGTTGTTATAATTCTTGATCTTTGGTTGGTTGTAGGGCTTGAAGTCTGGGCCTAGGTGGTGTCACTGAGCTCTTCAGCTCAAGGCTAGCTACCACTTGAGCCACAGAGCCACTTTTGGTTTTCTGGTGGTTAACTGGAGATAAAGTCTCACAGACTTTTGTGCCTGGGGGCTTGGCTTTGAACTGTGATCCTCAGATCTCAGCCTCCTGAGTAGATAGGATTACAGGTGTGAGCCCCTGGCTCCTGGCATATTTTTTTAAAATACATTTTGTATAATTACATTGCTGCTCGTACATTTTAAGCATTTTTTTGGCCAGTCCTAGGATTTGAACTTAGGACCTGGACACTGTCCTTGAGTTGCTTTTGCTCAGGGCTACCACTCTACCACTTGAGCCATAGCATCACATCTTTTTCTGTTTTTGTGGTACTGAGGAATTGAACCCCAGGACTTTGTGCATGCTAGGCAAGCACTGTACCACTGAGTCCTCAAACATTCTTTATTGTATTCTCATATAAGAAATAAAGATTTCCCAAACCTCTTTTGTACCAATATTCTCACTTCCACTTTTCCTGATTTTCTTGTAATAGTTATATTGCTGCTTTGACTTAACCAGTTGTCAGAGATAGAGATGTAGTTATAATAGAGTGTATGCTTAGCATTCACAACATCCTGGGCTCAATCACTACCATTTCAAAGGAAGAAAATATCCATAGTCAATATCTGTATTTTATGACTTGTTATATATTATTCACTGTTGCAAAGTAAAAATTATGATTACTTTTTTTCCCCCTCTTTTTATTTTATTTTTGGTGTCAGTGGGGCCTGGGCACTGGCATAGTACTCTAACACTTGAGCTGCAACTCCACTTCTACTGAGAGTCTCATGTATTTTCCTACTCTGACTGGCTTCAAACCTTGATCTTTAGATTTAGATCTTTAGATTTAGATTTAGATTTAGATCTTAAGATTTAGTTCCTAAGTAGCTAAGGTTACAGGTGTGAGCTACTGGCACCAAAAACTTTAGTTTCTTGAGTAGCTAGAATTATAGGTATGAGCTATTGGAGCCCAATAATTATTTTTGTATGATTACTATTTTCTTTAGGATTACTTTTTTTCTTGTATAATTTTTTTCCCCTAGGATTAATTTTGTTGGTCCTGGCACTTGAACTCAGGGCCTGGGTACTGTCCCTGAGCCTCTTTGTGCTCAAGGCTAGCACTCATACTCCTTGAGCCACAGTGCCACTTCCAGCTTTTTCTGAGTAGTATATTAACTGGAGATAAAGTCTCACGGACTTTTGTGTCCAGGCTGGCTTCAAATAGTGATCCTCAGATCTCAATAGCTAGGATTACAGGTATCTAATCTGTGAGCCACTGGCATCTGGCTTTTTTTCTTTGACAGTCCTAGGGCTTGAACTCAGGGCCTGAACACTGTCCTTGGGCTTTCTCAAGGATAGAGCTCTATCACTTGAGCCTCAGCACCACTTCAGGCTTTTTCTATGTATGTGGTACCAAGGAATCAAACCTGGGTCTTCGTGCATGCTAGGCAAGCACTCTACCACTAGACCTCCCCCACAACACACACACACACACACACACACACACACACACACACACTTTCTTTTTTTTGTAAGTAAAAGAAATCAAGCATCTACCACCGATTCAAGCCCCACTGCTGACAACAACAAAAAAAGTCAAGGATATCAGTTATAAAATATATTTTTCCTCACCTGTCCTACCCCAACTTCCATTCCTCATGAAAATTATGCTTAAAGTCCCAGCTTTCTTTCCCTTCACTGGAAGTTTAACTTGTTTTTCATTGTGACTACTATAAATAGAGACAGACTATCACAAACAACTTCCTAATCTGTTAAAATATTTGAAGAGTTCTATTTTAGTTGGCTCTGTGAACCACTTTGACTCTTCAATGCTTTTGTTACTAACAGTTCATACAATAAAACTAGATCACTTACTTGTTTTCCAAGATCGCTTTCTATATTTACATTTTTATTGTATGGTGAAATTAGTGAAACTTTAATTTGGTCTTTATTTTTAAAAGAGAACATGGGAAAAAAACTCCAAATATAAAATCACTTCTAAGTGATTATTTAAAAAAAAGTTGAAACAACTAAGAATGTGTGTGTGTGTGCTGGGGATTGAACCCATGAAAGACCTCCTGCATGTTAAGGTAGGCAAGCCACTATGTGAGCTATGCCTCATTTTTGGTGACCAAAAATAGAATCTCAGCTAGGCGTGGTGGCTCATGCCTATAATCCTAGCTACTCAGGAATCTGAGATCTAAGGACCTCAGTTCCAAGCCAGCTGGGGCACAAAAAAGTCAGTGAGACTCATCTACCATGAACCACTAGAAAACTGGAAGTGGTGTTATGGCTCCAGGGGTAGTAGAGTGGTAGCCTTGAGCTGAAGAGTTCAGGGACAGTTCCCAGACCTAGAGTCCAAGTGCCACAACCAACCAAAAAAAAAAAAACCCACTTGGCCTTTGGCCTATATTTTTTTTATTAAAGACTTTATTAACATTGATTTTTACATCATATTTCAAATGTCATGTTTAACAAACAAGTATTTAAAAATGGAATCTATATATAACCACTGGCATTTGCCATATATTTTAATTTTTTTTTTTTTTTTTGCCAGTCCTGGGCTTGAGCTCAGGGCCTGAGCACTGTCCTTGGACTTTCTCAAGGCTAGAGCTCTACCACTTGAGCCTCAGCACCACTTCCGGCTTTTTTTTTTCTATGTATGTGGTACCGAGGAATCGAACCTGGGTCTTCATGCATGCTAGGCAAGCACTTTAACCACTAGGCCAAACTCCCGGCCCCTTGCCATATATTTTAGAAGCAATTCTCTGTGCTGGCAAAGGTAAAAGGTTCTATCACATAGGTATCCTCCCACATGACAATTTTACTTAGAAATGTATATAACCCTCTTGGAAAGCAGTTGGGCAGTAATTTTAAAGCATACTTTTAATTTTTAATTTTTTTAATTTTTTTTTTTTTTGGTCATGAGGCTTGAACTCTGGGCCTGGGTGCTGTCCCTGAGCCTTTTAGCTCAAAGCTACTGCCCTACCCCTTGAGTCACAGTGCCACTTCTGGTTTTCTAGTGGTTAATTAGAAATGAGTCTCAAGTTCTTTAGTGCCGGGTCTGGCTCTGAACGGCAATTCTCAGATCTCAGCTTCCTGAGTAGCTAGGATTACAGGAGTGACCTACCACCACCAATTTGTATACTTTTCATTTTTTGATTTCCTAAATTTACTTTTAAGAACCTACCCTGAAGTAGTGCAGAAATACAGATAAAATTTTTAGGAGGGCACAGAAGTTTGGCCCAGTGATAAGAGTGCTTGTCTAGCATGCACGTAGACACTGGTTTGATTTCTTGGTACCACAAACACAGAAAAAAGCTGGAAATGGTGCTATGGCTCAAGTGGTAGGGCTCTAGCCTTGAGAAAGTCCAAGGACAGTGCTCAGGCCCTGAACTCAAGCCCAGGACTGGCGAAAAAAAAAAAAAAATTGATAGCAAAGTTATTAGTGGAGTTATTTGGGGTTGAAAATGGAAAATATTTCAAAATAGAGGAATGGTTAAGAGAAGATTAAGTAAAACATAGTAGTAGGTATTTTTAAACAATTGTAAATTATGTGAGAACATTTGTAGGTTTTGTTTTTTTTGCTTTCTTTTGCCAATAATGGAGCTTGAACTCAGGGTCTGGGCACTATACTTGGGCTTTCTCAAGGCTAGCACTCTACCACTTGAGCCATAGCACCACTTCCCGCTTTTTCCTAGTGTGTGGTACCAAGGAATTGAACCTGGGTCTTTGTGTATGCTAAGCAAAGACTACCACTAGGCCACACTTCTGGCCACATTTGTAGTTTTGTTTTGGTGTTGGTCCTCGGGCTTGAACTGGGGGTCTAGATACCATCCCTGAGCATTTTTTGGGGTGGGGTCAGTCGTGGGACTTGAACTCTTGGCCTTGGCATTGTTCCTGAGCTCTTCAGCTCAAGGCTACCGCCCTACCCCTTGAGCCACAGTGCCACTTCCGGTTTTCTAGTGGTTAATTGGAAATAAGAGTCTCACAGATTTTAGTGCCTAGGCTGGCTTTGAGCCAAAATTCTCAGGTCTCAGCCTCCTGAGTAGCTAGGATTACAGGTGCGAGCCACTTCACCCTGCTTCCCTGAGCATTTTTACTCAATGCTTAACACTTGAGCCACAGCTCCACTTTTAGTCGTGTGTGTGTGTGTGTGTGTGTGTGTGTGTGCGCGTGTGCGTGTGTGCGCGTGTGCGCGTGCGCGCGCGTGCGCGTGTGTTTGTATGTGTGTAATGTGTGTGTGTTCATGTGCTTGTGTGTGCTAGTCCTGGGGCTTGAACTCAGGGCCTAGCACTCTATCACTTGAGAACCATAATGCCACTTCCAGCTTTTTTGTTTATGTTGTACTGAGGAATCAAACCCAAGACAAGCACTGTATCACTAAGCCACCTTCTAAGCCCTGTCCTTGAGCTTCTGCTGAAGACTAGCACTCTGACACATGAGTCACTGAGCCACTTCAGCTTTTTCTGAGTAGTTTATTGGTGATAGGAGTCTCATGGACTTTCCTGCCTGTCTGGCTTCAAACTACAGTTCTCAGATCTCTACTTCCTGAGTAGGTAGGATTATAGGCATGAGCCACCAGTGGCCAGATTGTTATTAGCATATACAATTTATACAAAGGGTAGGAAGTTCATTGTGACATTTCCATATATGTATACAATGACATTTGTAGTTTTTTAAATGGAGAATACAAAATTACTTTTTTTTTTTTTTTGGTCATGGGGCTTGAACTCTGGCCTGTGTGCTGTCCCTGAGTTCTTCACTCAAAGCCATCACCCTACCCCTAAGACTCTGCCTCCCTTCCCGTTTTCTAGTGATTAATTGGAGGAAAGAGTCTCTTGGCTTCGTGTTGCCTGGGCTGGCTTTGAACCTTGATCCTAAGGCCTCAGCCTACTGAGTAGCTAGGATTACAGGCATGAGCTACTGCGCCCTGCTCAAAATTACATATTTATAGAAAATATATCCTAAAAGAGCAATATTTGGGCTCAAAAGTTTGGCCTAGTGGTAGAGTATTTGCCTAGCATGCACCAAGACCCAGGTTCAATTCCTTGGTACTACATACAGAGAAAAAGCTGGAAGTGGTGCTGTGGCTCAAGTTGGTAGAGTGCTAGTGAGAAAGCCCAAGGATAGCGCTCAGGTCCTGAGTGCAAGCTCCAGAACTGGCAAAAAAAAGAAAAGAAAAAGGAAGAGCAATATTTGTCTCCTAAAAGTAAATCATGGCGGGGGGAGGGGCGGGAGTTTGGCTTAGTGGTAGAGAGCTTGCCTAGCATGCACGTAGACCCGGGTTCGATTCCTTGGTAACACATACGTAGCATAAAGCCAGAAGTGGTGCTGTGGCTCAAGTGGTAGAGCCCTAGCCTTGAGAAAATCCAGGGTCAGTACTCAGGCCCTGAGCCCAAGCCCAGGACTGGCCAAAAAAAAAAAATAAATCATGGGGGGCCCGAGAGTTGTGCTGAGGCTCAAGTGGTAGAGCTCTATCCTTGAGAAAGCCCAAGGGCAGTGCTCAGGCCCAGAGTTCAAGCCTAAGATTGGCAAAAAAAAAAAAAAAAAAAAGTATTTCTAGGCAAGCACTCTGCCACTAGGCCAAACTCCCGGCCTTTATTTTCTTTTTATATGTTTGCTTATCCCCAAGGTTCTTTCACTAAGACAATGAAAAATAAATTATTTAATGCTATACACTGGTGGCACACATCTGGAAGTCTACCTATTCAGTAGGCTGAGATCTAAAGAACATAGTTTGAAGCCAGCTTTGGTAAAAAAAATCCAAGACTCTTAATTGCAACACAAAATCTGGAAGCAAAACTGTTGGTCACGTTGTACACTGTTTGCCTTGAGCAAAAGTAAGTGAATCAAGAGCATGAGGTCATGTGTTCAAGCCCCAGGATACCACCATACCCACAAAAATTATTTGGACTCTTTCTTATTTTGGCTGACAGGAATAAAACTATCATATTAGAAAGATTAACCATAAATGAACTTGAGTGACACTGTGGTCATAGTGAAAGTCCCGGGACGTCCCTGGGAGTGGCCACCCCCGCGGAAGAGAATGGCCACATTTGCTCTGATCCCTTGACTTCTACTTGCTTTCTTTTGGCTTCCTTCATGGTAGCCTAAGGTTGCCTGGGACACACTGAGAGACAAGCCAGGCCCAAGCGGAGACCACTGCATTGTGATGTCCTTAATGGAGAGTTGTCAGGGAAACATTGGACTCTGGGTAGGGTTGATGTTAATACAGTTTCACTTTGAAGGCTTTTGCTTTGGTCAGAGGTCACTGTGCCTTTTAGTGAACTAATTAAAATACTTCATCCCTGGGAAGTAGTCTTTATTAGGCTTTTAAAAGAAAATAAACTGACTGATGGTGATAGGTCCTCCTGCCTATTCACTGCTAGTATTTGTCAGCAATGAGACATTCCAAACAGGAGACTTAAAACTTGCCAGTAAGGATCCTTTCAACTTCACTTACTCCTCCAAAAGAAGCCATGTGACACGTCTTCCTTGCCAAGGAGAAGGAAAGATCAGGATGTACCCTCAGAAGGCAGTCAAGAGTGATTAAGAGCTCAGGCTACTCTGATGTTAGATCTGGTGTCTAATCCCAGCTCCACTGCTAACTGGCTACATTACCTTGGGCAAGTCTCTTAAACAGTCCTGGGTTGTAGTTTCCTTACCAATAGCTGTGACATTGAAACAGCCTCTACCTTATGCAGCAAATTGAAAGAATAAATGAAATGAGATGGTTCATAGTGTAGTATAGAAGAATGTACTAAGTGTAAATGATAGTTACTCTTTTTTTTTTTTTTTTTGTCCTGGGGCTTGATCTCAGGGCCTGAGCACTGTCCTTGGGCTTTCTCAAGGCCAGTGGTCTGTCAATTGAGCCACAGCATCACTTCCAGCTTTTTCTATGTATGCGGTGCTGAGGAATCGAACCCAGGTCTTAGTGCATACTAGGCAAGCACTTAACCACTAGGCAAGACTATTGGTTCCGATTGATAGCAGCCATTTGTAAAAATACATCATGATTAGTAATCTTCTTTCTTTCCTTTTTCTTTTTTAAAAATATATTTTAATTGTAATTAATGCAAGGGTTACATTATATTCGCCAGTTAGAAGGTGCATTACTTAACAGACATTGCTATCCCTTCTCATGTTTTTGTTCCCATTTCCTTCACCCTCTTTTTTTTTTTTTTTTTTTTTTTGCCAGACCTGGAGCTTGAACTCAGGGCCCGAGCACTGTCTTTGGGCTTTTTCCTCAAGGCTAGCCCTCTGTCCAGAATTAGTAGTCTTTCTGGGTAAGAGACACAGCTGCAGGACAGAGCAGAAATAATATGAGGAGGAGCCATGGAAAAATCACACTAAGAGGTTTTCTATTCTTTCTTTCCTTTTTTTTTTTTTCCCCTAAAGGGCTAGTCTTGGTGTTTGAACTCAGGGCCTGGGCACTGTCCTTGCGCTTCTTTTGCTCAAGGCTGATATTTTGCCACTTGAGTCAGAGCTTCACTTCACTTCTGGCTTCTTTGGTAGTTAATTGGCGATAAGAGTGTCAGAGACTTTCCTATCCAGGCTGGCTTTGAACCTTGATCCTCAGGTCTCAGCTTCCTGAGTAGCTCAGATTATAGGCATTAGCCACTTGTGCCTAGCAAACAAGACTTTCTAATGACAAGCTTTGTAATCTTGGGAAAATGATGCAACTTCAGGAGCCCCAATTTTTTTGTTTGTTTTTGTTTTTGTCAGATGTGGGGCTTGAACTCTGGGCCTGGGCATTGTCCCTGAGCTCTTCAGCTCAAGGCTACCGCCCTGCCCCTTGAGCCACAGCACCGCTTTCAGTTTTCTAGATGCTAATTAGAGATAAGAGACTCATGGACTTTAGCGCCCAGGCTGGCTTTATACCGTGATCCTCACTTTGGTCCCAGAGATATTGGTTTCCTCGACTTAGTGGAGAACTAAACAAGAAATACAGAGTGCTTAGCAGAATCCACTCGATGAATAGTTGTGCTGCTTTATTTATGATTTTTTGTTTCAAACACAAATTGAGATCAAGAGATTGTTATAGTGGCTGGAGCATGGCCTAGTGTTAAGAGCATTTGCCTAGCATGCATGAAGCCCTGAGTTTGATTCCTCAGTACCACATACACACAGAAAAAGCCAGAAGTGGTGTTGTGGCTCAAGTGTAGAGTGCTAGCCTTGAGAAAGTCCAAGGACAGTGCTCAGTCCCTGAGTTCAAGCCCCAGGACTGAGAGAGAGAGGGAGAAAGATTGCCATCATGATACAGGAAAGGAATATGAGATCTGAAGTGAGACTGCCTGGGATCAATTACATAGTCTTGTCATTCACTGACTTTGTGATCCTGGCCAAACAACTTATGTCCTTCAGTTTCCTGATCTGTACAATGAAAGCAGTAATAGTACTGACTTCTTGGAGTTGTTGAAAGGACTAAGACATCTGGCGTGCAAATTGCTGAGAGTTGTGACTGGAACAGAGAAGGGGCTGAGTAAAGTTTTTATACTCACTGGGGTTGACAAGCTGTGACGGACACTGGTGTCACTTCCTCTTCTGTTAATCCCATGGGACCTTAGCCCAATTGACCACATTCCAGTCTGTCCCACTGCCTATCCTGGGACAGGACATTGTCTGTGCCTGTCTCTGGCCCTTTGCATACTCTCCTTGAAGTTCATATCCCCAACCAGTCCCCCAGTCCCCTCCTCCGTTCATTCTTGCTTCTCCTGCAGCTGTGCCACCCACCCAGGCCCAGATTAGGGTAAGATCCCTGGAGGCCAAATGATATTCCAGTCTTGTGGAGGCTTGTTTTGGCCCCCACCCTGACACAAATGGAGAGTTAGAAAACATACTCATAGCTAGATTGTATAGATAATAATGTTCTCTGATTACAGCCAAGTGCTCAAACCCTTTTGATTGATTTTCCCCAATATTCTGTGATGAAGGCTTGTTCAAAAAACCTACCCTATGAGCATCTTGGCTGTACTATCAGACAATGGTTGTATCATTTTGAAGTAAAATTCACCTGCCTTTTGGCATAGTTAAGGCGCTAGTGTTTAGGGTGGGTTCTAGCTGCCCTCTAGCCCACAAAAAGCCCTATTTCAGACGTTACTACAGTATCCTGTCTGGCCCAGTGGGTCAGTGTTTTGGATGAATTTTTTTTTTTTCAGTCATAGGGCTTGGACTCTGGGCCTGGATGCTGTCCCCGAGCTCTTCAGCTCAAGGCTACCACCCTACCCCTTGAGCCACAGTGCCACTTCCGGTTTTCTGCTGTTTAGTTGGAGATGAGAATCTCATAGTCTTTAGTGCCTGAGCTGGCTTTGAATCAGGATCCACAGATCACAGTCTCCTGAGTAGCTAGGATTACACATGTGAGTCACTGGACCTGGCTTGGATGAATTTTATAGCTAAGCCCTCCATGATCTGACCCCTTGCTTGGCTGCTAGCTAAGACTTTTTAGATTGTAATAAATAGGGGCTGGGAGTTTGACCTAGAGGTAGAGTGCTTTCCCAGCATGCACAAAGATCCAGGTTCAACTCCTGGTGAGCCTTAGTACCCAGAATGCTTCCAGCATCCTCAGGAGCCCCTTTGGGTCTTCCAGTCATTCCTCGAGTTCGTCCTGTTTTCCCATGTTGAGCTACTTGTTGTCAACACCTCACTCCAGGGCATGATTGTCTCACCCCTCCTGCTCCCGCATGTGCCGTTTCCTGGATATTAGGCCTTACACACTGACTGTTCACAATTGTGGTGCCTGTGCCTGCTGATGGGCTAGGTCTGCCTCTTTTGTCCTTTTCTCTCTGGTGTTGAAATTGTTCATGGGAGCTCCCTGAGGACACAGGCTGAGTCACCAGTCTCCCTGCCACCTGGCACATGCTTGGCAGAGAGCAAACTTCAGCAGTGTTTGCTTATTGCACAGTTTTATCTACAGTGTTTGGAATCACCTTTTGCTTTTATCTTCCCTACCGCTGCCCCCAAGTACATGTCGTTCCAGGTGTACCTTCTGAACTTATTCTTTTTGCCCCATTTAGTTTTTCTCAAAACTTAGTAGCCCTTCCTGCTCTTGTGTGTCTGCCTACTCCCCCTCACTTTTGCTCAGGCTGTGCATGTGCCCATACACACCTGTCCTATCATCCCACACCTAGAACACCCAACTAGGCCACTGCCTGTTGCAGCACCATGTTTCTGCCTGCAGCCTTCAGGCCCAGCCATCCAGTCATTATTCCACAGTGCATGCCTATCCCCATCCCCTTTCCTCAAATGCTTCCCTATAACATAGAGTCAGATTTGCTTTGTGTTTTGCCAATGTATTTTCTTTCCTTTCTTTTTTCTTTTTTTGGCCAGTCCTGGGCTTGAGCTCAGGGCCTGAGCCCTGTCCTTGGACTTTCTCAAGGCTAGAGCTCTACCACTTGAGCCTCAGCACCACTTCCAGCTTTTTTCTATACATGTGGTACCAAGGAATTGAACCCCGGTCTTCGTGCATGCTAGGCAAGCACTCTACCACTAGGCCAAACTCCCGCTCCTGTGTTTTCTTTCTTTCTTTCTTCCTTCCTTCCCTCCTTCCTTCCTTTCTTTTTCTTTCTTTATTATTTTTTGTGTGTGTGGGGGGGGGCATGGCGCTTGAACTAGGCCTGGCGGTTTCCCTGAGCTCTTCAGCTCAAGGCTACTGCACTACCCTAGAGCCAAGCCCCATTTCTTGTTTTCTACAGGTTAATTGGAGGTAAGAGTCTCAGGTCCTTTTGTGCCCAGGCTGGCTTTGAACCTTGATCCTTGGATATCAGCCTCCTGAGTAGCTAGGATTATAGGCATGAGCCACCATGCTGGGCCAATGTATTTTTTTTTTTGCCAGTTCTGGGCCTTGAACTCAGGGCCTGAACACTGTCCTTGGGCTTTCTCAAGGCTAGAGCTCTACCACTTGAGCCACAGCACCATTTCTAGCTTTTCTATGTATATGTGGTACCGAGGAATCGAACCTGGGTCTTTGTGTATGCTAGGCAAGCACTTTAACCACTAGGCCAAACTCCTGTCAGCCAATGTATTTTCTACTTAATGAATTCTTCCTCAAGAACACTGGTTTCTTCCTTCCTCTCTCTCTCTCTCTTTCTTTCTTTCCTTTTTTGGGGGGGTTGTGGGACTTGAACTTGGCCTTGGCGCTGTACCTGAGCTTTTCAGCTCAAGGCTACCACCCTACCCCTGGAGCCACAGCACCACTTCCCCTTTTCCAGTGATTAATCAGAGATAAGAGTCTCAGGTTTTTTTGTGCCAGCTGGCTTTGAACTGTGATCCTCAGATCTCAGCCTCTTGAGTAGCTAGGATTACAGGTGTGAGCCACCCTGCCCTGCTCTGAGGGCCTTTTTGAGTCTGGCATGTTCTTAATGCAGAGAGTGTGTACCTGGTACTTAGTAAGTGACCAAGAAATGTTAGCTGCTTGGGCTGATATAGGAAGTGACATTTCAATTGGCCATTCTTGGGCTAGGTGTTTGGCCTAGTGGCAGAGTGCTTGCCTAGCATGCCTGAAGACCTAGGTTTGAGTCATCCGTACCACATACATAGAAAAAAGCTGGAAATGGTGCTATAGCTCAAGTGGTAGAGCTCTAGCCTTGAGAAAGTCCAAGGACAGCGCTCAGGCTCTGAGTTCAAGCCCCAGAACTGGCAAACAAACAAACAGGAAAGAAAGAAAGAAAGAAAGAAAGAAAGAAAGAAAGAAAGAAAGAAAGAAAGAAAGAAAGAAAGAAAGAAAGAAAGAAAGAAAGAAAGAAAGAAAGAAAGAAAGACGTTAATTGACCATCTTTCTGCTAAGAGAGTAGGAAAAGATGGCTCCAGCAGATGGATCCCAGCAGGAGTAGCCTGAGGAGTGGCCAGCCATGAGTAGGAAAGGCATCATGTTTTCAGGAACTGAGGAAGGGCCAGTGTGGTAGATGATAGGGTTTATGCAGAGGTGGTGAGCGTGAAGCTGGAAGCAGAACATTAATATGAGGATCTTGCTTACTCTTGGAGTTTGGATTTAGTGTCACAGATGAAATAAGACCTCATAGTTTAAGCTGTTCTAGAAGGATCCTTCTGGTGTTTCTGTCAAGGATGGGCTAGATAATGAGGGAAAGAACAGACTGGAGATCTCTGGTGATATAAGGAGAGCAGGAGTGAACTAGGGCAGGGCAGGGGGGTAGGGAGGTTTGAGGGCACTTACAAGAACAGGAGGCACAGATTTTCTTTTTGTAAATGTTTTGGTCTGGGGGCTGGAAGCGTGGCCTAATGGTAGAGTGCTTTCCTAGCATGCACGAAGCCCTGAGTTCAGTTCTTCACTACCACATACACACAGAAAGCTTGAAGTGGTCCTGTGGCTCAAGTGCTAGAGCACTAGCCTTGAGAATGCACAAGGAAGTGCTTAGCCTCTGATTTCCAGCCCTAGGACTAGGGGGGAAAAAAAAGCTTTGGTCCGGCCAGGTATCTGTGGCTCTTTCCTTTAATCCTAGCTATTCAGGAGGTTGAGATCTGAGGATGGGGGTTCAAAGCTATCCCAGGCAGGAAATGCTATGAGATGTCTATCTCTAGTTAAATATGAAAACGCTGGAAAGTGATAGAGCACTAACTTTGAGCACAAAAACTCAGGGACAGTGCCCAAGCCTTGAGTTCAAGTATACTGTAGAATAATGACTGGACGGCTGGGCCTGAGGTTGCAGGCAGAAACATGGTGCTGCAACAGGCAGTGTGGGTGTTCTGGATGTGAAGTGACAGACAGGTGTGTATGGGCACATGCACAGCCTGCGCAAAAGTGAGGGGGAGTAGGCAGACACACAAGAGCAGGAAGAACTACCAAGTTTTGAGAGAAACTAAATGGAGCAAGAAGAATAAGTTTGGAAGATACACCTGAAACAATATGTGTTTTGGGGCAGGGGCAGTGGCAGGGGCAGGGAAGATTTTGTACAGGGGGCTGGGGATACAGCTCAGGGGAAGGGTTTCCTTAGCTTGTGTAAGGCCTAGGTTGAATTCATCAAAAAAACAGTGTTTGGATTTCATCTAAGGAAGATCCTTTCCTAATCATCAGAGTAAGTTTTCTAAAACTCACAAGTCTATTCTATTAGGCTATGAATCTTTTCTTCTTTCTTGGGTCTTATAAACAGTCAGCTATTTCAGACAATTATTGATCTTAGGCAGGCGGTGGCTGTGTGTACCACACTTCACTTGCTAATGTCTCCTGGAACAACATGAAGAGAAAGTCACGTGTTTCTGCTTCATTGTAAGGATAAATGAAGTTGGAATAAAGTGTTCCACCTTTGGTAGCCTCTCTTTTCTCCTACCCTAATATCAGTAGAAAACCATGCTAAATGAAAAGGTTTTGGGTTTTTTTTTTTTTGCAGTTTTCCCTCACAAACATCATTCAGATTTTCAGCCAGGAATTCCGAGACTGTGTTCATCATTAAGTGTCAGGACATATATTTCTCACTAGTGCCATGTTCTCATTCCAGCATAGTTCTGGCGTTAGTCTATGGATGGCCTAGTAGGTGTGTGGAGGCCTCTGCTGGTAGCTTCATAGCTGTTACTCTCCCTATTCATTTTTCAAGTACACCAGGTCCAGAAAAATCTTGCCTAATGAATTGGTGGAAGCTCCACACAAGAAGTTTTGTCCTTTATCCTTTATTTTTTGCACCCAGATTCCTTCTTTCTCTGTCTTTTGTAGTTGTTTGTTTTTTGTCCCCGTTGGTACTGTATTTGAACTCATGCCCTCATGCTTGCTGAGCAGGCACTTTACCACTTTTCAGATAGTCTTGAATTTTTACATGGGTTCTGCCTCAGACCAAGTCTTCTTGTATAGCTAGGATCTTATGTATGTACCACCATACCTATTTCATCGATTAGGATCTTTGTTGCTTTTTCCCTCAGCTAGTCTCTAACTGACATTCTTCTAATCTCTTCCTCCCAGGCAGTTGAGATTATATTTGCATTGTCTCTCTGCTTCTTTTCACTTTATATTCTTTTTAGTTTGAACGGTGGAACACTCAAGATTCTTTTCTTGACACTTCCTCTTCTATGAAGTGATCACGTTCATCAACTCTCGCCCACCCATCCTCCAACATGGCTCTAGTGGTATATAGACCACTTTGTTGAGCAGAGGAGCTAGGGATCATCTCCTTCTGCTGTCCGTGGCACTGGGTTTGTAGTGGAATGAAACTCCTTAAATGGAGTGATGTTTCTTTTTATGAAACACCATTGAGGAGATCTATTATGTTCAGTGAACAGTTGACCCCACACAGGTAATAAGAGTGACCAGAAAACATATAAAAAACCTTAGAAACCATAATCATGAAACATAAGCCTTGGATCATTTCTCCTGAGTTCTGAGTCCTCTGGTGTAAACTCAGGTTCTCAAGCCTTACTCTGTTGTTTAAGATATCTGAAAGTGGGCCATGTTTGTTTTTTTTGTTTTGTTTTGTTTTTTCAAAAACAATAAATCAGCCAGGTGTGGTGGCTTACGCCTGTAATCCTACTCCAGAGGCTGATATCTAGGGATCTGGTTCAAAGCCAGCCTGCGCATTAAAGTCTGTGAGACTCTTATCTCCCATGAACCACTAGAAAATTAGAAGTAGGGCTGTGGTTCAAGGGTAGAGCGGTAGCCTTGAGCTGAAGAGCTCAGGGACAATGCCCAGGCCCAGAGTTCAAGCCCTACAATCACTACCACCAACAACAAAAATCTAGAATCCTACCTCTAGGGATAACAGTTTGTAAATTTCTGTGGTCTAGCTTTCAAGTTTTGTTTTGTTTTTCTTTTATTATTCTTATTTTTTTTTTGCCAGTCCTGGGCTTGAGCTCAGGGCCTGAGCACTGTCCTTGGACTTTCTCAAGGCTAGAGCTCTACCACTTGAGCCACAGCACCACTTCCGGCTTTTTTCTATGTATGTGGTACCGAGGAATTGAACCTGGGTCTTCGTGCATGCTAAGCAAGCATTCTACCACTAGGCCAAACTCCCTGCCCCACTTTCAGTTTTTTTTGTAAATATTTGTTCATGCTTTTAAAAAAAAAAAATCAGTGTATATTTCATAAACTTAATAGGATTTTATAAATATTTTCCATGTCATCACAAATTCTTACATAACATTTAAGTATTCTATAGTAGTTCATTTTATTTGGGGAACAGAGACATTATTAACAAAAATTTATACAGTAATGTGATGGGATATTACACAACCCAATGGAATAGTTTCACAGCTTCGCATATTATAAGCAATTAATTGCAGGTTTAACAAACTAGTGCACTAAGTAGGACTTGGATGTTAACAGACTTTATCCCTTTGTATATCTTTGGCTGGAGTTTTGTAAAAATTTTTCTGGGACTGAGAATTTCACAAGAAACATGCTTGTAGCATCTCAAGTTACTAAAGGTGGATGGTTTTGATTTCCTTTCATGGGGAATACAGCCAAGAAGCTCTCGTTCCACATGAGTTTGTATAATACTTTGCATACCAGGAAGCAGTTGGCAGGAGATTGAGCAGTTATGGAAAGTTTGGTGTTGATAGGGACTTGCTGAGTCTAATTCTGATCGATGAGGTGGGTTATTCCATACATTTATTTCTTTTTACAGGCAGTGCTTTCCTCAGTGCTATTTTTCTTGCCTTAGCAACATACCAGTCTCTGTACCCAATCACCTTGTTTGTCCCAGGACTCCTCTATCTCCTCCAGGTAAGCCTTCACTGGTCAGAAACCAGCACCAAATGACATTTATTACAAAACCTGCCCCTACTGGGGGAAGTAAGGGCATGGGCTGTGTCTCCCAACTCATACCTATTTGATTCCACTTGAAAAGATAATTTGGTTGACTTTTTAACAAAGCAGACCTAACAATCAGTACATTCTCACTATGCCTATCATTCCAAACTTGCCTTTGCATGTTTGTAGTTGGGATCATCTGCCTTCCATTTTTCTTACCTATTGTACCTAATCTCTTTTTTGCTTATTTTCAACATTTTCTTCTTTCTTTCTTTTTTTTTTTTATACTGGTATGGGGGTTTGAACTAGGATCCTTACACAGTTTCTCATCAGGTGTTCTGCCACTTGAACCATGCCTCTAGCCCTGCTCTTTGCTAGTTATTTTGGAGATGGAGTCTCACAGACTTCTACCCAAGCTGGGTTGAACCGTAATCCTTTGCATCTCAGCCTCTTGAGTAACTAGGATTATAGATGCAAGCCACCAGCATGTAGCAGAATCTTTAGCTTTTCTTTATAATGACATTCATTTTATGAGATTATTACAGAAATTAAATGTAATGGGTGTTCTTGATGCAATGACAGGAATGGAATGGATGATCAATACATGACAGTAATTGAAGAATACAAGTTGCTGACCTTATGGATAATTCCTACATGTCAGACACTTATGATAAGCACTCTCAGGTATCAACCTCATTTCAACCTCATAAAAACTATGCTGTAGGTCATAGTAGCCATATGAGATAGATAAATTGAAACTGGAACATTGGGAAGTTAAATCACTTACCTAAGGCTAGCAAGTGTCAGCTCTGGGAGTCTAATGAGACAGTGTGCTCTCTAATTATCCCTCTTTTCTACTTTAATAAGAATACATGCCTCAGATTTGGGTACCAGTAGTGCATGCCTGTACTCCTAGCTATTCAGAGGGCTGAGATCTAAGGATCATGGTTTGAAACCAGGCCAAGTAGAAAAAGTCCATGAGACTTTTGCCTCCAATAAAAGTACAAAAAAAAACAAAAACAAAAAACCAACAAAACCACCAGGCACTATGACTCACACTTGTAATCCTAGTTACTCAGGAGGCTGAGATCTGGGAATTGAGGCTGAAAGACAAGCTGGGCAGGAAAGTCCAAGAGACTCTTATCTCCAATTAACCACAAGAAAACCAGAAGTGGAGCTGAGGCTCAAAGTGGTTGAGTGCTAGCCTTGAGAAAAAGAACTCAGGGACAGCACCCAGTCCCTAGTAAAAGCCCTACAATTGACATAGACAGACTGACTGACGATCTACAAAAAAAAAAAACCTGGAAGTGAAGCTATGGCATAAGTGCTATCCTTAAGCAAAAGACAAATCTCAGGACCAGGCACTGGTGGCTCATGCCTGTAATCCTAGCTACTCAAGGGGCTGAGATCTGAGGATTGTGGTTCAAAGCCAGTCTGGGCAAGAAAGTCTTCTAGACTCTTTTATCTCCAATGAAACACCAGAAATAGCACTGTGGCTCAAGTGGTAGAATGCTAACCTTGAGCTGAAGAGCTCAGGAAAACATCCAGAGCTGAAGCCCCACAATCAACTAAAAATTAAATAAATAAAAAAAGATGGCCGGGAGTTTGGCTTAGCGGTAGAGGGCTTGCCTAGCATGCACGAAGACCCAGCTTCGATTCCTCGGTACCACATACACAGAAAAAAGCTGGAAGTGGTGCTGAGGCTCAAGTGGTAGAGCTCTAGCCTTGAGAAAGTCCAAGGACAGTGCTCAGGACCTGAGCTCAAGCCAGGTCTGGCAAAAAAAAAAAAGGAAGAATCTCAGGGTCAGCACCTAAGCCCTGAGTTCAGGCCCCAGGTTCGCCACAACAAAATGTAAGAATACAGACCTCAGTGTAGGGGTATACCATATAGAGAGCCCTTGGGTTTAATCCACAACACCAAAAAAGGAGAAGAGTACATACTCCTCAGAAACAAGTAACTGCATACAAGATCCCTGTTAGAAATATTTGAACCGGGCACAGTAGCTCACCCCTGTAATCCTAGCTACTCAGGCAGCTGAGATCTGAGGATCAAGGTTCAAAGCCAGCCCAGGCACAAAAAAAGCTCTGAGACTCTTATCTCTAATTAAGCTCTAGAAAACAGGAAGTGGGGCTTGGCTCAAGGGTAGGTTGGTAGCCTTGAGCTCAGGGACAGCGCCCAGACCTTGTTCAAGCCCCATGACCCATTAAAAAAGAAAAGAAAAGAAATATTTGAAAGTTGGGCGCTCATGGCTTATTCCTGTAATCCTAGTTACTCAGGAGGCTGAGATATAAGGATCACAGTTTGAAGCCAACCCAGGCAGGAAAGTCCATGAGACTGCAATCTCCAGTTCACTACCAAAAAGTGGAACTATGGTCCAAACAGTAGAATGCTAGCTTTGAGCAAAAAAAAAAACAAAAACAAAAACCTCAGAGACTGCACCCAGCCTGAGTTCAAGCCTCAGGACTGACACCAAAAAGAAAAAGAAAAATATTTACTGAAAGCATGTAGTTTGTCATCTCCCAGACTCAAACTCAGAAGTGTGTGGCTCCAACCCCTTTGTTTTGCCATAAACACTGCTACTAGACTGATTGCCTCCACTTACTGAGATGGCCATATGCTTGCCATTTTAAGTGACTTGGTAAGTGACTTGTGTTGAGGTATACAGTGATGCATGGCTTGTTTTCGGGAACTTCTTTTATTGTCACTAAAATGCATATAGTAGAAATTTGTCTTCCTTCTTTGTTCCTTCCTTTTGGGAGGGGAGGCTGGTCTTGGGACTTGAATTCTGGGCCTGGGCACTATCCCTAAGCTTCTTTCACCACATGAGCCATAGTGCCACTTCTGGCTTTTTTGAGTAGTTTTTTGGACACAAGAGTCCCATAAACTTTCCTGACCTAGCTAACTGCATATCACACTCCTCAGATCTCATCTTCCTGAATAGCTAGGATTATAGGCGTGAGCCACCGGCACATGGCTAAACATTTGTTTTTCTTTAATTCATTTCCTTGAGATATGTTCCTCCAGCTGAATCACTGGACCCAAGGCTATGAAAAATTTTATAGCTCCCATTATGAAATACCAGATTGGTCACTAGAAAACTTAAGCCAGTTTACAGTGCTATGTACTACCAGTATCTAAAGATAAGTAAGCCAACTACTTCCCATTCTGCCAGCACTGGCTTTGCAGTTTTATTTATGATTGCTAGTTCTGTAGAGATATCACCACAGAATGAAGTTACTTTGTTTTGATTTTCTTTCTGTATTTTTGTTGAACCCAAACATTTTACACATAACAATATGTAGTTATATTGGAAGGAGGGAGAGAGAAGAGAAAGAGCTTGTTTAAAACTCAAGGAAATTTCCTCCACACAGTAGTGGACAAGACTGAGTTATGAGATATAGTAGTTAGGCCAGTCATTTTATTTAGTTGACTTGGCCCTTGCCACCAAATATCCAGTGTTGAACAGCTCATCTCTGCAAGGTAAAGCAATTGAGGTTGCCGAGCAGAGAGCACTCCAAACTCTGCTCTGGAGGCAGCCTCTGAATCAGGCGAGCGTTAGATAATTTGAGATGAATTTCAGGACCCCATTTATCTAGGAATTAAAATTCTAGCTCAAACTATATTTATATGTCTTTATGTAAATATGTAAAGTGGCCTAAAAAGCATGGTGGATGATGGGAAGCATCACATACAGAAAGCAAATCCTCCTGTTTAAATATGAGGGAGGAACCGGAAGAGCACATACTCTTAGACCCATTCAGTAAACCCTTTAGACTTGAGTTTCCCAGAACTCTGTAAGCTCCATGGAGAGAAGCTAAAACCACTAAGCTGAGTATGGAACAGTTCTGTAACAGAATGGAGTGTTTTGTCCCAAACTGAGGTGACTTCCCTGAGTCACTGGGTTTTTTTTTGGTTTTTATTAATTCATTTTTTTTGCAAGTTCTGGGCCTTTAACTCAGAGCCTGAGCACTTCAAATTATTATTATTATTATTATTATTATTATTATTATTATTATTATTATTATTTTGTGGGTTATGTGGCTTGAACTCGGCCTGCGTGGGCACTGTCCCTGAGCTCTTCAGCTCAAGGCTACCACCCTACCCTTGAGCCAAGCCCCACTTCCAGTTTTCTAGAGGTTAATTGGAGATAAGAGTCTCAGATCCTTTTGTGCCGGGGTTGGCTTTGAACCTTGATCCTTGGATCTCAGCCTCCTGAGTAGCTGATTACAGGCATGAGCCACTGCACCTGGGTTCTCTGTCCTATTTAGAAAAGGAGTGTCTAGGCCCTGAGTTCAAGCCCCAGGACTGGCAAAAGAAAAAAAGAAAAGACTAGTGGTAGAGTGCTTGCCTACCATGCACAAAGACCCAGGTTCAATTCCTTGGTACCACATACATAGAAAAAAGCTGGATGTGGTGCTGTGGCTCAAGTGGTAGAGCTCTAGCCTTGAGAAAAGTCCAAGGACAGTGCTCAGGCCCTGAGTTGAAGCCCCATGACTGGCAAAAGAAAAAAAAAGAAAAAAAAGAAAAGGACACTGGTATTTTAAAAATTGCATCATTCATATTTTTATAGAATTTCTTTCATTTTACCTAAGATTTTCTACATATTAGGTAAGTTTTTGTTTGCTTGGTGTTTGTTTCTTTTAGACAGGATCCCTCTCAGAGCTGTCCTCATATTCCCTATGTAGACCAGGCTGGCCTGCAATCCCAGATCCTCCTGCCTCATCTTCCTGTGCCAATACTGGACTGTGTAATTATTGAGATATTCTCTCTCTCTCTCTCTCTCTCTCTCTCTCTCTCTCTCTCTCTCTCTTTCTCTCTCTCTCTCTCTCTCTCTCTCTCTCTCTCTCTCTCTCTCTCTCTCTCTCTCTCTCTCTCTCTCTCTCTCTCTTTTGTGGGTCATGGGGCTTGAACTCGGCCTGGGCACTGTCCCTGAGCTCTTCAGCTCAAAGCTACCCCCCTACCCTTGAGCCAAGCCCCACTTCCTGTTTTCTAGAGCTTAATTGGAGATAAGAGTCTCAGGGGTTTTTTTGTGCCTGGGCTGGCTTTGAACCTCGATCCTCAGATGTCAGCCTCCTGAGTAGCTAGGATTAGAGGCGTGAGCTACCATGCCCACTCACTGGCTCATAATTTCTTTCTTATCAGTGTTTGCTTCTGCATGTTTGTTTTTCTCTATGAACTTTACTGCATGGTATAACCTCATAAACTTGAATGTCTAGCATAATGCCATAACTTGTTACCATTTTATTAGCTGGGATTTTAGGTGTGTATCATTGCATCCAGCTCTTGGTGTGTGTGTGTGTGTGTATGTGTGTGTGTGTGTGTGAGAGAGAGAGAGAGAGAGAGAGACAGAGAGAGAGAGAGAGAGGAGAGAGTGAGAGAGCATGCAATGCAAGACCACATTCTGGGGCTTAAAGTCAGGCCCTAGGTGCTGTCCTTGAGTTTGTTTGCGTATGTATGTATGTATGTATGTATGTATGTATGTATGTATGTATGTATGTCAGTCAGTGAGCCAGTTGTGTGAGTTGAACTCACATCCTGAGTGCTATCCCTGAGCTCTTCTTGCTCAATGCTAGTGCTCTACCACATAGCTCCATTTCTGGTTTTCTGGTGGGTAATTGGAGATAAGAGTCACACACTTTCTTCCCCAGGCTGACTTTGAGCTGTCATCCTCAGCTCTTAGCCTCCTGAGTATCTAGGATTACAGGCATGAGCCACTGGTGCCTAGAAGCTTTTTTTTCCTCAAAGCTAGCACTCGACCACTTGAGCCACAGGTCCACTTCTAGCTTATTGGTGGTTAATTAGAAATAAGAAATAAGGTTCTCGGGGCCAGGAGTTTGGCCTAGTGGTAGAGTGCTTGCCTAGCATGCACAAAGACCCGGGTTCGATTCCTTGGTACCACATTCATAGAAAAAAGCCGAAAGTGGTGCTGAGGCTCAAGTGGTAGAGTGCTAGCTTTGAGAAAGTCCAAGGACAGTGCTCAGGCCCTTAGCCCAAGCCCAGAACTGGCAAAAAAAAAAAAAAAAAAAAAAAAAGAAATAAGATTCTCAGGCTGGCTTCAAACCATAATCCTCAAGATTTCATGCTCCTTAGTGGCAAATATTATAGGCATGAGCCATCTCTATCCAATAAGTTTTGCTCATTTTTTTTTTGCTCTTTTTTTTCTATTTGCTTTTGGCATACTTTCCACAAATACTAAAGATAAATCATGCTATCTCCATTCTGGCAGGATAATGCTATTATGACTTCAGAATGTATCTTTGTTTTTTGTTTTTTTTTTCTAGTCCTAGGGCTTGAACTCAAGGCCTGGGCTGTGTCGCTGAGCTTCTCTATTTTCATGGCCAACGCTCTACCACTTAAGCCACAGTGCTACTTCCAGCTGTTCATGTGTTACTAAGAAATAGAACCAGGGTTTCGTGAATGCTAGACAAGCATTCTACCACTAAGCTACATTCCCAGCCCCAGAATGTATCTTTCTAATCTATATTTTATAAAACTTCTAGAACATTTTTCTATATATTTCTAAATAATACTTAATGTTGTTTACCATAATCTCAAAATATTATACAGATATTTTCATTTTATATTGATTCATCATTTTCTGTATAGTTCTTATACCAGCATCCCCCTTGAGACAACGTGTCAGTCACTATATGGCCAGGCCTGCTTTGAACATGTGATTCTCTTACCTTAGCCTCCCAAGTACTATTACAGATAAGCACCACTATTACATTTAGTTATATTGATATATATATATATAGGTAGAGTTTATTCAACTGACCTGCTAAACAGGGTATCAGTGTGCAATTGTATCACACTTTACTTTTTTCCTCTGCTGAAAGGTTCATGGTGAATATCCTTTCTTTTTTTTTCTTATGGAACATGTCTCTAGGATGGAATGATCTTACTAATCAGAGCATATGCACTTGACAACTTTTTTTTTTTGTGCTAGTCCTGGGGACTGAACTCAGGGCCTGAGCACTATCCTTGGGATTTCCTCAAGGATAGTACTCTATCATTTGAGCCACAGCACCACTTCTGATTTTTTTTTTCTGTGTATATGGTATCAAGGAACTGAACGCAGGGCTTTGTGCATGCTAGGCAAGCACTCTATTACTAGGCCAAGCTCCCCACTTGACAACTTTCTTTTTTTTTCTTGAAGAATTTATTAACATTGATTTTTACATCATATTTCAAATGACATGTTTAACAAACTAGTGTTCAAGAAGGGAATCTCTGTATACAATCACTGGCACTTAGTTTTTAGAACAAAATCAAAATTAGGCTAAGGGTTTGTATATCATAGATACATATTAATTTATGTAATAAAACATGTCTATAGAGTCATAGGTTTTTGTGTCTATGTAGTTGTATTTATATTTCCAATACTATGTCCATAGTATGTGGTATACAAATATTGAGTCCTTGCTCTTGTACTGTTTGGATCTAATAACCACATATTAAGGATACCATGCGCCTTTTGTTCCTTTGGTCTTGACTTGTCTCACTCAACATGATTCACTCTAGATTCATCCACTTCCCTGCAAATGCCATTATTTTATCTTGTCTGTTGGCTATGTAGAATTCCATTGTATATATATACCACATTTTCTGTATCCATTCATCTACAGTAGGACATCTGAATTGTTTCCATCGCCTGGCTATTGTGAATAGTGCAGAGATAAACATAGCTGAGCAGGTGTCCTTATCATATCTTGGGTTATGATGTTCAGGGTAGATGCCCAGAAGTGGTATGGCAGGATCATAGGGAAGGTCTATTTTCAGTTCTTTAAGAAACCTCCACACTGCTTTCCAAAGTGGCTGAACTAGTTTACATTGCCACCAGCAGTGTAGTAGGATTCCTTTTTCTCCACAACCCCGCCAGCCACTGTCATTGTCTGAGTTCAAAATCTTGGCCATTCTTGTTGGGGTAAGGTGGTATCTTAGGGTTGTTTTTATTTGCATTTCCTTTATGACCATGGATAATGAACATTTTCTCATATGTTTTTCTGCCATTTTAATCTCTTCTTCTAAGTCTCTCTTTAGTTCCCTTGCCCATTTAGTGAATGGTTTGTTGGGTTTGGGGGGGATTAGTTTCTTGAGTTCCCTGTAGATACTGGATATTAAGCATTTGTCAGATGTATTATTGGTAAATATCTTTTCCCAGTTGGTTGGCTGTTTCTCTACTTTTGTGGCTATGCTTTCATCTGTGCAGAAACTCTTTATTTTTAGGAAGTCCCATTTATCGAGTTTCTCTCCAATCTGTTGTGACCCTGGGATTCTGTTCAGGAATCTTTTGCCTGTGCCTATGAGTTCCAGTGTCTCTCCTACTCTATCATGTAGCAGTTTCACGGTTTCCGGTCTGACATTGAGGTCTTTGATTCACTTTGAGTTTATGCCTGTGCATGGCAAAAGGCTAGGATCAATTTTTAGTTTTCTGCATGTGGCTGCCCAGTTTTGCCAGCACCAATAATTGAATAGACTGTGTTTGTTCCACTGTATATCTTTGGCTCCTTTGTTAAATACAAGTTGACTATAGGTATGTGGTTTTATTTCTGGGTCTTCTATTCTGTTCCATTGATCTCCTGGTCTGTTTTTGTGCCAATACCATACAGTTTTTGTTATTATGGCTCTATAGTAGAGTTTGAAGCCTGGTATTGTAATACCACTAGCATTGCTCTTTTTGCCTAGAATTGTTTTGGCTATTCTAGGTCTTTTTTTGTTCCATATGAACCTTTGGATTGTATCTTCTATTCAGTAAAGAATGTCTTTGGGATTTTGATGGGTATTGCATTGAATTTATTATCAATTTTGGCAGTATAGCCATTTTCACTATGTTGGTTCTCCCTAGCCATGGGCATGGGATGTCTTTCCATTTTCTAGTGCACTTGACACCTTTTTAAATACTTACATACTTTGGGTTTAATTAATTAACAAAAGCTGAGCGTGATGGCACTTGCCTGTAATCTCAGTACTTAGGATGCTGCTGCAGAAGGGTCCTGAGTTTAAGGTCAGCCTGTGCTACATGGTAAGGTCTTATCTGTAAAATCAACAACGGAACAATAATAAAGATAGCAAAAACTGGACCAGGAGTTTGGCCTAGTGGTTAGAGTGCTTGCCTAGCATGTGTGAAGACCCAGGTTCGATTCGTGTGAAGACCCAGGTTCGATTCCTCAGTATCACATACAAAGAAAAGCCAGAAGTGGTGGTGTGGCTCAAGTGGTAGAGCACTAGCCCTGAGGAAAACCCAAGGGCACTGCCTGGGCCCTGAGTTCAATTCCCAGGACTGGCAAAAAAAAAAAAGGTAGCAAAAACTTAAATCTGTGCATCATGGCATGGTTTTTGCATGAGGAATCTTCAAATACTAGATGAGAGCTTCTGTCCTTGCATTCCTAAATGTCTTCTTCTGCTCTCTCTCCTAGCGGCAGTACATACCTGTGAAAGTGAAGAGCAAAGCCTTCTGGATCTTTTCTTGGGAGTATGCCATGATGTATGTGGGAAGCCTAGTGGTAATTGTTTGCCTCTCCTTCTTCCTTCTCAGCTCCTGGGATTTTATCCCTGCAGTCTACGGCTTCATGTAAGTAAAGATCTCATTAGAGAAATCTGGAAGCTAATTTGTTTTTTTTTCTTTATAATTCCTGCTGAATACAGGCAGAAAACTATAGGTAGCATCTAGACCCAATGTTCTTATACTTTGAGGTTGCCTCAGAACCCCTTCAGGGCTTGCTGGTCCATTCCTAGGGTCTTGATAGGGACCAAGAATTCTCCTTTCTTAGGGATTCAAATGATGTTGCTGCCTCTGGTCCAGGGAACACACACTTTGGGAACCTCTGCTCTAGTGTACACCTTTGATTAGTGGGATTAGAGCATTTTCTGGAAACAACCAACTAGCCTCTGACCGGGAGGTATAGATTCGATTTCAAGCAGAAATGTATATATGCATTTGTTTGTATATATGCATTATTGCTAGAGGACCCTTGATTTTTAACATAAATCAAATAATTTGTCATATTGTAGGTTTACAGAATTGTTTATGAATTGAACTTTTTTTTTTTGTCAGTTGTGGGACTTGAACTCTGGGCCTGAGCGCTGTCCTTGTGCTCTGCAGCTCAAGGCTACTGCCCTATCCGTGGAGCCATAGCACCACTTCTGGTTTTCTAGTGGTTAACTGGAGGTTTTCTAGTGGTTAATTGAAGATAAGAGTCTCACGGACTTTTTAGTGCCCCAGCTGCCTTTGAACCATGATCCTCAGATCTCAGCCTCCTGAGTAGTTAGGATTACAGGCATGAGCCACCATGCCCTGCTATGTGAAGTGAACATTTAAAAATATTGTGTGCCAGGCTCTGTAGGTGCTGAGAACCTGATTTCTGCCTGAGCCTGCAGAAGCTCACAGTTCCATGGGTGACAGACTTTAAACCTGTAAGAGTGAGAAAGAGATGGGAACTGACAGACCTTGTTGAGTATCTGGGTTGTTTCCTTTATTTTTGTTAAACCCTTGATAGGCAAAGCTCAATCACTTGGTGTTCCACCCTGGATGAATTTGTGATGCCTGGTGAAGTTTTTTCTGGTTCTCCACTGGGCCAAAATTCACAGAGGAAATGTACTCGCCATAAGAGATAAAGGTTTATACTAGGCATAGGCTTCAATCAGGAAATATTACCTGTCTCTCCCTCTGTCTTCACTTGTTGTCCTTTTAAATTTTTGAATTGAGGACCAGGAGTTTGGCCTAGTGATAGAGTGCTTATCTAGCATGCACAAAGACCCGCGTTTGATTCCCCAGTACCACATACATAGAAAAAGCTGGAAGTGGTGCTGTGGCTCAAATGGCAAAGCTCTAGCCTTGAGAAGCCCAAGGACAGTGCTCAGGCCATGAGTTCAAGCCCCAGGACTGGGAAAAAAGAAAAAACAACTGATTTTGAAGCCAGTTTCAGTTCTTTTATTTTTACTTTTTTTTTTTTTTTTTTTTTTACATTCTGGTCATGGGGCTTGAACTCTGGGCCTGGGCATTGTCCCTGAGCTCTTCAGCTCAAAGCTACTGCCTTACCCCTTGAGCCATAGCACCACTTCCAGTTTTCTAGTGGTTAACTGGAGGGAAGAATCTCAAGTTCTTTAGTGCTGAGGCTGGCTTTGAACTGCAACCTTCAGTTCTCAGCCACTCAGGATTACAGGCATGAGCCACTGTGCCTGGCTTTCTTATATGATTTAACCAGACAAAAATTCTTTCATATAAACTTTGTTTTCTTGATTTTTGTTTTGTTTTATTTTTTATATGTGCGTGCATGCTGGAACTCTGAATCTCATACTCTTGGCTTAGCCTTTTTTGCTTGAGGCTGGCTCTCTACCAGTTGAGGTAGACCTCCACTTTCAACTTGATACTTAATTGGAGATATGAATCTGTCCAAGCTGGCTTCAAACCTCAATCCTAAGATCTTAGCCTCTTGAGTAGATAGCTAGGATTTTCTGGTGTGAGCCATAGGCACTAAACCCTGTTTTCTTCAGTGAGCTCTCTGACCCTGGGGTAGAGCCTGTTGAAGGTTCCTGATGCCCTGGCAGTCTCACTGAAGGCTCAAGCACAATCCTATGGATCCTCCTGCTGTGGGGATGTGGAGCAGGAATGGGAAGGAGCAGGATCTCTGCACTTAATTTCTCTGAGCAGGACTTTTGGATTGCCCTTGGATTATAAACTGTGCTGACAGGAAAAGAGTAGTTGCTCTCTTGATTTCCAAGATAAACCCTTGTCTCATATCAAATATGTTTTACTTAACTCATATTTATTATAGCTTGTCATTCTTTGTGCCCAGCCCTAGTTTTTGTTCATCTGTATTTGGGGTACCTGGGGAGCCCTTCATACTCTGGTCTCTGGAGGGAGGAAGTCAGTCTTGGCTGCCTAGCAGGGCCCTAAGTCTTCAGGAGAAAACAAGGCCAAACCAGACCATTTGTAACTGCTCTTTTTTTCTCCCTGTGTTTTCTTAATTTCAGACTTTCTGTTCCAGATCTCACTCCAAACATTGGTCTCTTCTGGTACTTCTTTGCAGAGATGTTTGAGCACTTTAGCCTCTTCTTTGTCTGCGTTTTTCAGATCAACGTCTTCTTCTACACTATCCCCTTAGCCATCAAACTGAAGTAAGTGTGAGGACCCGCTGCTGCTTTATCCTCTCCTCTCCCATCCCTAGATGCGTGCCCTGCCCACCAGGGGCACATGCCATCAGGTTTAAAAGATCTTTGCCCTTGGAGCCCTGTCCTCAGTCACCTCAGGTGCCAGTAGCCAGAGTAGATAGCAAGCTATCTACCAGCAACTGATAGTGCAGGCCACATGGAGGGTGCTTTATAACCCTGGCTTCCCCCTGGCCTCACTTCGAGGTGTCTGAACCCACATTGCTACTGAGCCCACTCACCATTTTGTGCAAAAGCAGAGGTTATGTTGGGGGTACCTTTGGCAAAAGTAGATAAAGCGATCAAAAATCCAGAGATTGTCCTAAGGGACTTAGATTGGGTTGGCTGGGAGTCTGGGCACCTGCAGCCCTGTTTAGTCTTCTCTAATCAGGTTTTCTCAAATGGAGTTGTCTGTGGCATTCTCCTCTGCAATATAAAGGAGCAAGCATGTGTTGAACCATTTCAGATACCTTTTTAGGCTAAAATGGAATCATCCCCTAACTCAGTCTCTCTGGAAGGTCAGCATTAATTAATTAATTAATTAATTATTTTATTTATTTATTTTTTTGGACAGTTGGTAATGAGACTTGAACTCTGGGCCTGGCTCTCTCCCTGAGCTCTTCAGCTCAAGGCTACCTCCCTACCCCTGGAGCCACAGCACCACTTCCAGTTTTCTGGTGGTTAATTGGAGATAAGAGTCGCACAGACTTTAGTGCCCGGGCTGGCTTTGAACCATGATCCTCAGATCTCAGCCTCCTGAGCAGGAGGATTACAGGTGTGAGCCACCTGGCAGCATTTATCTTATTACAATCACTCTTATTTTATAGTTGAGGAAATGGATGCTGAAAGAAGTAGGATGATTTTCCCCAGGGTTGTACAGCTAGTAAGCAGTAGACCTGGAATTCAGACATAGGGTTGTGTGGTTTCAGAGTATATGTTTATCCCTGTGCCATGCCAGACTTCTCAGTAGGTCTGGAAGTGATTCCCTGTTCCTGGCTTCAGAAAATGTATCCTCTGAAAACCGTCATGAGCAATGAATATCCAGTTTCTATGCAGAGTAGGCTATGTGCATGTGCTTAGGTCACTGAAGAGGCTACAGATCTGACCTCTTCCTGCTCACCTCCATTTAGCACTAAGTCTGCTCTCAGAGGGGCACTGCAGGCTAAACTCTGTTCTCCACTCTTCCCTTGACCAGGCCATGAAGTATGTGAAGTGCTCAGGGGCGCAATATGGTGGTGTTAGGAGCTCTGAGGACAGCTCTATCACTTACTAAGTTAACCCGTTTCACTACTCTGAACCTCAGTCTCAGAATCTGAAGGACAGGGAACAAAATTATCTGCTTGGAGGGACATTTGAGGTGCTGTGGGAATCCCCCGAGATAAGTGCAGGAGAGGCTTTGCCCAGAGCCCATTCCAGAGTGAGGGTTCAGGTCATGGTAGATGTTCCCATCGCTTGTTTTAGTTTCAACTATTGTTAGTTTAAGGTAAGAAAAATTCTAGTCCAGTTCTTGAAGAGCTGAAGCTCTTTAGGGTGTACACACTCCATTGACCGTATTATCAGTGAGCAAAGCATCAGCCAGGAGTACTTTCTTCCTAAGGGTTTTTGTCATAGGGACCTCTGGTGGGGAAGGCTGCCTGATTTCTATGATAAGCGGTCATTTAGACCTGGCAAATAAGATATGATGACTTCATTTGTTTTTTTTTCCTTGTGGCTTCTGGTGGAAAGCCCAAAGCTACAAGAAGCAGGGGTGGAGAAAAGAAGAAGAAAAGAAGAAGGAGGAGGAGGAGGGGGGGGGGATGTCTCTATGGGCTATTTCTCCAGTATTTGCCAAGGCTGATTCATACCTGGTCATTTCTGAATCTCTGCAGTCCTCTGCTCTGCTGCTGGGACTTGACCTAGCATGCTTGAAGGTAGCAGGCTAGCCCCTGCCTCAAGTCCTCTTGGGAGAGTTTTGGTTTAAAAAAGGGGATCAGGAGTCTTGGCCTGGTCCCTGGCTGATGTCTTTGTCTATCTCCCCTGCTCTGCCCCAGGGAGCACCCTGTCTTCTTCATGTTCATCCAGATTGCTATCATCTCCATCTTCAAGTCCTATCCAACAGTGGGGGATGTGGCCCTCTACATGGCTTTCTTCCCCGTGTGGAACCATCTCTACAGATGTGAGTACCCTAACTCCCCACTGGTGCCAGATTTATGTCAGACTGGTCTTTGGGTCAAACAGCCAGGAAGAAAGGAATCGATAGGCATGTGCTGGGTACATGCTGTGTTGGAAGCACTAGGAGACAGGTACTGGCCACAGTAAGTGTTCCTTGTTGCCATGACTTATGATGGTAATAAGCATAACTACCATTTATGGAGCACTTACTATGTACCTAACTGTTGTGGTTCTAAGAGTTGTATGTCTAGCCAGATGCCAGTGGCTTATACCTGTAATCCAAGCAACTCAGGAAGCTGTGATCTGAGGATCAATATTCAAAGCCAGCCAGGCAAAAATGTTCATGATACTTTTTTCTTTTTTTTCTAGTTGTGGGGCTTGAATTCAGGATCTGGACGTTGTCACTCTACCACTTGAGCCAAGACATTACTTCCAGTTTTCTGGTGGTTAATTAGAGATAAGAGGCTCATGGACTTTCTGTCCAGGTTGTCTTTGAATCTGGATCCTCAGACCTCAGTCTCTTGAGTTGCTAGGATTACAAACATGAGCCACCAGAGCCCAGCTCATAAGATTCCTATTGCCAGCTAACTACCAGAAAGCCAAAAATGAAGCTGTGGCTTCAGTAGTAGAGTACTAGCCTTGACTAAAAAAGGCCAAAGTATAGCACCCAGACCCTGAATTCAAGCTCCAGTATTAGCACAGGGGGTAAAAAAGTGCTATCTCATTTGCTCCTTTCTTTTTCTTTATAGTAGCCTGTGCGGTACGTATTCCATTGTACAGATGAGAAAGGTAGAACTTCTTGTTCAGAGTCACATAATCTAAGGGTTAGCATTAGAATACAGACCTGTGACCCCTGCCCAATGCTGTCCAACTGCATTTTTGTGGTGACAGAAAAACCCAATATCTACATATGTCAATAGGGTAGTTACCAGTGCAACTTTTTGTGCTCAAGGCTAGTATTCTACCACTTTGGGCCATAGTGCCACTTCCGGTTTTTCTGGTGGTTCATTGGAGATAAGAGTCTCATGGACTTTCCTACCTGGGCTTACCAGGATCCTCAGATCTCACACTCCTGAGTAGCTACTATTACAGCTAGTCTAGGTACAGCACCTAGACTTTCATTAATTTTGTCTTGTATTGTACAAGTCTTGAGCTTACAGGGCCTTGTAACAGAGCTAGTGTTCTCCTACCCTGTCCAGCATTTTTTTTTCTGTCCAGCATTTTAATTATTAATTAGAGATAAAAGTCTGTCAGGTCAGGCACCCATGGCTAATGACTGTAATCCTAGCTACTTAGGAGTCTGAGACCTAAGGATCACAGTTTGAAGCCAGGTTGAGTAGAAAAATCCCAGTGAGACTCTTATCTCCAAGTAACCACTCAAAAACAGGAAGTAAAACTGGCTGAAGAGATCTCTAACCTTGAGCACAAAGACACTCAAGAGCAGCACCAGGAACTGAGTTCAAGCCTGACAACTGACCAAAAACAAAACAAACAAACAAAAAACCAATCTCTCAGACTTTTCTGCCCTGCCTTATCTGGTTTGGAATGTGAAACCTCAGATCTCAGCCTCTTGAGTAGCAAGGATTACAGGCTGAGCCCTTGCCAAGATTTTTCCTGGGCTGACCAAGACCCTTCTGATCTCACCACTCCTGGGTCACCTCTGTGATGGTTCTTTTCTGTCAATGAGCTTCCATGGGACAGATAGCATGACTCTTTTGCTCTGTGTCCTGAACTCTCAGGTGGAGCTCCACACGGAGAAACCAGTATCTGTGAAGGGGGCTTCTGCCCTCCTCCCTCTTCTGGTTTTCAAATCAGGATCTTGCACTTGCTAGGCAGGTGTTGTACCACTTGAGCCACACCTCCAGCCTGTTGGGGTTTTTTTTGGTTTTGTTTTGTTTTGTTTTCTTTAAGTCTAAGAAGGAGTCAGAGTCAGTGACTCACCTGATTCTTTACCACAGATCTATGAAAGGAACTGTTGAACTTTCCTCACATACTATGGAGCACAGCAAGAAATGAGGAATGAACTCAGGAGTGCAGGTTTCTGAGGAAGTGAGTCTTTGTTGTTGTTTTGAGGCTGTCTGGGTATCAACCAGGAAGTGAAACTGAGCAGCTGTCAGTAGGAAACCTACTTCAAGTAGGCCTTGGAGCAAAGGTAAACATCTGGGTGTAAACATGTGAAGGTGAAGGTAAACATCACCAGCTGCTTCCGCCTGTGATGACCCTGGGCCTGGTGGGGCGGTGAGCAGTCTGAGCTGACTGGAAGGAGGAAGCAGCATCTTCTACCTGTCATATCTTCATTGTAGTAGTCAACCAGTCCATCAGACTCAGAGTCAGGTTAGTGGCCCCAGCACACTGGCCAGTAGCAAATCATGATGGTACCAAAACTTGGACCTTCTGTGGGAAAGCAGGCTTGGGGGACCTTAGTCTTTTTTCCCCTAATTGGTTGTCCTTGGCTAGCTGGCCATCTCATAGGGTACTGACTCTTCCTCTGTTAGTATTATTTCTGTCCTACTTTGTCAGACCTGGTCTGTAGATACACTTGAGACTGCAAACTAGCTCTCTCAACATTAGCTATGTTTTGAGGCAAATCATTTGACCTTTCGGAACCTCTGACTTTCCCAGCTATCAAATAAGGAGAACAAGCAGGATGTGAGAGTTCCTACCTATAATCCTTGGGAGCCTGAGGCAGGAGGAACCCCATGTTCAGGTGGGAGAATCCAGAGTTCTAGGCCAGCCTAGGCTACTTAAAGAGTCCTGTCTCACCAGGCATGGTGACTCACGCCTATAATCTTAGCTGTTCAGGAGGCTGAGATCTGAGAATCTCGGTTCAAAGCCAGTGTGGGCACTAAAGACCGTGATTAGTTGTAATCATTAGAAAATGGGAAGTGGGGCTGTGGCTCAAGAGATAGGTCAATAGCCTTGAGCTGAAGAGCTCAAGGCCAGTGCCCAGGTCCAGAGTTCAAACCCCATGACCCACAAAAAAAGAGCCCTGTCTCAAAAAAAGAGGAAGGGAAAGAGAGTGAAGGAAGAAAGGAAGGAAAGAAGGAAGAAGGAATACTTCAAGTTTGAGAAAGAAAAAAAAACTATCAATGGCACTGTAGTTACAGTCACTAATAATAATTATCCAGGAGAGTCCCCTGCTTATTTTCATTATCAAAGCGTCAGGCTTGGCAGCCAGCATCACTGAAGTAAACACTTGGGGGTTATTTCCTCTTTTAAATAAACATAATTTTTTTAACTTTCCTGAAATAAGCTGTGTTGTGCCCTCAGGGCTAGTGAGGCAGAGAAGAAGCATGGAGTTTCCAGAAACCCAAATGATCTAATACAGGCTGTTGGTGACTGGCAGGGCAAGGAGTTCAGACTCAGCTTGTCTGAAGCTCCTGCTGAAAGCAGTGGCTACCACCCTAATTTACTGCACTGTCCCTGTAATGGTAATGGGGAGTATTCGTAATGAAGCACCTATTAGGGGCTTTCCTGTCAGTTTCTCTGCCCAGCTATAAGCCTTGGAACTCCTGGGTTTAAAGACTATGAGAACTATTTTGACCTAGTTTAATATATTCAGTGCTAGAAATCCAATGTAAACATAATGTCCTTGCTCCCATCTCATCCTTCTGTTTTTCTGCACTGGTCAGTGATGGAAAGAGAGAAGGAATGGGGCTGTGCCCTGATTGCTGTCCCCGGAGTTTGGCCTTAGAAGCCTTGAGCAAGGATGAGTCAGACAGATGCACACTTGCAGTGTTAGGGAGCAGCCTGCTGGTATAGCAGGTGCCAGCTACAGAGCCTGCTGCCATGGCTAGAGTAGTAGTTTAAGAAAGAAAACATCATCTTGGCCTTTGAGGACCCCAATTCCTATTATATATCTCCTAATATCAAATTTCCTTCCTTCCTTCCTTCTTTCTTGCTATCTTGATTTTTTTTCTTTCTTTTTTGTGCTGGTCCTGGAGCTTTGAATCAGAGTCTAGGCACTGTCCTTGAGCTTTTTCATTCAAGGAGCCACAGCTCCACTTCTAGCTTTTTAGTGGTTAGTTGAAAATAAGATTTCTGTGGGGCCGGGAGTTTGGCCTAGTGGTTAAAGTGCTTGCCTAGCATGCACGAAGACCCGGGTTCGATTCCTCGGTACCACATACATAGAAAAAAGCCGGAAGTGGTGCTGAGGCTCAAGTGGTAGAGCTCTAGCCTTGAGAAAGTCCAAGGACAGTGCTCAGGCCCTGAGCTCCAGCCCAGGACTGGCAAAAAAAAAAAAAAAAAAAAAAGATTTCTGTGGACTTTTCTGACCTGGCTGGCTTTGAACTGCTCAGATCTCAGCCTTCTGAGTAGCTTCAATTATAGGTGTGAGTCACCAGCGCCTGGCTATTGACATCAGATTAAATGATACGTTATTTCTGAATGCCTGCAGCTCAGACAAGGAAAGGAACTTGCCAGAAGTTTCTGTTCATCAGTAGAGAAACCAGATTGGATAAGCAGTGAATTGCATCCAGTTAATGCAGTGAGGAACCTCACTCCATCAGCCTTGTGTCTGATGAAGGCAGAGCCCTTTGGTTTTGTTAGGCCCTGTTCATCTCTAACACCTCCTGGTGCCTGGAACAAGCTGTTCTGTGCCCCAGATCCTCGGTTCCATCTGTGCTGGCATATAGCTTTAATCTTCCAGCCTGTCAGCTAGGAAGGGTGAGTGGCAGCTCCCTTTTCCTGCAAAGGTCACCAGCAGCCCAAAGCCAATCGGATGCTCGTGACAGTCCTCCAAGCACACAGGAATGTCTCTTGGCAGCCTAGAGGCTGCCTGTGAACCTCTCGTCTCTGTTGTCAGTCACCATATTCTCACCCTATCTGAAGCCTGCATTTCTGGTGGAGGCACAGGACCAAGAATCAACTGGGCTATGAGGCCCAGGAATTTCTTTTCTTTTTCTTTTTTGCTAGTCCTAGGGCTTGAACTCAGGGCCTGAGCACTGTCCTTGGGCTTTTTCCTCAAAGCTAGCACTATGTCACTTGAGCCACAGCACCACTTCCAGCTTTTTCTGTGTATGTAGTACCAAGGAATCATGCTAGGCAAGCACTCTACCACTAGGCCAAACTCCCGGCCCAGAGGCCCAGGATTTTTTTTTTTTTTTTTTTTTTTTTTTTTTGGTCAGTATAATGTATACTCTTTTCATCAGAAAAATGTTTAAGGGGCCTGGAGTTTGGCCTAGTGGTAGAGTGCTCTCCTAGCATGCACAAAGACCCAGATTCAATTCCTTGGTACCACATACTCAGAAAAAGCTGGACGTGATGCTGTGGTTCAAAGTGGCAGGGCACTAGCCAATGCAAAATGTGTCCAAGGAGAGTTCCCAGGCCCTGAGTTCAAGCCCCAGGACTGGCAAAAAAAAAAAAAAAAGACTGTCTTGATGATTAATTCCACTTCCAGATATCAATAGCATGTTAAAGGCAGCTTGTCTTGGTCCCAGCCTTGGCTGAATTGGAATTATTCATGAAACCTGTGAGACCTATGGACTCCTGGGCCTCGAGCCTCTGTCTTCATCCTGGTTAGGGTTTCCCCGCAGCGTTGAGAGTTACCCCCTGGTTACACAACTGAGACTGCATGCCTGTGGTCTCCCTATGCCTTTATTCTCCCAAAACTCAGGATCAGAGAAGAGACAGGTCCTGCTTTTTATCAACTGCATGCTGGGAACCAGGCCATAGAGGAAAAAAACAACACTTTTTAAGCTACTCTTTTGTCTGAAACCCTGACTGTCTGGGAAGTGGAAAGTGAACAATATATTGTGCAGTTCTGGATGTTAGATACTGTCAACATACAGTTCTTTTTTTTTTTTGCCAGTCCTGGGGCTTGAACTCAGGTCCTGGGAGTGTCACTGAGACTCTTTTGTGCTCAAGGCTACTATACTACCACCACTTTCAGCTTTTTCTGAGTAGTTTATTGGTGATAAGAGTCTCACATATTTCCTGCCAAGGCTGGCTTTACATTGCAGTCCTCAGATCTCAGCCTCCTGAGTGTCTAGGATTACAAGGCATGATCCACCAATGCCTGTTTGTTGTTAAGCCTGTTGAATGGAGGTGGCTAGTAATTGGTTATTTCAATTATCCTTTTGATTAATTAATGTATTTATTTATTTATTTATTGCCAGTCCTGGGCTTGAACTCGGCCTGAGCACTGCCCTTGGACTTTCTCAAGGTTAGAGCTTTATCACTTGAGCCTTAGCACCACTTCCAACTTTTTCTTTTTCTTTTTAAAATAATTTTTTTATTGTGATTAATAGAAGGGTTACATTATATTCACCACTTCCAACTTTTTCTATGTATGTGGTACCAAGGAATCAAACCTGGGCCTTCATGCATGTTAGGCAAGCACTCTATCACTAGGCCAAACTCTTGGCCCTAATTAATTTATTTCTAAATAATATTTATTCATTTTTGAAAATACAATAAAGTATAAAGAGATAAAAACAGCATCTCCTATTGTCAGATAAACCCTATTAAATCAAAAGTAAAAAAAAAAAATGAGCACCATGTAGTAAACAACATTAATTCCCCTCTTCACAACTTCCAAAGAGGGCCGCCACCTCACAATTTCCAGAACCTGTGACTATGTCACCTTACACCACAAAAAGAACTTTAAGGATCTTGAGAAAAGATTAGCCTGGGTTATCCAGGTGGGCTCATGTAATCACAAGAATCTCTATAAACGTGGAAGAGGAAGATGAGTGTATATGTGGCCTCCAGTTCTGCTGTTAGTCCAAAACTGCATTAAAAATAAAAAGTCTACATAAAAGAACAAAACAAGAGTCTGGGAGTTTGGCCTAGTGGACAGTGCTCAGGCCCTGAGTTCAAGCCCCAGGACTGGCAAAAAAAAAAAAAAAAAAAAAAAAAAAAAAAAAAAAAACCTAAACAATGAAAACTGGAAGAGGAAGCAGAAGAGGTGAGAGTAGATACATTATGAGGGCTCCATCCATCAGTGCTAGTTTTGAAAAGGGATGGAGTCATGAGCCAAAAAATGCTGGCAGCTCTTCCATTCTAGAAAAGGCAAGCAAATGGATTTCCCCATAGAAGACTTTGACTGTAGCCTGCAAGACCCATTTTGTACTCTGATCTCCAGAACTATGTAATATTGCTTAAACCACTAGTTTATAGGAATCTGTTATAGCAACAATAGAAAACTAGCATACACAGATATCTATGCCAGTTTTTTCCACATTTCTCTGTTATTTGCATTTTATTGTTATTTGAAATGGTATGTTACTATGTAACACAAACTGTCCTAGAACTTGAGATTCTTCAGCCTTGCCTCCCCGGTGCTAAGACTGCAGATGTGCTCAATCATGCTCATATCTCACGTTCCTTCTTTTAAAAAAAATTATTAGGTGCCAGGTGCCGTGGCTCATGTCTGTAATCCTAGCTATTCAGGAGTCTGAGATCTGAGGATCAAGGTTCAAAGCCAGCCCAGGCACTCTTATCTCTAATTAACCACTAGAAAATGGGAAGTGATTCTGTGGTTCAAGGAGTAGTGCGGTAGCCTTGAGCTGAAGAGCTCAGGGACAATGACCAGACCCAGAGTTCAAGCCCTATGACTGACCAAAAAAAAAAAAAAAAAGTGGGGGTGGGAGGACAGGAGGAGTTTGGCCTAGTGGTAGAGGGCTTGCCTAGTATGCAGGAAGACCCAGGTTTGATTCCCCGTTACCACATACACAGAAAAAGCTGGTAGTGGTGCTGTGGCTCAGTCGTAGAGTGCTAGCCTTGAGAAAGCCCAAGGTCAGGGCTCGGACCTTGAGTTCAAGACTGGCAAAAAAAACAAACAAAAAAAAAAAAAAAAAACATAGAAAGAAAGAAAGAAAATCATTCCCTCTACCACTGCAGTCCCTGCTCTTAACTAGTGTCCTCAGGTTTCATTGTACAATTTTTGTAGTTGCAAATAAACTACTTTAACTACGTTCATCCTCATTTACCTTCTTTTTTTTTTTTTTTTTTTGGCCAGTCCCTGGGTTTGAACTCAGGGCCTGAGCACTGTCCTTGGGCTTTCTTAAGGCTAGAGCTCTCCCATTGAGTCACAGCACCACTTCTGGCTTTTTCTCTGTATGTGGTTCTGACGAATAGAACTTGGGTCTTTGTGAATGCTAGGCAAGCACTCTCCCACTAGGCCAAACTCCTGATCCAAACCATCTTTATTTTGACGTAACAGATGGAACTCAAGGCCTGGTGCATCATAGTCAAATTTAGTCCCACACCTATTGAGTAGGCTTATTAGCTTTGTGTGTGTGTGTGTGTGTGTGTGTGTGTGTGTGTGTGTGTGATGGTGGTGGGGCTTGGAATGAAGGCCCAGGTGCTGTCCTTGAGCTCTTTTTTTTTTTTCTCTTGTCCATTGTAGGGCTTGAACTCTGGGTCTGAGCACTGTCTCTGAGCTCTTCAGCTCAAGGCTAGCATAATACCACTTGAGCCACAGCACCACTTCTGGTTTTCTGGTGGTTAGTTGGAGATAAGAGTCTCATGAACTTTTGTGCCCAGGCTGGCTTTGAACCATGATCCTCAGATCTCAGCCTCCTGAGTAGCTAGGATTACAGGCATGAGCACATGGCTTTTCCTGAGCGTTTTGAGCTTAATGCTAGCAATCTAACACTTTGAGCCACAGCTTCTCTTCCAGTTTTCTGGTGGTTATTTGGAGATAATACTCACAAACTATACTGCCTGGGCTGGCTTGAAATCTCTATCCTCAGATCTTTGTCTCCTGAGTAGCTATGATTATAGGTGTGAGTCACCAGCTCCCGGCTATTAACTCATTTTAAAGATAAAGAAACTGAGAATAGAGAAACTTGCTAATAAATGACATAAGAATTTTAAGGGTCAGGAGTTTGGTCTAGTGGTAGAGTGCTTGCCTAGCAACTCATCGGTACCACATACATAGCAAAAAGTTGGAAGTGGTGCTGAGACTCAACTGGTAGAGCTCTACCCTTGACAAAGTCCAAGGACAGCCCTCAGGCCCTGAGCTCAAGCCCAGGACTGGCAAAAAAAAAAAAAAGAATTTTAATCCCACCCTCTCCAAAGTCTGTGTCCAGCCAGCACCTACCTGTCTAGCTGTGATACCTACCTGTCCAGGGACCACCCTTGGGTAACATGCCCTCCTTAAGGATCCCAGCATGTCCTCTGGAGCCAGGAGTAATATTAGAGGAAAGGTATCCAAAAGAGTGTCTTAAGGAGGAGCCAGTAGCTCAGGACTATAATTTTAGCCACACAAGAGGCTGAGAGCTGAGAATGATGGTTCCAATTTAGCCCAAGCAGACAAACCTAAGGGACTCTTAGCACCAGCCTTGAATGTAAAGGCTGAGCAAGAATATAAGGCCTTCCCTGACCCTGAGTTCAAGCCCTGGGGAGAGAGAAGGGTAGGGGAGGGAAAGAGGGAAAGAGATTTGTAAATTATTTACAGAGGAACATTTAAAGAGCAAGGCAGTACATGAGGTCTATTAAGGAGAGTGCCAGATGTATTCCTATAACCTGAAGATCATGGCACCGTGGAGACTCTCTATTATGGGACTCGTCTCCAAGGCTGATACTGCAGGTCCTACCCACTTAGCCATAGGGCGAGAGAGGAGTTACTTGTGGACACTCTGAGATTGGGGTGGGGTGGATACTGTCATCCTGAATCAGCCTCTTTGCAGAGCTCAGAGGCCTTGGCATTGCTGATTGTAGGTGACCTTTGGCCAGCCAAGCCCACAGAGGGGCAAATGCTCAAAATGTAGGAGCTCTGACCAGCTGTGGACCTGGGGAAGCTTTGACTCGGGAGTTGGAGATTTGTCTCTTGGCATCCTAATCCAGTGCCTCTTGGAATGCTCTGCTTTGAACCACATGAGCTATTCCCTAAGCCTCTGCCTCGTAGGGCTATCCCAGCAAGGAGAGCATGCTCGAAACCAACATTGAGCTGACTGTGACTGTCTGTCTTTGCAGTCCTGCGGAATATCTTTGTCCTCGCCTGCATCATCATCGTCTGCTCCCTGCTCTTCCCTGTCCTGTGGCACCTCTGGATTTATGCAGGAAGTGCCAACTCTAATTTCTTTTATGCCATCACACTGACCTTCAATGTTGGGCAGGTAAGAGTGGAGGGGTGAGGCATTCATTTTGTCATCTCAGGTGTTCAACCAAGGCTCTGGGTTTACAACCTAGGGATTTGGGCACAAAGCAGTGACATCTTTTGCCTACAGGTACACCCTTGCAGTTCACAGCCTCAGTGAGGGTGTAGGGAGGTGGGCAGGTGAGCAGTCTGTCCTTGAACCTGGCTGTTGCTGAGTACCATGCTAGGAATCACCTCATTGTATCATTACAAGCCTAGAGAATCATAGTGTCAGCTGCAGTTTATAAATGAGGACCAGCGCTTCTCAGAATCATGGAGCCAAGAACCAGATTCAGGTAAGGACAGATTTCTGAGACACCAGCCCATCCTCTCCACTGGGGGTTCTTAAGTATTTTTTTAGCATGTGCCACACATCTAAATTGTAATTTGCTAATTACAATTATGCCTCGGATTCAGTAACAGGAAATGACAACAGTAAACCATCCATGGGGTCCATGGGTAAGAGAGAAGGGAAGATTGAGCTCTACTAGTTGTTTGAGCTCGTCCACACTTCCTCACCATGTGGCTTTCAGTAGGTGATTTATCTTCTCTGAGTTAGTTTTCCATCAAAATTCAGGGTCATGGGCCCAGAGTGTGGCCTAGTAGCAGAGTGCTCATTTAGCATCCACTAAGTTCTGTGTTGGATTCCTCAGTACCACATATACAGAAAAAGCCAGAAGTGGCATTGTGGCTCAGATGGCAAAATACCAGCCTTGAGGAAAAAAAAGTGTCCAAGGACAGTGCTCAGACCCATGTATATATACGACCCATGTGCAATCCACTAGACATCCTATGAGATGGGGATTATGAACCTGGATTTTTATTTAACCAGTCCTGGGGCTGGAACTCAGGGCCTAGGCACTGTCCCTAAGCTTCTCTTGCTCAAGGCTAGCAAGAGAACTACAGCATTACTTCCAGCTTTTTCTGTTTCTGTGTATGTGGTACTGAGGAATTCAACCCAGGGCTTCATGCATGCTAGGTGAGCACTCTTATTAAGCCACCTTCCCAGTCCCCTGGGTGCTATTATATTGACTGTGTGTTGACATGAGATACTGCAAGAACAACGTGCTATCAAAATACCCAATCCAAACTTGTACAGGTGTCAATCCATAAACCAGGAGAAGAATGTCCATGCTTTTAAAAAGAAGGGGGAAAGAGCAAGGAGTGTGGCCTAGTGGTAGAGTGCTTGCCTAGCATTTCTGAAGCCCTGGGTTCAATTCTTGATACACATACATAGAAAAAGCCAGAAGTACCAGGCGAGGTGGCTCACGCCTATAATCCTAGTTATTCAGGAGGCTGAGATCTGAGGATCGAGGTTCAAAGGCAGCCTGCGAACAAAAGGACCTGATACTCTTATCTCCAATAAACCTCTAGAAAACAAAAGTGGGATTTGGCTTAAGGGTAGGGCAGTAGCCTTGAGCTGAAGACCTCAGTTCAAGCCCTGTGACCCACAAAAAAAAAAAAAGAAAAAAACAAAAGTGGTACTGGCTGAAGTGATAGAGCACTAGCCTTGAGAAAGCTCAAAGACAGTACAGAGACCTTGAGTTCAAGCCCCAGGACTGGAAAAAAAAAAGTGTGTGTGTGTGGGCTGGGGAAAGAAACCTTTTCTCTTGGTGCTGGTGGCTCATGCTTATAATCTTAGCTACTCAGGAGGCTGAGATCTGAGGATTGCACTTCAAAGCCAGCCTTGGTAGCAAAGTCTGTGAGATTTTTATCTCCAGTTAACCACCAGAAAACTGGAAGTGGAGCTATGGCTCAAAGTGGTAGAACACTAGCCTTGAACAAAAGAGGTCAAGGATATGGAACAGGAGTTTGGCCTAGTGGTAAAGTGCTTGCCTAGCATGCACTAAAACCCAGGTTCGATTCCTCAGTACCACATACATAGAAAAAAGCTGGAAGTGATACTGAGGCTCAAGTGATAGAGCGCTAGCCTTGAGAAATCCCAAGGATAGTGCCCAGGCCTTGAGCTCAAGCCCAGGACTGGCAAAAAAAAAAAAAAGAGGTCAAGGATAGCACCCAGGCCCTGAGTTCAAGCTCTACCACCCACAAAAAAAAAAAAAGAAAAGAAAAAAGAAAAAAATATAAACCTTTTTTTCTCTTGGTCAGTGAGCAGAAAAACATTGATAAAGATTTACATGTAGCTTTTTCAATAGCTTTTTCGAGACAGCAAATTGTCCCAGTCATCCTAAATAAACTTAAAAATAGAATTTAATACTATCTTCCCATAAGATTATAATTAATAGTGGCTCATCCTTAAGGAGTGTTTATTATAGACTGCCCATATGATCCTTTAATCTTCTGTATCTTGTGTTCCTGTGGCCTTCTGGACCTTTCCCTTTGTACTAATGTGCTTGTAAAGGATGAATTTTAGTCTAGTAAAACACCTTGGTTGAATATAAGAACCTCCTGGGGCTGGGAGCATGGCTTGCTGGTACAGTACCTGCCTAGCATGCACAAAGACCTGGGTTTCATTTCTTGGTACCACGTACACAGAAAACGCTGAAAGTGGTGCTGTGACTCACGAGGCAGAACACTAGTCTTGAGAAACTCAAGGACAGTGTCCAGGCCCTGAGCTCAAGCCCCAGCCCCGAGGGGTGTGGAAACAGAAGAACCTTCCTCCGTTTGTGTGTCATGACTATTCTCTTCAGCCCTTTAGGTTGTTCTTCTTTTTTTGTTTTGGTGGTGGCAACAGTGGTAGCAGTAGTGGTTTTCTTGTGAAGAACTCATTTAATTTTTATAACAGCCCTTTGAGGAAAGCAGTGTTTCATGATGGAAATTGCAAGATAGAAAAGAAGAAGCTATGGCTTGGGGGGATGAGAGACTCATCCAGGGTCACAGCGTTCAGAAAATGGTTTATTTATCAATCATATCCTCTTAGACTTCAGGTTCTGTTGGTGTGGTCTGTGCTCATCTGGTTCATGGCTATATCTAGCACCAGGGAGACTCTATTTCACAACCAGTGACCTACGCAATACACCTTAAGCTTCCAGTCTGTTTCCATCAGAGCCAGCCTCTGGCAGGGTCTGGTGGATTCCTAGAGGGTTAAACAGGTCCCTTTCCACTCTTACCCTGGGGCCTGGCACTGTGAGCACTCCATTCTTTTTGTGTTTGTGTCCTCAGTGACTCTGACTGGCCTGCCTTTTCCCTGGCCAAGCAATGTCTATTAATCTGGACCACTACTCCACAGCAGCAGCCCAGGATCCAAGCTGTGAGCGACTTTGCCACTGGAGGCTGCTAGTGAGAGGCGGTGGGTATTTTTCCTCACCTGGAAAAGTTGCTGTGAGCACTCAGTATGGACTTGGATGAGAATGCCTTTGTCATTCGACCCCCCCTCTGGTCTCCTGCCCCTGTCTGTCGCCTTTGAGACTTGAAAAGGGCTACATAAATTAGAAGGCAGTGGCTCACGCCTTTAATCCAACCTACTCCAGCTGAAATCAGAGGATCAAGGTTTAGAGTCAACCTAAAGAGAAAATCCACTAGACTCCCTCTCTGGTTAACCAAAGCGCTGGACTGGAAGCGTGGCTTAAGTGATAACAACTGTGATTGAAAAAGCCTAGCGAGAACATGAGGCCCAGAGTTCAAGCCACAGTATAGGCACAATAAAAAAGAAAAAGAGGGCTAGGAATGTGGCCTACTGGTAGAGTGCTTACCTAACATGCAAAGCCCTGGGTTCAATTCCTCAGTACCACATACACAGAAAAACTTGGAAGTAATGCTATGGCTCAAGTGGTAGAATGCTAGCCTTGAGAAGGCCCTGAGTTCAAGCCCCAGGACTGGCAGAAAAAAAAAAAATAAAGCTGCAAAAGTGACACCTGCTGCTGTGCTACCATCTGCAGTCTTACCTGGTGAACTTGACCTCCAGTGATTTTGCTCTTGTTGTGTATCTTCAGAGCTGTGAGGTGGAGTCCGCTCATCCTCTCCTACCACACAGTGACCAGTTAGGCCTGTGGGCTGGCAGGTCTTGAGTTGACCACCAGTCCTCTTCTGGTGCCCACTTTCCAGACTCTAGGTAGATTGGCAGAGAAAGTTACAGTTTGCAAACCGTGACAGCCACCTGAGTGTGCCAAGAGTGTCAGCATCTTTAACAGAAGCCAGGGATCCAGGACACCAAGTCATGGCTGGTGCCCACGTGTGCCTTTGCAGGAGCGGTTACCCAAAGGCCTTGGTTCACTGAAGCGCTGCCATCCTGAGCTCTGCAGCTTCACAGCACACCAAATTAGCCATTTCCACTGGCATGAAGTCTTGTGTGCTTCATCGTCCTGGCTGAGTGACAGAGCTGTGAAATAGATTGAGCCTCCTTACAGAAGATTAAGTATGATGAATCCCCCAGGCCGGGTAGTGCAGAACCCAGCATGTGAGGACCGGAGGAGTTGTAGGGCAGCAGAAAGAACAGGGTTTTGGCCTTAGGTAAGACTGATGATCTAGCCTGGTCTTTATTACAGATGATCCTGGGCAGAGATGTCCCCTTCCCCTCCCCCAGGATGTGAAGCGTATGCCTTTTTGGTGGTGTTTTTTTTTGTGTGTGTTTGTTAAAAGTTCTCACCTAAAGACATTCTTGGTGGCTCACGCCTGTAATCCTAGCTACTCAGGAGGCTGAGATCTGAGGATCACAGTTCAAAGCCAGCCCAGGCACTAAAGATAATGAGACTTTTATCTCCAGTTAACTATTCGAAAACTGGAAGTGGTGCTATGGCCCAAGGATTAGGGCGGTAGCCTTGAACTGAAGAACTCAGGGACAACACCCAGGCCCAGAGTACAAACCCCCATAACTGACCAAATAAAAGTAAATTGTAAGTCTCATTCTACTTCCAGTTTAGCCCTCCCTGTCCCTAGCTGTCCCTACATCAAGCCACTTATGAAGTCTCCACCACAGTCTGGGACTGTTGTGGTTTCCAGTAGTAGGAACATGGTCCCATGGAGCCATCTGTGGAGGACAGTGCCTAGAGGATGGGAATGGGCGCATACTTCCAGGGCACTAACCCTGGGCTGGCTCAGGGGCCATAGAACTAGAGCCCATGCCACCCCTTGGTGCTCATATAACTGAGCCTATGATTAGAGAATCACATCCTGATGGGAGGTGATGCCTGACAAATGCAGAAGCCTCAAGGCTGCTGGGCACTGGGGCATTGGCAAAGGGGAGCAACTAAAGCTGGAGCCTACCTTGATGGCACATGTGTTCCTGTGTACTTGCGTGAGCACACGCACATGCACACATACTTGCACACTGCACTTGACAAACCATACTTATGGAGATCCCTTACGTGCCAGGGATGACAAGGGAGACCACCAGCAGGGAGAGGGTTGGGAAGCAGAGCTGGGTGGCTGGTGTGCTGGGAGTGGAGAGGTAGCTCAGCCATGCTTGCAGGACAGCTTCCAAGAATAGGCCTCAAGGCTGAGGAGAGACAGATGTGTTCTGGAACCCCTAAGTCCCAGGGTATCCACCATTGTGAGTTAATAACTGGAGTTTATTGCTCTCCTTTTATAGATAAGGAAAGTATGGTTGAGAGAGTAGAAGTGACTTACAGGGAATCACAGAGCCAGTGACTCGCCCATGCTGTCTTTAATACCCATTACCCACTGGGCGATGCCTAGACTGGGTTGTGTTGCCTGAATCCTAAGGCCTCTGGGAAATCCTATCTCCTACTTGCCTCTCAGTCAGCTAGTTTGCCACTAGCCACAGGCTTCCCTTGGAAAGAGCCAAGCTTCAAGCCAGTCTTGTGTCTTTCTGGAGATAGGGCAACCCCCAAGGCTGATAACACTGAAGAATGTGTGATCTGGGCTGGAGATGTGTCCCAAGTAGTAGAGCTCCAGCCTTGAGTCTTAAGCCAAAGGAGAGGAATGTGTGTCCAAGGGAGCAGAGCTTTTTCCTCCACTCTGGTTATATGCAAATCTTGACCTGTTGACTACACTCCAACCATGTGAACTCTATCAGCAACATTCTGCTATACTCACTTGACCACAATATTTATCCTTTATCTTATTTTTAAAATTGTTTCAGATTGACAGCACAGACATCAGTATATTATCTCCTAGATGTTAGCAAGTATATCAGTAACTAGAGTTCACCATTTAATTTGCATAAATTATCATTCAGTGAAAAATCATACATCTTACATGTATATTTGCTAATGCCATCTTCCACTTTCCAGAATGTTTGTGAGATTCATCCCTATTGTACTTGACTTTTTTAGATTTTTTTTCTTTTGAAATCATATTAGAGTACAGGAAAGTTACAAAGGTAGATAGCAAAGAGAGGTCCTGTGTATCCCATACCCATTCCTACATTAATACCTTTTTTTTTTTTTTGCCAGTCCTGGGAGGTCAGGGCCTGGGCACTGTCCTTAAGTTTTCTACCACTTGAGCCACAGCACTCCTTCAGGCTTCTTCTGTGTATTTGGTACCAAGGAATTGAACCTAGGCTTAGTCCATGCTAGGCAAGCACGCTACCACTAGGCCACATGCCTAGCCTCTAAGTTTGTCAAACTAAGAAACTATCCTGAGAAATTACCGTTAATTAATGCCAGACTTGCTTAAGATTTCAATTTTTTTCAGTCTCTACCTTCTCCTCTTCCAAGGGAATCCCAACCTAGGGGACCACCTTGTATTAGGGTTGTGTCTCCCCACATCCTCTGCTCTGCTCCTCAGACTTTATTTTTCATGATTTTGATCATTTTAAGGAGCAGTGGCCAGGTACCTTGTAGACAATCCTGTTAGATATGTCTGATGCTGATCATTAGACTGGGGTTTGAACTTTTGGAAAGAATCCCCAAGTGAGGCACCCTTCTGGGACATCCTGTCAAGAGTGCAGGCTAGGGGCTGGGGGCGTGGCCTAGTGGTACAGTGCTTGCCTAGCATGCATGAAGTCCTGGGTTTGATTCCTCAGTACCACAGACACAGAAAATGCCAGAAGTGGTGCTGTGGCTCAAGTGATAGAGTGCTAGCCTTGAAGAAAGCCCAAGGACAGTGCTCAGCCCTGAGTCCAAGCTCCAGTACTGGGGGGGAAAAAAGAGTGTAGGTTAGTTGTATTATTTATTCCCCTCCTCCCTTTCTTCCCCCCTCTCTCCCTCTATTCTTTTTTCCTCTCTTCCCCTCTCTTCTTCTGTTGCTCCCTCTCTCTATCTCCTCTCAGCTTTGCAATCTGGCTTAGCTGTTTTGCTCATAGCTGCCACTCAGCCAGGCTTCCAACATGGCATTTTGCTGGCTAGAGATGGAGCTGTAGACTTTCTCTTTTCTATTTTTGGTAGTGGGGATCAAACCTAGAATGTTCTACTTGCTAGGCGAGTGCTTCGCCATTGAGCTACCTCCCAGCCCCACTTGTGGACTTTTCTGCCAGGCTAGCTTTAAACCTCCATCCTCACTGCTTCCAGACTACTTAGGTATAGTTAGTTCTGAGCCACTAGCACCCAGCAGACTGTGTGATTTATTTATTTTTTTCTGTTTTTGATCAGTTGCAGGGCTGTAACTCTAAGCCACGGGGCTCTCACTGAGCAGTTTCAGTGCATGGCTAGTGCTCTACACTCTGAGCCACAGCACCATTTCTGGTTTTCTGGTGATTAATTGGAGATAAGAGTCTCATGGACTTTCATACCTGGGCTGGCTTTGAACTGTGATCCTCAGATCTTAGCCCCCTGAGTAGCTAGGCTTACAGGCGTGAGCCACGGGTGCCAGGCCAAGCTGTGTGATTTCATGATAATGTTATCTCTCAGCTCTTGCTTCAGTGTTTACCAGGTTTCTCCACTCTAGAGTGACTCTTTCCCTGCTCTCAAGCAGGAAGTAAGCACTCAAGTCTAGTCCACCAGGGGCAGGGAAGTAGGCAAGAACCTTATGTATATTTTGTTTGGAATTGTTCTGAAAGGAATATTTGTCTCTTCTCACCTATTTGTTAATTCACATTAGTGCTGAGGTGCTTGGTTCAGGTACTGTCTATAGGTTCTAGAGAACTTTAGTGTCATGGTGGCCCTGTCTTCTCCTCCTCCCTGGGTAGACTCATCCAAGGTCTCAATACAATTATGCTGGATACAATTATGGATTTCTAGGGCTGTTTTATAGGCAGTTTGACAAATCCTTGTTCCTCTCTGGGCCTTCACGAAGTCATTAATGGACAGTAACATGAATCACTTATTTTGACAAGCTTGCCTTGGGCTGGAAGTATGGCTCAAGTGATAAGTCACTAAGCAAGTGCAAAACTCGAGTTCAAACCCCAGTACTGAAGGGGTGGGGAAGGGAAAGCTCCCTCTCACAAGGGAAGATTTGAGAGCAGGGAGCCCAGGGAGAAGGCTTTGCCATTGCTTAGATGGCAGTGCCTTAGTACAGTGAGTGGTAGCTTTGGGTGGATAGGAATGGTGGGTTTGAGAGTGCAGGAGGATTTGGTGGGTTCTTGGTACAGAAGTATTAGTGGCCTGATCTCCTGGATGGGAGGTGCGGGTACAGGTCCATGGTGGGAGAAGCAGGTTTGACTGCTTCTCAGTGTGAGCACTGAGAGGTGGAGATACATAGGCCACTGGTTACACAAACATCAAATTTTGTGTCCAGAGGCCAGAGTTCAGGGTGGAGGTGTAGACCTGGAGGTGGGCAGAGGGAAATGGAGCCTGGGTGACAGCTGAGGATCCAGGGAGGTCTTCCAGGGGTGGACTCTGGGATGGGGGATGATGCAGCCATCCTCCCAGATGCTGAGGAAGATGATGGGCCCCTGCTTAACCTCCCTGGGGTGTAATTCAGGGAGGTGCAGTTTCTCACTCTTTCCCCTTCCCAGATCCTGCTCATCTCTGACTACTTCTATGCCTTCCTGAGGCGGGAGTACTACCTCACACACGGCCTCTACTTGACTGCGAAGGACGGCACGGAGGCCATGCTTGTGCTCAAATAGACCTGGCTGGGACAGGGCTGTACAGACCTCAAAGGGGAAGGACCAGAGGTGGGCCAAGAATCCCCATCCGGAGTCGCCAGCAGGCGAGTCCTCAGGCAGAAGAGGTTCGAGTCCAGGGTCACGGATCTCTAGAACCAAAGGGTACCCTTGCTGGGAGCAAGGCCTGTGGGGAGCAACTTTGGGCACCTCCCTTGGACCCCTATTTTGTGGCCCTTCACACCATGGAGTCCCCTCCCAGGCAGGAGGGGCAAACAGCTGGTGAGCGAGGCTTAATAGGTTATGGCTTCTTAATAAAATTTTTTGTTATGAAGACACTTAGTGTGGAACCACATTGCACTCGTGAATACTATGTGGCACTCTATAGGGATGTGTGGGTTTCCAGAAGGAACCAGAATTCCATGGAACACAAGTCTGCTGCTGAGGCTGGTGTGGTGGACAGGCCCCTGCTCCCTCCCTGCTCCCAAGTAAACAGCAGGACACGAAGGGCCAGGCAGGCCTGAGCATTCTTTATTCTGCAGAGGGACAATGACCATGTAGAGACCAAGGGAGCCAAGGGCCAGTCTTTAGGGGTGGGCAGGTCCAGGCAGGGGCAGAGCGTCAGGTGAATGAGGGGCAGGTGGGCAGACAGGCATGGGCCTACAAAAAAGACAGACCACACAGCAAGGGTGCTGGGGGTTGCTCCTTCCCACCCCCATCCCAGCCAGCACCCAGAGAGAGAGGAGCAATCTAAACATGACTGGCCGGGGACCCACCCAGGGGCAGAGTAGATTGGCAGGTGTCCTCTAGCTAGGGGGGCCACATCCCTGCCCAGCCCACCAGGGGCAAGGCAGCTCAGTTCAGGAGCCAGGGGCTCCCTTGGAGAGCTTGACCCAGACCCCCACTCCCAGGCCAATCCTCCCCTACTGCTGGCTCAGAAGCCGAAGGTTTCCTGGGAGGCGTAGACCATGTAGAGGAAGCCATCCTCGTCCTTCTCCTGCTCGTAGATGTCCGCGATGGGCGTGGACACGCTCACCATGCTGTGCTGGTTCACCAGCAGGAAGAAGGCCTGCGTGGGGTTCAGCTGCAGGCGGCGCCTGCAGGGGCAGGAGGGCAGAGGGGTGAGGAGCCAGCCTGCTGGGGCCTGGTCCTTAGAGTGAGTCCAAGCTCCCCACCTGCTCCTGCCCCTTCCCCAGGCTCTTCCCCATCTGATCTGACCCCAGCAGGACCGTGACCTCTCTCAGCCTCCCAGAACGCCGCCAGCCCCACCTGACTTCGCCCCACCCAAGGCACCCGTGCTGCGGCCCACACACCGGATGATCTTGACCAGCTCGCTCATGTTGACATGGTCCGGGACCAGAAATTTGGTCTTGTCCAGCACCGGCAGCTGCTTCTCACCCTTGTAGCGCTCGATGATCACCTGGGGCAGGACGGGCGAGGACAGCGTGAGGCTGGGGCGGGGCCGGGGCGGGGTCTGGGCAGGGCGGGGCCGGGGCGCCAGACTCACCGGGATCTTGCTGGGGTGCTGGTCCCGGATCTGCTGCACCTCCTTACAGCGGTCGGCTGGGGACGGCAGGCAGCGGGGTGAGGCCCTCCCCGGGCTCCGCCCCGCCCCGCCCCGGCGCCCGCCCCCGAGGCCCGAAGCCCCTGCGCCCCGGGCCCCGGGCGCGGTGGGGAGGCGGGCGGCCCCCGGCAGGCCTGGGGGCCCCTCCGGCCGGGGTCGGGCCCTGACGTCATGGGGCTGACGTCACCTGCGGCCGTCGGGCTCGGCCGCGTACCCCCCCCCCGCCCCCGAGCCCACTCTCGGGGCTCGCTCTGGGCCTCACCGAAGCTCCGCCGCTGCTTGAAAGGCCGGTCCGAGGGCATCGCGCGGGCCCGGCGGGGCGCGCAGCCGGGGGTCCGGGGCGCGCGGCTCGAGGCTGTGGCTGCGGCGCGGCGCGGCGCGGCGCTCCGGGGGCTCCGGGGCTGGCGTTCACGGGCTCGAGGGCTCGCGCTGAGCCCGGCGGCGGCGGCGGCGGCGGGAGGTAACTCGCTCGGGTGACGTCAGGTCACAACATTCCTTAAAGGGGAGGCCGGCGCGCCGCTCCCATTGGGCCGACGTAAAACCCGCCCGCCCGGGCCCGTGATGTCACGGCGCAGAGAGCCGGGGTTCAGGGCGCGGGACGCGGCGGAGGCGGGCTCGGGCGCGTCACAGTCTCGTGACGTCACGGCCTGCGGGTCCGGCGCCGGCCGAGATGAGGCGGCTTTCTGGGGGCCCGAGCCCGGCCGCCCCTCTCCGGACCAGGACGTCCCGTCGCGGGTTCGGAACCCGCGGAGCCGCTCCGCCCGCTCCGCTCGCTCCGCCCGAGGCCGTCGCGGAGCTCAGCGCCAGGGAGCCAGGGCCGCGGGAGAACTGAGAAGACGCTGGAGCGGAACGCCGGGCTTTAGAATTCCAGACGCAACCGCGGTCTTAAAGGGCCCGGGAGCGGAGCGGACCCCGAGGAAGGGAAAACCAGCGCGCGGGGCGCCGAGCCTCAGGGAGCGAACCGACGGCGGCTTAGCGCTGCCGCCCCGCGGACTGTCTCCCGTCGCGGCTGGACAGTGACCCCGCGCTGGGGAGGGGGCCTGCGGGGGCCCCAGACCACTGCTGCCACCAGCTGTTCATCCGTGGTGGCTGTCAACAGAGAGGGGGGGCCGGGGCCGGGGGTCGGGGCCGGGCCGGGGTCGGGGCCGGGGGCCGGGGTCGGGGGCCGGGGCCGGGGGCCGGGGTCGGGGTCGGGGGCCGGGCCGGGGGCTGGGGTCGGGGTCGAGGTCGGGGGCCGGGGTCGGGGTCGGGGGCCGGGGCCGGGGTCTGGGTCGGGGTCGAGGTCGGGGGCCGGGGTCGGGGTCGAGGTCGGGGGCCGGGGCCGGGGTCGGGGTCGGGTCGGGGGCCGGGCCGGGGGCTGGGGTCGGGGTCGGGGTCGAGGTCGGGGCCGGGGCCGGGGGCTGGGGTCGGGGTCGGAGTCGGGGCCGGGGCCGGGCCGGGGGCTGGGGTCGGGGTCGGGGTCGGGTCGGGGGCCGGGCCGGGGGCTGGGGTCGGGGTCGGGGTCGGGTCGGGGGCCAGGCCGGGGGCTGGGGTCGGGGTCGGGGTCGGGTCGGGGGCCGGGCCGGGGGCTGGGGTCGGGGTCGGGGTCGAGGTCGGGGGCCGGGGTCGGGGTCGGGGCCGGGCCGGGGGCTGGGGTCGGGGTCGGAGTCGGGGCCGGGGCCAGGGCCGGAGTGTGGCCTACACTGCTTTCCTCAGTGCCACAGAAACAGAAAAGGCCTGAAGTGGAGCTGTGGCTCCAGTGGTAGAGCCCTAGCCTTGAGGAAAAGAGCTCAGGGACAGTGCTCGGGCCCTGAGCTCAAGCCCAAGACTGGCCAAAAAAAAAAAAAAAATCAATTTCCAGTCAACCAGCAAAATGCCAAACGAGTTATGGCTCAAGTGATACAGCACCAGCTGTGAACAGAAAAGCTCAGTGGTAAGTCCCGAGTTCCAGCCCCTGCACCACACAGATTTTTTTGTGTGTGTGGGGGGGGTGGCTTTTTTTTTTTTTTTTTTTTGCTTGGGGCTTGAATTCAGGGTCTGGGCATTGTCCCAGAGCTGCTTTTAGCACTGTAACCCTTGAGCCACAGCACCACTTCCAGCGTTTTTCTCCATAGGTGGTACCAAGGAATTGAACCTAGGCAAGCCAGGCAAGCATCCTACCACTAGGCCACACTCCCGCTGCCCCTCGTGTGTATTGTAACATTTTCATAATAAGAAGTTGAAAGTCTTCTAAATGTGTTATGTAATTTGGACTCATTTAAATATCAGGTTATGCTCATATAATAGAACAGCCTCTTCTAGTGTAATGGAGAGCAGGCATCAGCAAACTTTGTCTCAAGTCAGGTAGGCTTTGGCAGCTACTGGTATAAGCTACAATGTGTAAGAACCCAGTTTTAGGTAGAGTTTTTGGACCCGCAGTCCTTTCCCCAAATGGAATGATGTGGCCTGTGCTGGCCCCACCCCAGTTCCTGAAACTGCAAATTTCTCTTGTGTAAACCAGCTTGTTTGCAGGCAGTATCAGGGAATGTACCCCCCGCCCCCCCAAAAAAGCCCTATTAAAATATGAACATTCTGGGAAATATTGTAGAGAACTCTCCCAGAAGGCCTGGCAGGATTTGAAAGATCCAAGCATAGAGAAATTAAGCCAGGCTGGCAGGAACCGAGGCACCATGGCCAAAGGGACCTGACCTTTGCAAAGAAGAGAGGAAGTTTCAGAACAAAGGGATTAAAGTGAACCAGGCATATGAATCCATAATTAGAAGGCCAATCAAGGAGATGAATTATAATTGCTATTTGTAGCCAGGCATGATGGCTCATGCCTGTAATCCTAGTTACTCAGGAGGCTGAGATCTCAGGACCAAGGTTCAAAGCCAGCCTGGGCATAAAAACACCTGAGACTCTTATCTCCAATTAACCACTAGAAGACAGGAAGTGGGGCTTGGCTTAGGAGTAGGGTGGTAGCCTTGAGCTGAAGAGCTCAGGGACAACATCTAGTTCAATCCCAGAACCCAGAAAAAAATATATTATTTGTAATCACTTAACTGCTAATTCTGTATGTTGCATAAACGTTAGCTCTCACGTGATAGGCTCATTTGTATGGATTAATGAGAGACATATTTGGTTTGAAATGATAGGCTTCCTTTGGAGCAGGGCCCTTTGTGTTTAAAAAAACCCATTGGGGGGCCGGGAGTTTGGCCTAGTGGTTAAAGTGCTTGCCTAGCATGCATGAAGACCCGGGTTCGATTCCTCGGTACCACATATATAGAAAAAAGCCGGAAGTGGTGCTGAGGCTCAAGTGGTAGAGCTCTAGCTTTGAGAAAGTCCAAGGACAGTGCTCAGGCCCTGAGCTCAAGCCCAGGACTGGCAAAAAAAAATAAAATAAAATAATAAAAAATAAAAAAACCCACTGGATGGGAAGGCCAGCACTGCATTGCACTGCACTGTTCTATCCACTAATGGAGTGTAGTTGCCACGCACGTAGCTTAGCAAAACTCCTAGCTTGAGCTGGGAGTTTGGCCTACTGGTAGAGTGCTTGCCTAGCATACTCAAAGACCCAGGTTTGATTCCTTGGTACCACATACATAGAAAAAAACCAGAAGTGGTGCTGTGGCTCAAGTGGTAGAGCTCTAGCCAAGGACAGTGCTCATGCCCTGAGCCCAAGCCCAAGGCTGGCAAAAAAACAAAACAATTCCTAGCTATTTTAATCGAGTGATGGGTGTCTCTCTGTTTTCCAGGATACATCATAAGGTCTCTAGCTGGCAATGACTTGGTTCGGCTAAGACCTTAATGTAGCCTCAACTTGCATGGTATGTTGCACCCCAATAAAAACTTCCTGGAAAGAGACTTGACTTGAGGGTCTCAGTTTCCTTCAAATCCAGAGCTGTGTGTGCCCCTGGGAACAGACCTCACAAACTATGAATGGGAGGCTTCCTGTATTCACTGAATGCACAGGCCTGGCCTTTCCTTGATGCTGTTACTTGAATGTCTGCCTCACACCTTCACCTTGACCTTGACCTACCCAGGACAAACCAATGGGCTTTTCCAGAAAGGTTCAACTGTATGCTTTCCTGTCTGTCTTTTAGGCTTCATACCTTGTAGTCCAAGCCCTTTTCTCTGCTGTCCCATCCCCTCACCTAGTCCTTCCTCAGATTCCATTGATTTCACCTTCAGATGGCTCTGCCATCTGGCCATATCTTCCCCACCACCACCACCACACACACACACTGCCACCTGGGCCAGAGCTACCACCGTCTTGTCTGGCCGTGATATTCCATCATCTCAGTGGTAGTCCTTCAGTCTGACCTCATGACCTGGGAATGAGATCCTGTCATCCCTGTCACAGTAGGAGCCCAAGGTCCACCATGCTTCCAGCTCCCTGAGCCTCATCTACCCATACCCTCTCTTCCTGACTGCAGCCTGGACTTTTCTTTCCCAGGCTTTGTGTGTGGCTTACACCCTCCCCTCCTTTGGGACTTGGCTCCACCCCCCTTCTCTACTTCATTTTCTGCCAGAGTAGTTATCACCTCATATTCTTTTTAATTTTTTTTTTTGAGTGCTAGGGTTGGAACCCAGGGCCTCATGAATGCTAGCCAGGTGTTCTGCCGCTGAGCCATGTCCTCAACCCCACGCAGTCCTAAAACACTTTATTTACAGAGCTCAACACTTAATTATACAAGCATTCCTATACAAGCATTCCTGAGGACCTAGCAATACACACACACACACACACACACACACACACACACACACACACACACACACGCACACACACGTGGTATGGTGGTATACATCTGGAATTCCAGAGGCTGAAGCAGGAGGCTGGATCATGGTTGAACTCAGGGCCTGAGCACTGTCTTGGACTTTCTCAAGGCTAGAGCTCTACCACTTGAGCCACAGCACCACTTCCGGCTTTTTTCTATGTATGTAGTACTGAAAAATTGAACCCGGGTCTTCAAGCATACTAGGCAAGCACTCTACCACTAAGCCAAACTCCCATTTTTTTTGTTTTAAGTATTTTACCTGTCTGATTATTCTGCATCTCTCTCTGCCCCCCACCCTGCTTTTTTTTCCTTCTTCAGCCAGTCAGTCCTGGGGCTGGAACTCAGGGTCTGGGCACTGTCTTGAGCTTCTTTTGCTTGAGGCTAGCATTCTACCACCTTGAGCCACAGCTCCATTTCTGGCTTTTTCTGTATATAGAGTACTGAGGAATCGAACCCAGGGCTTCATGCATGCCAGGCAAGCACTCTGCCACTAAGCCACACTCCCAGCCCTGCATCTCCATCTTTTGCTATATTTCAGAACAAAGGTCTGTTCACTCTCTCCTTTGACTTTTCACATGCATTTCAATATTTTTAGGTTCTTTTTTTCTTTTGTGGCAAAATTTACAATGAAATGCATTGGCTGTTAAGTTTGACAAACGCACATCCATGTAGCCAAAATCCTTAGCAAGATGCAGAGCATGCTGGGAATGGTGGTGTGTCTGTATCCTGGTGCTCAGGAGCCTGAGGAGGGAGGATCACTGCAGTTTAGGAGTTTGAGACCAACCTGAGCAACATAGCAAAATCTAGCTTAATATTAATAATAATAATAAACAGTAATAGTAAAGATACAGCACATGAATGTGGCTGCCTCAGAGCAGAGGCACCAACCCACCTGCTTTCTCACCATGGTCTGGCCTGGCCAGCTTCATAAAAATGGTATCACACGCGGGGTCGGGAGTTTGGCCTAGTGGTTAAAGTGCTTGCCTAGCATGCACCAAGACCCGGATTCGATTCCTTGGTACCACATACATAGAAAAAAAAAAAAAAGCCGGGGGGCTGGGAGTTTGGCCTAGTGGTTAAAGTGCTTGCCTAGCATGCATGAAGACCCGGGTTTGATTCCTCAGTACCACATATAGAAAAAAAAGCCAGAAGTGGTGCTGAGGCTCAAGTGGTAGAGCTCTAGCCTTGAGAAAGTCCAAGGACAGTGCTCAGGCCCTGAGCTCCAGCCCAGGACTGGCAAAAAAAAAAAAAAAAATGGTATCACACAGCATCTACAGCTGATCATCTTCCTCTGACGTGATGTCCATAGATATTCTCTCCCCCACTCCTCTCTCTTCCTCTCTCAGCAGGCATGGGGCTTAAGCTCTGGGCCTGGACACTGTCTCTGAGCTCAAGGTTAGTGCTCTACCCCTTGGAGCCACAGCTCCACTTCTGGTCTTTAAGTGGTTAATTGGAGATAAGAGTCTTACAGACTTTCCTGCCCAGGCTGAGTTTGAACTTTGATTCTCTGATCTTAGCCTCCTGGGTAGATAGCTATCAGCAGCTCATAGACTTCTTAATTTCTTTCTTTCTCCTTCCCTCCTTTCTTCTTTCTTTTAAATTTTATTGTTGGGGTGATCCATAGAGAGTTACATACAGTTACATTCCTCAGGAGTGGGTACATTACTTACCATGCTTTTCTTCCACTTTCCCTCCCCGCCTCCTGATGAATGAGGTTCTTTTGTGGGGTGCCCAGTTTATGCGTCCTCCCATCAGTAGAGACCACATTGCCATGAACCTTCCGTAGTATCTTGGTGTGGCCATGTGCTTTAGTTTCACTTGAACACATACCAAGATGAATTACTGAGTTTGGGGGGCAAGTATGTCTTGGCTCTTAAATTACCATCCCTTTTATTCTAAAATGTTCTATATTAGATACTTATCAACAGTAGTTACCTAGCCTTGCATCCCGGTCAACACTTCGTATTGTCATTCTTTGTATTTTAGCCATCTCTATGTGTGTGTACTGATACTGTGATTTTAAATTTACTATGTTAAACTACTTCAATTGTTTATTTCTCTCCTTGCATTTAAAATAGCGCTAACAACAGGTTTATTTGCTTATTCTCTGTAGTTTTGCAGTGCTGGAGACTGCATGCCCTTCCCTGCTCCTCTTGTCCAGCTGCTGCCTCTGGCCAGCCTGGGTGGCCTTGGGTGGGTCACATAACCTCTCTCATTTGTCTGCATGGGCCAGAGATAGACCTGGGTCCATGGTAGCTTTGCCACTTGCTGTGTAAGATCCCTGGGGCTTCTGCTGCAAAGTGGAGCAGAGCCCTCAGGAGCAGGCTCAGCAGGCTTAGGAATCAGTAGACTGACTGCACTGACACGCTGCACTGTGGGGCCTGGGACAGTGAGGAGGGAGGGCAAGCAGGCGCCATTACTTCTGAGTCATTACCTCTGAGTAAGTTCCTGTTTACAGACGCCAAGTATTCCAGGGTTGGAACGACAGAGACCCACCCAGGGCCTCATCACCAGCCCTCCTGCCCACCAGGGTTTGGGTCCTGGCCTGTCCACCCCGTGGGTCTTCTGGCCCCTTTCTCACTAGACACTGTCCAGGTCTAACCCCACTTTCCCCAGCAGCAGGGCCAGGAACATTCTCCTGAGTCCCCATCTTCCAAGCTGGCAGCCACCTCAGGGACTGCTTCTTGCAGGCAGGAGCCTGCCTTACAGACTTAAGGTCCTGAGTTCAAATCGTAGTACTCTAGGGCCGGGAGGAGAATCACAGACACTACTGTCTTTGCTTTAAATCTCACAGTCCCTCACTGACAACATACAGGGAAAAGAGGAGCAGCTCTCTGGCTCTGGCCCAGATGTAGGCTTTAGAATGCTCCAGGAACTGGGCTGGGAGCGTGGCCTAGTGATAGAGTGCTTGCCTAACATGCATGAAGTCCTGGGTTGATTTCTCAGTCCACATACATAGAAAAAGCCAGAAGTGGCACCGTGGTTCAAGTGGTAGAGAGCAGGCTTTGAAGAAAAGAAGCCCAGGGACAGTGTCCGGGTCCTGAGTTCAAGCCCCAGGATTGGCAAATAAACAAATCTCCAGGAACTGAGCAAGAGTTTAAAGGACATTTGCCCAGAGGAGGGGACACTTGTACTCTTGGAAACATAACTCTTTGGACCTTGACAACAGTGTCAAGAGAAACACTTCAGGGGAAAATGGAGTTTGTGGAAGGAGGCAGAGGAGGCGTCCTTCATGTAACAAGACGCCCCTCCACACGTGTTGTGATGTCACTGGTTTACTAAACCCGCTTTGAGATCTCTGAGCCCCAATGATAAAACAGAGCAACAGCAAACATGATTAAAAGTATCCAGTGTCAGAGCAAAAGGGGGAGCATTCATCCTAAGCTGAATGGAAGCCAGCCCCCCCATATGTGTGTTCACAACACACACCCCCAGCTTAGAGCCAGTCAGCTGCCGCCGTGACTGCGAGGCCTGTGCGCGTGCACTGCCTTGCCTTTGCTTTACTACATAAACTTGGTCAGTCTCCAGCTTGAGGTATCCTAAAATTGTGAATATTTTTCGCAACAAGCTTGGTACCCAGGTGCCTGTTGGAGATGCCCTGTTTGGAGCCTCCATGCACAGAAATACAACCTGGGCTGGGGCCGCAGACTGCCCCCTTGGCTCTCTTCCATGCCCCATTGCCTGTGCCCCCACTGCCTTATCCTTCACACCCTTCTCTGAGGAGCTGGTCCCATTCCTAGCGCTAGCCTGGAGTCCTCGATGCCAGGCTCCCCAGCCCCTCCAGCCACTATTCCTTTCATTACTAGAACAAGCTGGTTGTGGCAATTCACCCGCACGCACGCACGCACGCACGCACGCACGCACGCACACATGCGCCCCTCTTCTCACTCTCCTCAGACTGGCTAACGTCACTGCTCTGCCTCTTCAGAGCTCCATCCTCGCCAGCACCTCACTAAGGTCAGCAGATGTTCAGGTTTCTAAGTCCTGGCCTCATTTTACCTCTTGAAAGAATCAAGCTGGGCATAGTGGCTCATGCCGGTAATCCTAGCTACTCGGGAGGCCGAGATCTGTGGATCTAAGCCAGCCCAGGCACTAAAGTCCTTGAGACTCTTATCTCCAATTAATGACCAGAAAACTAGGAGTGGCGCTGTGGCTCAAGGGTTAGGGCGGTAGCCTTGAGCTGAAGAACTCAGGGACAGTGCCCAGGGCCCAGAGTTCAAGCCTCACAATGAAAGAAAGATCTGATGGCCTCCTCCTCCTCCTGAAAATTCTTTCTCCTCTTGGCTTCTGTGGCAGAGACTGTAAATTCTGAATGTGCTTAGGGACCCATTCACCCAGCTCCAGGAGTGGATGTGCCAGCTTCCCTGCAGTTAGGAGTGGTGTTGGGGCCTGACCTCCATCTCTGAGGCCTGATTCCGGCTCAGCTGCAATTAAAGGGCTTTGGCCAGGCATTCGGTCTTTTGCATACCTCTCTTAAGGCATCTCTGTGTACGTGACTCGATTGAACCCCCCGCAGTTTCGCGGGTCTCGCAGCAGCTCAGGTCTCGCAAGCTTTCCTGCACCTGTCCTGCCCAGTACCTGAAAGCCCCACCCAGACCCTTAGTGGTAGCACAGAGGCCCTCTTCCTATTGGCTAGCTTCCCAGTGCCCACCTTCTCCTACCCTAACAGTATAATAACTAATTGAATGACGCAATAAAAAGTGATGAGAGCATCTGAGAGCATCAGAGAACATGACATCAGCAGAGATCAGCAGAGAGATCTGATGCGCTTTCATGGTTAACACTGCTTCTGACTCAGCGTGGTTTTTTTCTTCCCCGGTGATTGGGGGAGGGCTGGGTCTTCGACACTTACCATCTCGCTCGGCTCCCGGGGAACTGCAGGCTGGCCCTGTGCATCCCTCCCCGTTCCTGTGTTGCTGCCCCGGAGAGGAGCAACAGAGTGGCAAAGTGATTCAGCTCAGCTTGAGCAAGTAAAGCACCCATCTACTTATATAGGGCTTCTGAGAAATCTTGAAGATCCTTCTCTGCCTCCATCAGCTGTTTGGAATGTGGATGTGATGTCTGGGGCTCCAGCAGCTATCTTGAATGACAGGGGTCTCCTTGGAGGTGGTAGAAACGAAAGTTGAAAGAAGCCTGAGTCCTGGATTGCTGACCAGATCAGTTCCTGTGTCAAAGACCATTACTCTTTTTTTTTTTTTTTTGGCCAGGCCTGGGGCTTGAATTCAGGGGCTGGGCACTGCTGCTGAGCTGTTGCTTAAGGCTAGCACTCTACCATTCCTGGCTTTTTCTGTTTATGTGGTCCTGAGAAATCAAACCCAAGGCTTCATGCATGTTAGGCAAGCACTCTGCTACTAAGCCACATTTCCAGCCTGTCTCTATTAGTCTCACTTTCCTGCAGCTAAACTGTACCCTAACTGAAGCAACTTCTGTGACCCTGGCTCTCCTGGTCACTGCTCTGTAGAAAGGTCCTGAGGTATCCCAGGGGTCTCAGGTGCTGCCTTTAGAACAAGATTCTGCTCCATGTTCTCAGAACTTCCTCCTTGCTGGGCACCTAGCTGCTCAGATGACAGATCTGAGGATTACAGTTCAAAGCCAGCCTGGGTAGAAAAGTCCCCATGAGATGCATCTCCAATTAACACTCAAAAACTGGAAGTGGTGCTGTGATTCAAGTGGTAGAGCACTAACCTTGAACTAGAGGCTTAAGTACAGTACCCAGGCCATGAGTTCAAGTCCCAGAACGTACCCCTCCCCCCAAAAAAAGCTTCCTTCTTTCACCCTGGCAAATTCCTCTGAGGCTTCTTGGCATCGCCCAGTCACAGTGTGGGGAAAATTGGATAATTACCACAAATAGGTGACTGAAGACACGCCCCTATTGCCCACCTTGTACAAACAATAGTTCAAAATGAATCAAAGATCTAAACCTGTCGAATGGGAGAGAATCCTTGCCAGCTATTCATCAAATAAAGGATTAATGTTCAGAATAAAACTTAAACACAGTAAATGAGAGAATACACTGAGCAGTTTTTTTTTTTTTTTTTTTTTTTTTTTTTTTTTTTTGTGCCAGTCTTGGGCTTAGGTCAGGGCCTGAGCACTGTCCTTGGATTTTTCTCAAGGCTAGAGCTCTACCACTGGAGCCTCAGCACCACTTCTGGCTTTTTCTAAGTATGTGGTACCAAGGAATTGAACCCAGGTCTTCGTGCATGCTAGGCAGGCACTCTACCACTAGGCCAAACTCCCAGCCCCTAGAAGTTCTTAAAAGAAGCAAATAAATGCATGAAAGTTTCGACATCCTTAACCATAAAGGAGCGGTGGCTCAGGCCTGTAATCCCAGCTACTCAGAAGGCTGGGATCTGAGGATCATGGTTCAAAGCCAGCCAGGGCACAAAAGAAGCTGAGACTCTTATCTCCAATTAACCTCTAGAAAACAGGAAGTGGGGCTTGGCTCAAGAGTAGGGCTGTAGCCTTGAGCTGAAGAGCTCAGGGACAATGCCCAGGCCAAGTTCAAGGCCCATGACCCACACTAATAATAATATAAATAATTCTATAGAAACAGAGTTGCCCTCTGGTGGTTCATGGCTGTAATCCTAGCTGCTCAGAGACTGAGATCTGAGGATCTCTCAAAGCTGTAAGACTCATCAAAAAGCCAGAAGTGGAGCTGTGCTTAAGTAGTAGAGCACTAGCCCTAAGCCAAAAGCTCAGGCTCAGTGTCCAGGCCCTGAGTTCAATCCCCAGAACAGGCATAAAAGGAAAGAAAAGAGAGGAAAGCCAGTGCTGATGAGGACGGGGGAGGGAGGACCCTTACACATGGTGGTTGGAACTAAATTACTGTAGCCACTAGGGAAGTCAGTAAGGAGGTTCCTCAAAACACTAAGAACTACTGGATGATCCTGTTCCACCACTCCTGGGCATGGAGCCAAGGGCTCAATGGAGGTCTGAATACAATGGAGGTATCTGCATGCCCATGTCTATAGCAGCACAGTTCACAATGGTTATACTAGGTGCCCATCGAGTGAGGATTGAAAGGAGAAGATGCGATTTAGAGGGGGAAGGTGGGTGCCAGAAGTAAATATGACCAAAACAATACAGCATACACACACACACACACACATACACACACACACACACACACACACACACACACACACACACACATATGACAATAGCATAATAAAACCCACTAAAAACTGGTCAAAAGGGAGGACGAAAGAAGGAAGGGTGGCTCACGCCTGTAATCCCAGCTGCTCACAAGGCCAGGATATGATGGTCATAGTTCAAAGCTACCCCAGGCAGAAAAGTCCCTGTGCAACTCTTATCACCAATCAGCCACTCTAAAACTAGAAGTGGTGCTGTGTCTCCAATGATAGAGCGCCAGTCTTGAGCACAAAGAGACTCAGGGAGTTCATGCCCCACGACAAGAACCAGAACAACAATACAAGAATAAAATGGAGGGCCGGGAGTTTGGCCTAGTGGTAGAGTGCTTGCCTAGCATTCACGAAGACCCAGGTTCAATTCTTCAGTACTACATACATAGCAAAAAGCCAGAAATGGTGCTGTGGTTCAAGTGGTACAGTGCTAGCCTTGAGAATACCCAAGGACAATGCTCAGGCCCTGAATTCAAGACCAGGACTGGCAAAAAAGAAAAGAATAAAATGGACTGGGAATGTGGCTTAATGGTAGAGTGCTTGCCTAGCATGCATGAAAGGCATGGGTTCAATTCCGTGGTACCACATACACAGGAGGGTAAAGTCCATCAAAGTACTTTAGGTGCATGTGTGGAATTATCACAGCACCCTTTCTCTGCAATTCCCTAGCACATGGTCAGGAGTCTGGCCTAGTGGTAGAGTGCTAGCATAACATGAAGACCCAGGTTCAATTCCTTGGTATCACATCCATAGAAAAAAGCTGGAAGTGGTGCTGTGGCTCAAGTGGTAGAGCTCTAGCCTTGAGAAAGCCCAAGGACAGTGCTCAGGCCCCGAGTTCAAGCCCTGAGACTAGAAGAAAAAAATCCCTAGCACATTCAATGTGGGCAGTAGAATGTGTGTAAGGTCCACCTATCTGGCCAACACAGGTCATGAGACCACTGGCACTGGTAGGCCGAATTAAGCAGGCCATTTCAGAAACATTGATCCCACAGCTTCCCTGCGCCCCTGGACACCAGCTCCCCGATGTCCTCCCCTGCCCCACGCTCGGCACCACAGTCCTCACAGGGCACGTGTGTGCCCACACTGGGGCTTGAACAGGACTGGCTTTCTTGTTACGCTTTTTTGCTAATGGCTAGCATTCTACCATTTGTGCCATAGCCCCAGGCCTCTCTTTAGCTTTCTTCCTCTCTCCTCCTCCTCCTCCTCCTCCTCCTCCTCCTCCTCCTCCTCCTCCTCCTCCTCCTCTCCCCACCTTCTTTTCCTTCTCCTTCCCAGTCCTGGGGCTTGGACTCAGGCCCAGCACTCCCTCTGAGGTTCTTTTGCCCCAAGCTAGCCCTCTACCACTTGAGCCACAGCACCACTTCTGGCTTTTGCTGTGTATGTGATACCAAGGAATTGAACCCAAGGCTTCATGCATTCTATGCAAGCACTCTACCACTAAGCCACTTCCGGGCCCAACTTGCATTTTTTTGAAATGCAAAAAGAAAAAGAAAAAAAAAGCAGGGGGAGGGAGCCTGATGCAGTCTTCCTATTTATACTTCCCATATAGCTGGGTGACAGGGGTGTGCCACCAAGCAAAATTTTTGTTGTTGAAATAGAAGTCTTGTGAACTTTTCCCCTAGGCTTAACATTGCAGTCCTCCAGGATTTCAGTCTCTGGAGTAGCTAAGATTACAGGTGTGCAGTACCAGGCCTGCATACTTTCCTGGCTCAGTAGCTCCCTGAAAAAGGGCAGATGGTTGTACATGAACACATGTCTCCTTGTTAAGTCTGTAAATAAAACATTTAATTTTCACTTGTCTAACAGAATGAGAAGAGAATGATAGTGGGTCAGTGGCTTGTATTATTATTTTTGTGAGACAAGGTCCAGGCTGGTCTCAAGCTCTGTCCTGGCTCTAATCTTTAATCTCAGACCTCCGAGGCACCAAGTCTTCTAGTTTCTGGTGATGCCGAGTGCTGTTCTAGTTTCTAATCTTGTGTCTGACTTATCCGCTGTGTTGTAAGACTTCATGATGACAGGGCCTGGCCAGAGTCTGTTTAAAATTAAAGAGATTCAATGGCCTTCTTTTTTTTTTTTTTTTTAAATACATGCCCTTAGTTCTGGGGCTTTTTCTATAATTTCCCTCCTAGTTTTTAGTCCTGGAACTTCCATTAAAGGTTGACTAGCCCACATGGATTCTTTAAATTTCTTTTACTGGGACCAGTGGCATGGCCCAAGTGGTAGCTTGACTAGTAAGGTCAAAGCCTAATACTGCCAATTTAAAACACTTCATTTTAGTGCACATTATACAAAACAATGAGCTTTATTGTGACATTTTTACAATGATCCTTTAAGTTTTTTCCCCATTTTTTTTCTCCTAAGTACACTGGCTGGCATTTGGACTCTGGATTTCATAGTTGCTAGGCAAGTTTTATAACCAATTGCGCCCATCTCCAGCATTTTTTTTTTTTTTTTTTTTTTGCCAGTCCTGGGCTTGAGCTCAGGGCCTGAGCACTGTTCCTTTCTCAAGGCTAGAGCTCTACCACTTGAGCCTCAACACCACTTCTGGCTTTTTTCTATGCATGTGGTACCGAGGAATCAAACCTGGGTCTTGGTGCATACTAGGCAAGCACTCTACCACTAGGCCAAACTCCCAGCCAAGGCTTTTTTGCTTTAGATTAAGCCTTGTGTTTCTCTGCCTGGAACCTATATGAACTACTCCACCATACCTCCTACATAGCTGGGATTACATGTGTGAATCATTGTGTCTGACATATTGTTGATATGGCAGGGTCAGAAGATTACTTTTTCTTGGCCTGGTCTTGAACTGTGATTCTTCCAATCACCAACTCCTGAAGAGCTGGGATTACAGGCATGAACCACTGGCTCCACTTTTTTTGTTTGTTTTTAATTGGCTGTGGGGCCTGAACTGTGGGTCTGGGCACTGTCTCAGAGCTCTTCAGTTTAAGGCTAGTGCTCTACTCCTTGAGCCACAGTGCCATTTCTGGTTAATTGGAGATAATAGTCTCATGACTTTCGTGCCTGGGCTGGCTTTGAACTGGGATCCTCAGAGCTCAGCCTCCTGAGGTAGGATTACAGGTGTGAGCCAGTGACACCTGGCAAGTTATCATGTTTAAACTGGGAGATTTCCTCAACTTTATATTGTCACATTTCTGCTGAATTTATTTTTATTTATTTATTTATTTACTTATTTATTTTGCCAGTCCTGGGGCTTCAACAGGGCCTGAGCACTGTCCTTGGGCTTTCTCAAGGCTAGAGCTCTACACTTGAGCCACAGCACCATTTCTGGCTTTTTCTATGTATGTGGTTCGAGGAATTGAACCCGGGTCTTTGTGCTTGCTAGGCAGGCACTCTACCACCAGGCCAAACTCCTGGTCCTCATTCTACTTATTTTTGTGGTGGGGACAAGCCTAGGGCCCCATATATGCTAGGCAAGCAGTGTAAAACTGAGCTGTACATAACTTCTCCCTTTGTGTTTGTTTTTTCTTTTTTTGGTTAGTCATAGGCTTGAACTCTGGGCCTGGGTGCTGTCCCTGAGCTTTAAGCTCAAGGCTAGCACTCTACCACTTGAGCCACAGTGCCACTTCCAGTTTTCTGGTGATTAATGGGAGAGTCTCGTGAACTTTTCTGCCTAGGGTGGCTTTGAACCACAATTCTAGGTCTTAGACTTGTAAGCAGCTAGAATTACAGGCATGAGCCTCCAGCACCTAGCCCCTGCATGTTAGGTTCAAATATTCGCCCATGCCTGAACTCAACCACAGCCTTTGGGGCACCCAACCATGGTTCTGCACCCTGATTATAGGTGGCAAGACCATGAAAGCCTAAAAAAAAAAAAACAAAAAAAACACTCCGTGGGGCCAGGAGTTTGGCCTAGTGGTAGAGTACTTTCCTAGCATGCACGAAGGCCGGGGTTCAATTCCTTAGTACCACATATATAGAAAAGCCAGAACTGGTCCTGTGGCTCAAGTGGTAGAGCACTAGTCTTGAGGAAGGTCCAAGGACTGTGCTCAGGCCCCGAGTTCAGTCCCCAGGACTGGAAAAACAAAAAATAAAACAAAAGAACCTCCTGCCCAAGCCTCACTCTCAACAACTGTGACTGAGTGACGGGTGGGGCCTGAGCAGATGTTTGTGTCATCTCCACCAGGATGCTTGCCCTTCTGTCTTCTCTGTCTAGACAAGGCCAGACCATAGCAGGCATGGCATGGGCTCAAGGACAGCAACGCGGGGCAGACTCCTGTTCCATCAAGGACTCAGAAGGCCAGGACCAACACTGTGCTCCTTATTGAGCACTGAAGAATTCAAAACCCCAGAGAACAAAGCTCAGCCCCTTCCACCATGCTTTCTGGAGAAAGCTAGGCACAATCCACCTGTAGATTGTTTAACCTGGGCTTGGCCTCACCTTTCTTTTGTCTCCAAAGCCCTAGACCCTGTCGGGGACTGTATGGGACTACAGCCAGCGGCCAAGGCAGGTGCAGGAGAGCTGCAAGGCAAGAGGGTGAGGCCAAGCTGGACCTCCCCATTATAAGGGAGAGCGGACCCTGAGAACCAAAAAAGGTGGTAAGTGAGGAGGGGTACATCTTTTCTGTTGTTGGTCACAGGGCTTGAACTCTAGGTCTGGGCGCTGTCCCTGAGCTCTTCAGCTCAAGGCTAGAGCTCTACCACTTGAGCCACAGCGCCACTTCCCATTTTCTGGTGGTTAATTGGAGATAAGAGTCTGAGGACTTTTGTACCTGGGCTGGCTTTGAACCATGATCCTCAGATCTCAGCCTCCTCAGTGGCTAGGATTACAGGCATGAGCCACCAGCACCTGGCTAGGGGGTACATCTTTGAAATTTCATGAAAAATGAAGGCAAAAAACCAAGTTCTGCTTCTGGCACATGCCAGGCTGAGCTAGTTTTAGTGATGTGGAACATGTGAATTTTCCTCTTCCTCTCTCCATGTGGGGAGCACAAGGCCAAGGCCACTTCCCACCCTGCTCTCGTAGAGGAGCCATGAAAAGAAAAATATCATCCAAACCAAATATACGTGTGGCTTGTTTCTGTGGTTTGGTGCTGGAGCCTAGGCTCTCCTGCTCACTAGGGTGGTGCTCATCCCGGGGCCATACCACCTGGCTGCTTTTGGGACAGGGTCTTACTTCCCATCCAGGTGTGTGCCTGGCCTGAGGTCCATCAGGCTTCTGTAGTTGCTGGGCACAGGTACCAGTCACCATGCCAGCTTCTCTCCATGTGGAGGAGTCTTGCAGAATTTTCTACATAGGCTGGGCTGGAACCCAAATCCTCCTGATCTGAGCCTCCCACATAGCTGAAGGTAACTGGCATGTGCCACATGCCCACAAATAGTTTGGGAAGAAAATCTCTTGCTTCTACCTGGGCTGGTCTTGAACCTGGATCCCTCTGGTCTGTTTCTCAGGTAGCTAGGATTACAGGCATTGAAGACCTAGGAGCCAGCATGTGGGTTCTGCATGTACTTGTTAATGGCTCCACACTTGAGCCACATCTCTGGCCCTCTGTGCTATTTTGTGAATAGTCTTGCTTTTGTGGCAGGCTGGCCCACGATCCTCCCACTGAAGCTTCCCACCTAACTGGTAACACACAGGAACCACTATGCCCAGTTTTTTTTTATTGGTTGAGATGGGGGTCTTGTGTGCCTTTTTGCTCACATGGCCTTGACCCCCTTGATCCTCCTAATCTCAGCCTCTCAAGGAGCCAGTGTTAGCATTCTCCCACCTCAGATTCACCCCACCCACTACATTTCCCAGGGCAGCATGCAGCCCCCAGCTGCATCAGCAGAATGCCCCCCCAACTCCTGCCAGAATAGGTGGGCACTCCCACTCTTCACCCACCTATCCTGCCAGCCCACCTGGCCTCCTGCCACCAGTAGCCACTAGCTCCCATCTACCTGGATGGGCATAGACGCCATCTCTCTCCCTCTCCTGTGAACAAGATGGCATCAATTAATAAACTTCCTATAATTGTCCTCTTGTCCTGTCTCTGTGTGGTCCTGGGGGATGGTTTCCTTTCCGCCAGGACTACAGGTATTAGCTATCAATGCCTGGCCAAATACATGTGCTTTCTGAGAGGGGAAAACACTGTGTTCTTGAGGGATGGTAGGCATCAGGTGCGGGAGGGAGATGGTCACTTGAAAGGAGCCCCCCACAGGGGTTCTGGGGAAGATGGACTATTGGAGTCAGAGACTTGTGTTCCTGCCAGAGGCCTCAGAAGCTCTCTGATCCCACCCCACCAGGCAGTATATTCCTAATCCTCCATCCTAAGGCCTGGTGGTGGTGCTTTCTGGAAGTTCCACAGATATCACTTTCTCCTTTTGCCACACAGTAGAACAGAACAATCCTGGCAGCAGTAGAAAGTGATAAAAGAGATGGGACAAAGCCAAGAACCGAGCAGCTCCACTGAGTGAGTCTAGTACAAGGACAGCAGGCCAGGGGCCCAAGAACAAACATGATCTACCACCTGGAGCAGGAAGAGGAGGAGTTGAGTCTTCAGATCCTGGGGTGACCCAGAGGCCTTTCCACCCCCGTGTTTACAGACACAACAGCAGAGTAAGCGGCTTGGTTATTTTTAGTTAAAGAAAAACAACCTTTTCCAAGGACAACAGGGAACTGAAGGTCAGAAGCTGGGTGTGGGCTTCTCATAAGCTGCTGCTCCAAAGCCTGGAAGGGGAGGCACCTCTGGGGGGCTCCCCCCTCTGGCGGTGGTGCTAGGGGGAGCTGCCAGCCCATCCTTGGCCACTGGATTGGCTTATGAGGAATCTACGGTGATCTCTATTGGTTCACAGGGATCGACAGTGCTCTTTATGTGCTGGTCAGCTGACATGATTGACACTAGAATTCTTGGAGGGCATTAAGTTAAGGAATGACACGGGGAGCCAAGAGTGGCTTATTCTGTTGGATTCTGAATCACAATCAGGAAATAGTCTTTATCTGCAAAAAAGCAAATGAAAAAACAAATCACTAAATATGGAGCAAGAAAAAAGTAACACTAAGAGCAAATAATTTCTTAAATCAATAACTACAAGATGTGGTTGGGAAGAAAGAGGAAAACTGTATCAAAAGCATCAATGCTAAAGCTGCCGCCCTGTGCTAGAATCAGAAGATACACACGCCTTCTCCTGTGGGCACTTGCCAGTACGGCTTCACTCCAGTTAATTGGCTGGATTTAAAAACTGCCATGGTAGGCACTGTAGTTCATTCTACTAATAAGCTTGTCGATCTGGTCTCCACCTTTTACAAAACAGGTGGCCTTTTCCGTCACCTCATCCCATTAAGACAATTTGAAGGGACACAGGAAGTTATTTGCATCTTTTCCAATGATGCAAATCTTAGGAATGAGATCATCCATGAAGATGATGCTTTATTTACTACGAGATCAGTCATCTGTTATCTGTCTAGGCAATTTACTTCTTACTCACACTGCCATAATCATGCTGTCACTTGTTTGTTGATTGACTGTAGTGCTGGAGACGGAACCCTCCCACTGGGCTCCATCTGTGGTCTGAAGTTGGTTTACTGACATCAGGTTTGGGTAGCCCCATGTGACACCCAGTTCCATTCTGGCAGTGTTAAGTGAGCCTGCCCCTTACCAAGGCTGCCCCTGAAGATCTGGTGGGGGAGAGAGGCTGCAGCGGTTGTAGGAGTTTGGTCTTACAGTACGTCCTCCATAGCCTTTGCTCCCCACATAGGACTTTCCTGTTTCCTGGCAGGGGCACTGAGGTACAGAGGGGTTCTCCTCAAGCTGGCAGGGCACTGAGGTGCAGGGGTTCTCCTCAAGTAGGAGGGCCTCCGGTCACCTACAGAGCCACTGGCCTACCCTCAGCCACTGGTTTTTGGGTCTGATGAGGCTCAAGATAATCAAGGGCCTGGGTGCTGTCCCTGAGCTTTTTTGCTCAAGGCTAGTGCTCTCCACTTCAAACCACGGCGCCGTTCTGGCTTTTTGGAAGTTTATTGAAGATCTGAGTCCCATGGATGTTCCTGCCTGGGCTGGCTTTGAACTGTGATCCTCAGATCTCAGCTCCCAGAGAATCTAGGATTACAGGTAAGAGCCTAAGCCTTTCATTTATTTACTGAATAAATATTTGTTGATGCGAACTGTTTTTAAATCCTTGACCTCATGGAGGTTCCAGTGAAGAGGACTGTGCAAGTGCACATAGGTGCAGGTGACTAGGAGAGGTGGCATAGCGGGTGGCGTGTGGACGCCTCCTGTGGTCCCGTCCCCAAAGGCTCCTCTAGGATGGGCATCTTGTCATCTCGAGAATGACCACTAGCCCTCAGCACAGGCGTGGCTGTGCCATACAGTCCCAAATGCAAGCTGACCATTTCATGGAAAACAAAATCAACCATCTACTCTTGAGCTGGCTGTATGGTTTTGCTCAGAATTGCGATATTCTTTTTCAAAAAAAAAAAAAAAAAAAAGGCTTCTGCAGGCTGGGAGCATAGCCAAATTGGCAAAAAACAAACAAACAAAAACCCCCAGTTTTTGCACCCCTTCCCTGACCCCCAGTCACTGATGGCTCTCAAGATTCAGCTCTACCTTTGTACATTTGGGAAGCCTTTACCAATGGCTCTAGGTAGGCCTTTTTTTTCTTTTTTTGCCAGTCCTGGGCTTAAACTCAGGGCCTGAGCACTGTTCTTGGGCTTTCTAAAGGCTAGAGCTCTACCACTTGAGCCACAGCACCGTCTCTGGCTTTTTCTATGTATGTGGTACCGAGGAATCGAACCTGGGTCTTAATGCATGCTAGGCAAGCACTCTGCCACTAGGCCAAACTCCAGGACCGTCTAGGTTGACCTTATCGTGCCCTCCCCTATGTTTCAAATGCTCCTGGACTCTCCAGTGGCGGATCTGTGGTACGCTTGCATGTCTTTCTTCCCCATTCATCTATGGCTCCCCACTGAGGCCTGTGGTCACTATGGAGATCTGTTGGGAGACTCCAGTTGGAGGCTGGCGAGGCAGTAAGACTTGGCTCAACCGCTGAGGCCTCTCCTGCCGGCTTCCTGACTGGCCACAGAACGTGCTGTGGGCCTGCGCCTAAGTGGGGAGCTAGAGGATACCTTACCTGGTGCAACCATAATTTCATTTTTCTTGGAACGAATTCGAAGGAAGGTCAGGTCATTCTGGGGGTCAATTTCACGCACGGTGCTCCGAGCCTTCAAGATGAAGTTGTGCATGAGGTTGGCGTACTGTGTGGTGGTGGGATTATCCATGGTGCTCTTGATAGGAATGCCTGCGGGAAGAGCAGACGCAAGCTGAGCAGGCCATGGGGATCCTTTTCTCCTGAGATCCTGACCCCGACCTCCTAATTCTCCAATACCAGCGTGGCAGCTAGCACTTGATGCTACTACTCACAGGTGACTTGCTTAGACTTAAACATGTCAGTGCCCAGACCCCTCTGTGGGTGGTTGGCCATCTTCATTTGTCCATGAAGAGTAACAGGAGCCCTGAGTGGTTGGGTGACCTGCCATGTGACCTACATGTTCACAGCAGATGAGCCCTGAGGCCGCGCCCAGGGGGTCCTCCGCTAGTCCTTTTCCCAGGGCCGCCCTGCTAGCCTGGCTCCATGAAGAAAAAGGTGAGATGCTATTTCAAAATGCTTGGAGTACCAGGACAACACTAACAACAAACTGTAGTCTGCAAAGGAGAAAGAAGAAAGGACTGTCGGCTTGTGCCACAATGTAATCTGTTCCCATTCTGTTTTTTGGTCAGTTGTAGGATTTGAACTCAGGGCCTGGGTGCTGTCCGGGAGCTTTTTTGCTCAAGGCTACCACTCTACCACTTTTAGCCACAGAGCCACTTCCTGTTTTCTGGTGGTTAATTGGAGATAAGAGTCTCACAGATTTTCTTTCCTGCCTGGGCTGGTTTTGAACCCTGACCCTCAGAGCTCAGCCTTCCCAGTAACTAGGATTACAGGCATAAGCCACGGTGCCTGGCTGAACCCATAGCTATTCTTACAAAGGGAAGCTTAAGACCAAGTTATAAACACGCCTGTACACATGACGGTGCCTCCAAATTACAGCGTGAGTCTCTGCCTGTGTACATGCTTTGTAGAAGCACTGTCACTGCTTTCAAAGAGCCAATTATAGGCTTAGGGCTGCAGCTCAGTGATAAAAAGAGCTTGGCTTGTGTAAGATCCTGGGTTCAATGCCCAGCACCAAAACAAAAGGAAATAAAACAGGCACTCACCATTCTCCTATTGCTGGGAGAACTTTAAAATCAGAACTTCAAGAATAAGGTGGGCTGGGTACAGTTTGGGCAATGAATATTATTATTTATCTAGTCTTTTTTTTTTCTTGAGGATCAAACAATTAAATAGACAGCATTTACATGGGTAGAAATAAAGCAATGAATCCCCTTCTGTCTATCGAATGTTACCTAATAAAAACAATGGCTAGGGCCTGGAGCATGGGCTAGTGGAAGAGTGCTCACCAGCACGCATGAAGCTCTGCATTCCATTCCTTGGTACCACACACAGACAAAAAGCCAGGAGTGGTGCGGTGGTTCAAGTGGAAGAGCCGCTAGCCTTGAGCAAAATGTGTCCAAGGACAGTGTCTAGGCTCTGAGTTCAAGCCCCAGGACTGGCAAAAACAAAAAGAAAAACAAAAACAAAAAAATAAGCAAACCAAAAAAACCTCTCAAACCCCAAAGACTAAAAAATAATAAACCAAATGGGGTGCCTGCATTTGGCTGTCACGTAACAGAAGGCTCTAGCCACGGGACTGAAGAACTCACCAGCCGGTCCTTGCTTCTCAAGAATGTGGTACAAGTGACTCCTCACATACAAGGGCTAGACTCAGACCTGCCCAGAGATTAATCCTCAGATACCATCCTATTCCATATAAACAGAAGCAAAACAAAGCCAGGCACCCATCAGCGGATAGTGTCTGTAATCCTAGCTGTTCAGAAGGCTGAAATCTGAGGATCCGTGTTCAAAGCCAATCTGGCCATGAGACTCTTATCACCAATTAACCACCAGAAAACTGGCAGTGGGACTGTAGCTCAAATAGGAGAGCTCTAGACCTGAGCAACAAGCTCAGATACAGAGGCAAGGCCCTGAGTTCAAGTCCCATGACCAGAAAAAAAATGCAAAACAAAACAAAATTTCTAGCACTCTGGACACGGTAGCAGGCAGCAGTAATTCTAGCACTTGGGAGGCTAAGGAAGGAGGAACATGAGTTTAAGGCAAGTTTGAGCTATCTAGTGAGACTTTGTTAAAAAAACAAACAAACAGCCAACTATAGTGTCAGAACACTGCGTGTGTTAAAAAGAAAGCATTACAAAGTTAAAAAATGAATTAACCACATGAAGGCCAAGCACAAGGCTACACAGTGTTGGCTGGCACTGGGGCCCAGCCTGGGTGAGTCTCAGCTGGAGGGAGGTCAGACCTTCTGTATTCACCACGATGATGCCCTGCACGCCCTTCTGGCTTTGAAGTCGCTTCAGTGTCTCCTCCACCTCTGCCTGTCAGAAAATGAGACCAAGATTAGGAGATGACAGGCAGGCTTGTACCCAGGCAGATGTATCCTCCACTAACAAATGGTAACATTAGGCCGCTGGCTGGCACGCTACAAAGCCACCCAGCCTGGGCTCTGTGAGGTCCTCTGTGTTGCAGAGTCCTGAAGCCACCACTTGTGCCTCAGACATCAGTTTATACCACTGCATGAGGCAGGTTACTCCTGGCCCTTTGCTCATTAGATGGGATTAGCCTGGTTTCCCTCAGTTATTTAGGGAGCAGAATATAAAGCCATTCCTTGGGGAATGTGACTCTTCTGTCTCATACAGCTTGAAGGGGAATTTTGATTTGAAAAAAGTCAAGCCGGGCGTGGTGGCTCATACCTGTAATCCTAGCTACTCAGGAGGCTAAGATCTGAGGATTACAGTTCAAAGCCAACCTGGGCACTAAAGTCTATGAGACTCTTTTTTTTTTCCCCCCAGTCCTGGGCTTAAGCTCAGGGCCTGAGCACTGTCCTTGGATTTTTCTCAAAGCTAGAGCTCTACCACTTGAGCCTCAGCACCACTTCTGGCTTTTTCTAAGTATGTGGTACCAAGGAATTGAACCCAGGTCTTCGTGCATGGTAGGCAAGCACTCTACCAAACTCCTGCCCCGCCCCGTCTATGAAACTCTTATCTCCAATTAACCACTAGAAAATGGGAAGTAGGGATGTGGATCCAGGGGTAGGGTGGTAGCTTTGAGCTGAAGAACTCAGAGACAGCACCAAGGCCCAGAGTTCAAGCCCCACGACCACCACCAACAAAAAAGCAAAACCAACAGTAGCTCTTTTCATTTTTTAAAAAAATTAGTATACATTAAGTATACATGGGGATTGTGTTGCAACATTTGTGCACAATGCATCCTGATCCACTGCAACCCCTTTATGACTCTCCTCTATGCTACTCCCTCCTCTTAAAACCATTCCAACAGGTTTTTTTTTTTGTTTTGTTTTGTTTTTTTGGTCAGGCATGGGACACTGTCCCTGAGCTCTTCAGCTCAAAGCTAGCACTCTACCACTTGAGCCACAGTGCCACTTCCAGTTTTCTAGTAGTTATTTGGAGACAAGGGTCTCACGGACTTTTGTGCCCAGGTTGGCTTTGAACTGTGATCCTCCGATCTCAGCCTCCTGAGTAGCTAGGATTGCAGACGTGAGCCCCCGGTGCCTAGCTTCTAACAGGTTTTGTGTTCTGACCAATTTATAACAGGAAGGAGATGCTGTGTTATTTGTGGCCCAAATAACTTGCCTGAAAACATTTGAAAGCAAATGACTCCATGAGGATAAACTCAGTAACATAATAAGGTAGCACCTGGGACAGTGTGACACATGACACACAGTCACAGGAGGTATGCACAGGAAGGGGCCCATTAGTCCTGGTTTTCCAGTCAGGGTGAGGTACTTCAGCATGTGGGATTTGTTTGGGTTCTCACCCTGTCATGCAAGGCCCTCTAAACAGCACACACACCTTCCCTTCTATTCTTTATCTACCTGATCATTCATCCTGTCCTATCTTTTTATCCTATGAGGTTTCTTTTGTGCTGAAGTCCCAAAGTTTTCTACATCACATAGACACCACCTTTTATTTGGGGGGGATGGTACTGGGGCTCAAACTCAGAGCCATATGCTTGGGCAGTACTGGTAGGTGCTCATTTTTTCCTCCCTCAAAGCCATCTGAGCCACAACGTCACTTCTGGCTTTTTCTGTGTATGTGGTACTGAGGAATCGAACCCAGGGCTTTGTGCATGCTAGGCAAGCACTCTACCACTAGGCCACACTCCTGGCCCTGGTAGATGCTCTCTTGTGTGTGTGTGTGTGTGTGTGTGTGTGTGTGTGTGTGTGTGTGTGTGTGTGTGTGTGTGTGTGTGTGTGTGTGTGTGTGTGTGTGTGTGTGTGTGTGTGTGTGTGTGTGTGTGTGTGTGTGTGTGTGTGTGTGTGTGTGTGTGTGTGTGTGTGTGTGTGTGTGTGTGTGTGTCAGGCTTGTACTCTGGGCCTGGGAGCTGTCCCTGAGTTCTTCAGCTCAAGGCTACAGCCCTATTCTTTGAGCCACAGCACCACTTTTGATTTTCTGGTGGTTAATTAGAGATAAGGGTTTCAGGGACTTTTTGTGCCCAGGCTCACTTTGAACTGAGATCCTCAGATCTCAGCCTCCTGAGTAGCTAAGATTATAGGCATGAGCTACCATGCCCGGCTTGGTAGATAATCTTAACAGTTAAAGAGTTATTCCCCCAGACTTCTTCCTTAACTGGTTTTCAGATAGGATCTTGTGCTTTTTGTCTAGACTGAACTCAGATTGTGATCCCCCTCCTTTTTTTTTTTAAAACCAGTCCTGGGTCTTGTACTCAGGGCCTGAACACTGTCCTTGGGCTTTCTCAAGACTAGACCTCTACCACTTGAGCCACAGTACAACTTCTGGCTTCTTTCCATGTATGTGGTACCGAGGAATCTAACCCAGGTCTCTGTGCATGCTAGGCAAGCACTCTACCACTAGGCCAAACTCATGACCCAAGATTGTGATCCTTTTACCTACAATTCCTGGGTGTCTGGGATTATAGTTATATACCATCATGCCTGGCTTGTTTGTTGAGATGGAGATTTGTTCATTTTTTTTCCCCTAGGAAGATCTCTTTTTTTTTCCTGTCGTCTGGGTCTGGGTGCTGGTCCCTGAGCTCTTCAGCTCAAGGCTATTGCCTGACCCCTTGAGCCACAGACCACTTCCCTTTTTCTAGTGATTAATAAGAGTCTCACGTTCTTTAGTGCCTGGGCTGGCTTTGAACCTTGATCCTCAGATCTCAGCCTCCTGAGTAGCTAGGATTTCAGGTATGAGCCACCACGCCCGACTCCCAGGTAGATCTTGAACCATGATCCTCCCGACGCCTGCCTCTTGAGTAGCTAGGATTGTAACTGTGTGCCACCACACCTGACTCAAGACATCACCTTTTCTACAAAGCCTTTATGGATCCCCATAAAGTGGGTGAAGTCTTGCTTACCTCCAACTCCCTAAACTCTTGGCTATATCTTTCTGGGACATGCATCAGGCATTAGTCTAACTACATAGACTCCTTAAAATGGTCTGTAGGAGCTTGATAAACAAACTTAGGCCTAACTGTTCCTGTGGCTGGAACCTATCCTTGACGTGTGCTTGTTGTCAGGTCCTTCCAGACCACCCACAGTCTGGTCAGAAGATCCTCACAGGTTGATAGTCATGGAACAAGACTCCATCTACTGAAAGGCTGTGGGGCCAACTATGTATGTGTGCATAAGATTGATAATCCCGCTACCATGGCCTACTCTCCAGTGAGGTAAAAATATGCTCAAAGGTTGCAGAGAAAGGCACACAAGAGCCTCCTACAAAAAGAGTAGCTAAACACTCAAAGCCTGGATAAAAAGACAGGACAGGCTCTATGGAAGCTGTGGGTTATGCACGCTGGAGGTCCTGTCATCCAACAGATTTTCACTGAGCTCCTACTATGTGCTAGGTGTTATTTTGGGGTTGAGATAAATATGATAGGTCAATAGTGTACATTATGACGACACATTCGATAGTCATCTTAAGAAAGGCATCCAACAGAATGAAAAAGACCACAGTAAGATGTTTGCTGCAGCTGCGCACAGTGGCTCTCACCTGTAATCCTTGCCACTCAGGAGGCTGAGATCTGAGGATCCCGGTTCAAAGCCAGCCTGGGCACTGAGACTATTATCCCCAATTTATCACCAGAAAACTGTAGTGATCATGTGGTTCAAGGGGTAGGGCGGTAGCCTTGAGCTGAAGAGCTCAGAGACAGGGCCCAGGCCCAGGCCCAGGCCAGGCCAGGCTAAGCTCAAGCCCCAGGACCCACAAATAAATAAATAAATAGCAGCTGAGCTCAAGCCCCATGATCCACAAATAAATAAATAAATAAATAAATAAATAAATAAATAAATAAGTAAGTAAGTAAGTAAATAAATAGCCTGCAGGCGCGGTGTGGGTGGGTAGATGGTGTGGGTGGGTGGGGGGTGCTGGCTCACACACACCTGTAATCCTAGCTACTTAGGAAGTTTAGATCTGAGGTTCAAGACTCAAAGCTAGCCTGGCACAAAAGGACCTGAGACTCTTATCTCCAATTAACCTCTAGAAATGGGAAGTGGGGCTGTGGCTCAAGGGTAGGGTGGCAGCCTTGAGTTGGAGAACTCAGGGACAGCGCCTAGGCAGGGTTCAAGCCCCATGATCCACAAAACAAACAAATAAATAAATAAAAATAAAAGATTCTTTCAGGGCAAGAGATGAGCTGAAGGGTAAAAGACACTACTCTGGATAGTGTGATCAGGAACACCTGAGAATGTAATCTTCAAGCTAAGCTAAATGAAGAGAAAGAAATGTACTCAGGCAATGGCAAAAGGAGACAAAATTCCAGAGTTCTACAGTACAGGTCCTTGGGGCTGATGGATGGAAATATAAGCAGCAGGGGCTGCTAGGGGCTGGGAGTTTGGCCTAGTGGTAGAGTGCTTGCCTAGCATGCACGAAGACCCGAGTTCAATTCCTCAGTACCACATACATAGAGAAAAAGCCAGAAGTGGTGTTGAGGCTCAAGTGGTAGAGCTCTAGCCTGGAGCAAAATAAAGTCCAAGGACAGTGCTCAGACCCTGAGCTCAAGCCCAGGACTGGCAAAAAAAAACCACACACAAAAAAAAACCTCCAGGGCTATTCACTGATTCAGCACAGAAGGGATAAACATGTGAAGTAAAGGACTCATGAGGATGACTGAACATAGCAGTTAACCTCTGTCAGCAAGAAGACATCACACAGGACGGGAGGACATCTGCATCTAAGAATAATTCCAGGAACATCACATAAAATTATTCAGAAAAACAGGGCTGGGAGCATGGCCTAGTGTAGAGTGCTCACCTAGTACACACAAAGCCCTGGGTTCTATTCCTTAGTACTGTATACACAGAAAAAGCCAGAAGTGGTGCTATGGCTCAAGCAGTACAGCACTAACCTTGAGGAAGCTCAAGGACATTACCTCAGCCATGAGTTCAAGCCCCAGGACTGGCAAAAAAAAAAAAAAAAAATTGGGGCCAGGAGTTTGGCGTAGTGGTAGAGTGTTTGCCTAGCATGCACGAAGATCCAGGTTCAATTCCTCGGTACCACATACATAGAAAAAAAAAATATTCAGAAAAATAGCAAGAATCCAATAGGTAGTAGAACATACACCTAAATTCCAAACACATAGAAAAATGAGTCATTCTCTGTGAAGAAAGGAATAGAAACAATACTGAAAATGCTAACAATGATGAAATTCTAGTAAATATAGCTTTCTGAAAAAGCTGCACAATTTACTGTAAAGAATATAAAAGTATTGGTCCCTTGGCATCTTTGACTGATGATTTATCATAACTTAATAAGTTAAAAAAAAGCAACAAAAAAGGGCTGGGAATGTGGCTTAGTGTTAGAGTGCTTGGCCTAGAATATATGAAGTCCTGGGTTTGATTCCTCAGTACCACATAAACAGAAATTAATCACCAGTAAATTGGAAGAGGCAGTGGCGCTGTGGCTAAAGGTGCAGGGTGGCAGCCTTGAGCTGAAGAGCTCTGGGACAGCGCCCAGGCCAAGTTCAAGCCCCATGACCCACAAAACAAAAAAACAAAACAAAAACCTAGCACTGGTTGTTTATGATGGAGATTCAATCTAGGACTGGGGTTGTGGGGGGGATTTTTTTACTTAGGTTTGGGTTAGGGGGTGTTTTCCCACTTAGGTTTAATTTTTTTCTGCTAATTATCTTCATATCCATATATTTCTGATCAAACAGCGATGCGAAAGATGAAATTACAAATATCTGAAGCACTATTTTTCACAAAGTAGAGACTTTTTTTTTGTCAGTCATGGGGCTTGAACTCGGGGCCTGGGCGCTGCCCCTGAGCTCTTCAGCCACGGTTACTGTTCTACCACCACTGGGAGCCACAGCGCCACTTCGAGAGCTTTTTTCTCTGTGGGTGGTGGAACTGCACAAACTGCAGAAGCCACGACGGAAGATTCAGTCGTAGCTACAGTGAAGTGTGTGTGGGGGCTCAGTGACCCGCCTCGCTGGTGAGGGCATTCGTTCTTTATCAATGGCAACCACAACCTTACCTTTCCATTCTAAATCGGACTTCTGAGAAGGCAAAGGCGTCCCCACGGTTTACCGTTTAAAGGTCTTTTAAGTTCTGTGGTGGCCGCTGCGGTGGCAGCCGTGACAGCGCACACGGCGGCTGGCCGGGCGGAAGGCAGGCCTGGGACTCCTCGACCGCCGCCTCGGCCGGAGCGGCCGTCCGGCGTCCAGTCACCGCCATTTCTGAGGCAAGGCCGCACCAACCTCACAACGCCATGAGGAGAAACAACACCCAAAGGGCGCTGTGCAGTGACTGCGCGGATCCCCGAGTTTGCAGGAAACGCTCTCCGTACAGGCGGGGGTCGTCCAAGAACCGAGATGCTCGGCCCAGGCCGGAGCCCAGGCTTCACGGACCTGCTTCCGGTCAAGGAGCAGCGACATCCGGCGGCCCCGCCTCAGCCGGGATGTAAAGGCCTGCACCTCCCGGGTTCCGCAGTCCTGTCAGGCCCCCGCCTAGCCCCTAGAGTTTCTCGCTTGGGATTCTGAGACCTCCCCAGAAAGACCGATGGCTTGGCGCGAGGTGGCAAATATCCTGCAGCCACTAGCCCCGAACAGATACTTACCATCTTGGAAGGATGCTGTACACCGCGGAGCCGACACTACCGTTCCGTCCGCGCCTGCGCCTGCGCCGTGTCCTGTCGAGACGGACAGCGCGAGCAGCCAATCAGAAGTAAGCGCTGGAATTGGGGCGGGCAAGAGGGCGAATGCTAGTCTCCTAGGGTTTATGGCTTTCCACTGTTTTTCAGCAGCGAGTAGCCAAACAGCATTTAAACTATGGGAAATTCCCAGTCCCCGCTGTGTTGAAAAGATGCTGTTCCTCTCTGTTGGAAGAGGCTTTCAACACTAATGAGGTCTGAACTGGGTCTGGAAAACCCTGCGTGGAGGATGGTGGGAGAATAAGAAGGCAACAGGAGCGTTACTGAGACCTCTCTTGACCAAGGCGGGCGCTGAAAAAAACAGCAGACCTCGGGACTGGTGCTAGGCATCGCTGCAGAGCAAACGCTGGGATGAACTGGGCTGCCTTGGAATGCAGGCTCAACCCTGTTAGTTTGGGAAAGCCACGTTACATCTTTGTGCGCGTTTTGTCACCTTTAAATCGGCCTGGCGGGGCCGGGAGCGTGGCCTAGTGATAAAGTGCCTGCCTAGCAAGTACGAAGACCTGGGTTCCATTCCTCGGTACCACATACACAGAAAAAGGCAGAAGTGGTGCTGTGACTCAAGTGGTAGAGCGCTTACCTTGAGGAAAAAGCCCAAGGACAGTGCTCAGGCCCTGGGTCCAAGTCCCAGGACTGGCAAAAAAAGAAAAAAAAAAAATCGACCTGGCGCGGTGGCACATTCATGCAATACTAGCTACTGAAGGGTTTGTGAGACGCTTATCTCGAAATAACTACTGGGATTGAAGTGGAGCGACAGAGCTCAAGGACGGCGCCCAAGCTCCAGGACTAGCATCCAAAAAAAAAAAAAGGGAAAGGGGTGGGGTGGGGGACTCTTTAATCTTTTACTCTTGCAGACCAAAAAACCTTTATTCCTAGTTGGAAATAACTTGTTTAAACATTGCCATTTAGTGAACTTGGTGTCAGTCGACTGTGCTGAATACTTAGCTGCATGATCTCCAGCTACAACTGGGACCAGTTCAAACCCAGGGAAGTTCCCAGAGAACCCCTTCAACCCAGGATCAGAGCTTGTGACTTCTGCTCCTGGCCAGATGTCCACGAGTTCTTAACGCTGTCACACAGAGTTGAAGGTTGAGCATGAATTTGTTTTATTTAGCAAAGCATAAAAGTAGGAAACAAAAGCACACTTCAATAGGCTGGAAACGGGCCGGGAGTTTGGCCTAGTGGTAGATTGCTTGCCTAGCATGCATGAAAACCCAGGTTCAATTCCTCGGTACCACATACCTAGAAATAAAGCTGGAAGTGGTGCTGTGGCTCAGGTGGTAGAGCACTAGCCTTGAGAAAAGTCCAAGTACAGTGCTCAGGCCCTGAGTTCAAGCCCCACAACTGGCAAAACAAACAAACAAACAAACAAAACCCTCAAAATAGTGTCTTAGGAATAGGCTGGAAACATGGGCGTCTGAGAAGTGGACTAGTCCTTTGTGTCAGGCCTGTTTATAAGGTGCAGTACAGCCCTAGGAGTTACATGTGTTTATTTGCGATGTTTAGCCCCTTCAGCCATTTAGCATGTTAATCATTTGCTGTAACAATCCTTCTCAATTGCATATTTTCTGTTCTCAGAACTGGTAAGTTTAAGATTCCCAGAGACCAAGGTACTTTAAGATTTATTTAGTTAGAATAGAGCCGGTAGCATAGCCTAATGGTAGAGTGCTTGCCTAGCATGCACCAAGACCCAGGTTCAATTTCTTAGTACCACATACACAGAAAAAGCCAGAAGTGGCACTGTGGTTCAAGTGGCAGAACACTAGCCTTGAGCAAAAAGTGTTCAAGGACAGTGCCCAGGACTGGCAAACAACAACAACAACAACAACAAAAACCCTATTTAGAATAAAGACACCCATTATCAAGAGGCAGTTATTTGCCTTTAACAAGGTTTCTTTTCAGTCCAAGGATGAGATTTTCTCACTTTTTATTTTTTATTTTTTATTTTTATCTAACCACAGCTTAGCTTATCCAGAGCTCCAAGGAAATCATTAGTGCACCAGCCTAATGGAGAATGAGGGACTTTACCTACTGATTGTTGGGGCCTAGCCTCCATCCCTGAAGCCTGATTCTGGCTCAGCTGCAATTAAAGGGCTTTGTCCAGGCATTCGGTCTTTTGCATACCTCTCTTAAGGCATTTCTGTGTACGTGACTTGATTGAACCCCCCGCAGTTTCGCGGGTCTCGCAGCAGCTCAAGTCTCGTGCGCTTTCCTGCACCTGTCCTGCCCACTACCTGAAAGCCCCACCCAGACCCTTAGTGGTAGCACAGGGGCCCTCTTCCTATTGGCTAGCTTCCCAGTGCCCACCTTCTCCTACCCTAACAGTATGTAACTAATTGTCTGACGCAATAAAGAAGGAGAGCATCAGAGAGAACGAGAGATCAGCAGAGATCAGCAGAGAGATCTGATGCGCTTCCATGGTTAACACTGTTTCTGACTCAGCGTGGTTTTTTCTTCCCCGGAGATTGGGGGAGGGCTGGGTCTTCGACACTTACCATCTCGCTCGGCTCCCGGGGGACTACAGGCTGGCCCTGTGTGTCCCTCCCCGTTCCTGTGTTGCTGCCCCAGAGAGGAGCAACAGCTGGTGCCCCGTGTGAGGAAACTGCCGCCCCGTGTGAGGGCTCCACGTGCTCGAGAAACTCACCGCCGACGAGCTAATCGGACTGCGGGTAAGTGTACTCCCATCAAATATGGGAAAGAACCTTTCTAAGAATGACCCTTCCCTCGACTCTCTAAAGCTCTTCCTTAAAAGTCGAGGGTTAGAGATTTTAGTTGCACAGACATGTAAAGTTTGGGATACTTTAGTTAAAATCGCCCTGTGGCTGCCAACTAGCAACTTGGTAGACTGGAATACTTGGGAAAAAATTGAGCATCTAATCAGAAAAGCCCAGATAAATCTAGGGGAGATTCCTTCAGGAGGAGTTTATTCAGTCTTAAAGTCTAGTTTTTCTCCTCAACTTTCCAAGGAGAGAGCTGAGTCTCCTGGGGACACAGTTAACAAAGAGGGGCCAGATGCCTCCCTTACTCCCTGCGGAGATGCTAATCTCTCATTGTCTACTGAAAGGCCAAGTTCCCCTCAGGGAGATGAGAAGGAGCCACCCTTTACCCCTCCCCCATCAAACCCAGGCCATGAGCCCTCAGTAGTCTCACAGGAGGGTCCGGGCCTAGTGGGCTGCTCAGTTAGTTTCCCAACCCCCACAGCGCCAGGGCTCCATCCACCCTCAGTAGTCTCACAGGAGGGTCTGGGCCTGCCAGGGCTCCATTCACCAGATAGGCCTCTGCATGGTGCTTCTGAGGTCTACAAGATATTGCAGCCTTTGAATGGAAGTGTGTCAGAAAGGCCGGAGAGTGTGACCCCATCAGACAGTGTCACTAGTGAGGCACCATTTGAACCTGGCCCGGAGTCCTACCAGCCATTCCTGGTTAATATTGACCCGGGTGGTAACCGCCCTGCAACCGGGTATCCCTGGGAGCCTGGCGACCTTAAGGAACTCAAAAAAGCTGTCTTAGAAGTTGGCCCTAATGCTCCTTGGACGGAAACCCTCCTCCAAGGCCTTGCTAATCAACCATGTACTGCAGCCGATTGGATGGCTCTAGCCAAAGCAGGTCTTCCAGGCCCGCTTTTCATTAAGTGGTGTGCCCTGTATAAAGAAGAATGCCGCCAACAGGCGGAGAGGAACCAACACGTGCAACCTGTAATCCCCATTACTTTGGGGATGCTTACAGGGACCTCCGATCAGTACTCAACGGGGGTCCAGCAGGCCGCCATCCCCCCTCCCTATCAGGATCAGATTACAGCTTTGGGCCTAGCGGCCTGGAGAAAACTGGAGGAGGGTCCCTCTGAGTCTCCTATAGCAGGAATTAACCAAAGACCAAGAGAGGACCTGTCTACTTTTGTTGATAGAGTTGAGAAAAGCATAAAAAGGAAGTCTCTGAGCCCTTGGAACTCCCCAGTATTTGTGATTAAAAAGCCTAATGGCAAGTGGAGACTACTCCAAGATTTGAGAAAAATAAATGAGAGGATGGAACTTTTTGAGACCCCCCAAAGGGGGATGCCCTGGATACCTGCCATTCCTAATGACCAATATCTCATAGTCATAGACATCAAAGACTGTTTTTTTTCTATTCCTCTCCACCCGGAAGATACTGAGAAGTTTGCCTTCTCCCTTCCTTCATTAAATTATAAGGGTCCTGATTTGCGTTTTGAATGGACAGTTCTACCTCAAGGTATGGCCAATAGTCCTCCTATATGTCAGGACTATATGTCTAGAGTCTTATCCCCTCTTAACGAGGAGACAGGCTCACTTTTTTATGTATATATGGATGATATCATTATAGGAAGCCCAGACACTCAGCATTTAAATTGTCTTTTTAATAAATGTCTCCAACTGTTAAAAGATAATGGCTTCCAAATTGCCCCAGAAAAAATCCAAAAGATACCCCCCTTTAAAATCCTGGGATCTGTCCTAACACTGGATGTTGTGTCTCCTCTAAAACCCCAATTATCTACCCAAAATACTTACACTTTGCCCCAACTTCAAAAACTTCTTGGTGAAATTAATTGGATGAGACCATGGATCCCCATAACCACTGCAACCCTCACACCTCTTTTTGATCTCTTAAAGGGTCTTGATCTGACCTCCATAGTAACGTTGTCAGCTGATCATAAAGAGGTTCTAAATAAAATTCAATTAGCTATCAATGAAGCAGCCTTAAAGAGATATGATCCTGCTATGCCCCTAACGCTCTATGTCCTATCAGGACAGACCCTCTTTACTGCCCTTTTAGGCCAGGAAGGGGAACCTCTTCACTGGATTCACCTGTCAGTCGGAGGAACACCTAGAGTTTACTCCATGACTGACCAGATGGCAGATTGCATTGTCAAAGGACGAGACTTATCCACTCGTCTTTTTGGGAGTGAACCCCACTCTCTTATTGTCCCTTTTAGGATTAATGATTTCTCTTGGCTACAAAGAAATAATGCTAGACTTGCAATAGCCATGGAAGGCTTTCCAGGTAAAGTAGACTGTCATTATGGTCCCCATAAATGGATGCACTCCTTTAGTCAGCTGGAGTGGCGACCTCCAAAACTTTTTCTAAGTGAAGCTGATCCCTCTTTCCCCACCGTATTCACGGATGGAGGCAAGAAGGGGGCTTCTGTTGTTATTTTCCCCCCAGGTAAAGGCAATTCTTCTCCTGCAGTGACCCTGTCTCATGAAATACAGGGCTCAGCGCAGTTTAAGGAACTTTATGCGGTGGTCTTAGCTCTATATGAGGTTACTGGTCCTCTTAACCTATTCTCAGATAGCCTGTATGTGGTCAATTTGTTACCTAACCTCATGGAAGCTCATATTAAACTTGATAGTAACCCCATCACTCCTTTGATGATTCAAGCTAGAAATTTGCTCAAACAAAGGATTGCGCCTATGTTTATTCAACATCTGAGGGGACATCAAAGCCTTCCAAGTATTTTGACCAAAGGCAATGCCCTCGCTGACCAGTTAGCCTCTAATCCTGAATGTTACACTTTACAGGAGGCTATCTCTTTCCATCGGCTCACGCATGCCAACTGGAGGGGACTACACCACCGATTTCCCCAAGTCGCTATTAAAGACCTAAAAAAGATTATTAGAACGTGCAAATCATGTCACCCTTTCTTACAGGTTCCACCGCTCCAAATGGGCAGTGTTAACCCTCGAGGTCTTAGGCCTAATAATCTGTGGCAAACGGATGTTACACATTTTCCCTTTTTTGGAAAACTTAAATACATTTTTTTAACAATAGACACCTTTTCCCATGCCTGTTGGGCTACAGCCCATTCCGGGGAGAGAGCTAAACATGCTATCAGTCATTTTCTTCAATGTTTTGCTACTCTCGGATTGCCAGACCAAATAAAAACCGATAACGGTCCATGTTTTGTAAGCAAGTCTCTTGATGACTTCTTTAAACAATGGCAAATTACCCATACTACTGGCATCCCTCATAATCCCAGAGGACAAGCAATAGTAGAAAGATATAACCATGTCCTTAAATCTCAATTAATAAAACAAAAAAGGGGGAATACACTCCCCCCCCATGATCAGCTAAAGATGGCTTTGTTTACTCTCAATATTTTAAATTTTTCCAAAGGGGAACATCTCTCACCCTTCCAGAAACATTGGACAACTTCTATTCCCTATCGAACTGTCTATGTCCGGTGGAAGGACCCCCTTAATGGGGAGTGCAGGGGCCCTGACCCCCTCATTACAGCTGGAAGAGGATTTGGTTGTGTTTTCCCCACTGATGAAACAAAGCCAATTTGGGTCCCTACAAGGGATCTTAAATATTGTCCCCAAATATGGAGGGACCCCGATAATATTGATGAACACCCAGAAGGCTCTCTGCCTCCTGAGGATATCTCTCTCTCTCTCTTCTTTTTCAGAATAAATGATGGACCTTACAGTGCTGATCCTGTTTCTTCTTGGAGTCAAGATACCCATCATCAACATCCTCTGGACCGGACTGCACAGATGGCTACCCTATGTCCTTCCTTGGCCCTATACTCCTCTTCTTCTTACTCTTAACTTTTGGGCCCTGTGTTATCAATAAGGTTACAATTCATTCAAAGCAGGATAGAATCCATTCAGTTGATGAACGAATCCACTCAATTGATGAACGTACAGGTGCATTACCAGAGGCTTGCTACCAATGCCAATAACTCCTATGACCAAGGAGAGCCCAATGACGAGGAAGGATCCCTTGACTCCCCTTAGATGTCTCCCCGAGAGCCAATGACGGGTAAGATCTCTGGAGCGGGGACAACCTAAGACAGGCCCGGGGGTGATCTGTACTGTGGGACAGAAGGCCGCAGAGCGCTCAATGACGGGTAAGATCCCCTGAAGGGGACGACCTAAGACAGGGGTTTTGCGCGCTTGTCCCCCCCTGTTCTAATAAACAAAAAAGGGGGAATTGTTGGGGCCTAGCCTCCATCCCTGAAGCCTGATTCTGGCTCAGCTGCAATTAAAGGGCTTTGTCCAGGCATTCGGTCTTTTGCATACCTCTCTTAAGGCATTTCTGTGTACGTGACTTGATTGAACCCCCCGCAGTTTCGCGGGTCTCGCAGCAGCTCAAGTCTCGTGCGCTTTCCTGCACCTGTCCTGCCCACTACCTGAAAGCCCCACCCAGACCCTTAGTGGTAGCACAGGGGCCCTCTTCCTATTGGCTAGCTTCCCAGTGCCCACCTTCTCCTACCCTAACAGTATGTAACTAATTGTCTGACGCAATAAAGGAGAGCATCAGAGAGAACGAGAGATCAGCAGAGATCAGCAGAGAGATCTGATGCGCTTCCATGGTTAACACTGTTTCTGACTCAGCGTGGTTTTTTCTTCCCCGGAGATTGGGGGAGGGCTGGGTCTTCGACACTTACCATCTCGCTCGGCTCCCGGGGGACTACAGGCTGGCCCTGTGTGTCCCTCCCCGTTCCTGTGTTGCTGCCCCAGAGAGGAGCAACAACTGATAGTGTTTTTTAGCTCTTGTCTCCTAGGCTTTAAGGTCCCCAATTTAGCCTATCTTATAGTTGAGTAGCATCATTTATACTTTACAAATGCCATTTCTTCCTGGCTCTGGAACTTACTGAATTCAAAGCTGATTACCAACCTCCAGCTTTTCATTCCAAGTAGCCTCTCTTCAGGGAGAAGGATTTAGTGTTCTTTATAGAGAAGCCTGCATGCTAAGGTGATTGGACAATCACTTTACAGTGAAGAAGCCCAGCAGATCAAATTAATATTACTAGTAGTGGGACATATTCAACCCTAGATGAGGGATCTTCTACAAGCTGTCAGCCAAGTACTCTTTATAAATACAAAAAAATGAATGAGGAATCTTCACAAATTAGAGGAGACTAAGAAGAAAAATATTAGTGGAAAAACAGGAAATCTGAACAAGGGCAGTTTAATTGGTGTCAGTTTTGTTAACTGCATTAGTGATGTGGAATGTTGGTGCTGAAAAAAAGCTGAAGAGGGTAGACAAGCTCAAGCTCTTTTTTGTTGTTGTTGTTGGTTATGGGGCTTGAACCGGGGCCTGGGCATTGTCCCTGAGCTCTTCAGCTCAAGGCTATCACCCTATCCCTTGAGCCACAGCACCACTTCTGGTTTTCTGGTGGTTACCTAGGAATAAGAGCCTCTTGGACTTTAGTGCCTGGGGCTGGCTTTGAACTGAGATCCGAGGATCTCAGCCTCCTGAAAAGCTGGATTACAGGTGTGAGCCACCTGGGCTGGCTTTACATATGCTTTTAAAAAGGACTACTAAAAAGCAATGATTATCAAAATGTTGGAAACATTAGGAATGCACTCCAGATCTTCAAGTAGGGGTAAAAGTGCTGCAGTGTCAGGACCCCAAACATCCTGGAAGTTATCTATGGAATGATCATTGCCTCCCTTATGGATAACTCGATTGAGAGGACTGAAAAAGATCATATTCCCAGAAAGGAGGGTGTGGGGGCGGGGGGGGGTGGGGAGGGGAGAGAAAAATGGCCAGCTAGGCTCTAGTGGCTCACACCTATAATTGTAGCTATTCAGGAGCCTGAGATCTGAGGATTATGCTTTGAAGCCAGCCTGGAAGTGGAGCTGTGGCTCAAGTGGTAGAGTGCTTGCCTTGGGTACAAAAGCTCAGGGACAGCCCTAGGCTCCTGAGTTCAAGCCCCAAGATTGGCACCAAAAATAAAAGGAAGGAAGGTGTGGAACAGGCCCACTCGTGTAGTAAGTCTTGAGAGCTTAGCTTTATTCAAACCCTCACGGCTACAGTATTGGCTTAGACCAGTTTTTGTTTTCTCAGACTAGTAGGTAAGATAGAGGCCCTCAGGTCAATCAGTGGTTCCTGCAGAAGTCTTCATCTTCAACATAGGAACTAACACTAATGTCACCTGAACAGCAGATTTTTTGCTTTCCATCTAACCACAGTACATACAACTTGTAACTTACTACTGTAAAAGTAGTCACATAGAAGGCTTTTCTGTAGGTGGAGGGCCACCTATTTTACCCAAGACTAACAGAAGAGTGTGCAAATGAAGAAGCAAAAAAGTTTAATTATAAACACAGTCTTACATCTTTTAAGGAAATGCAAGTGAGGTAACCCCTGAAGAAACTTTATAAAAAGCAGTTTACTCCCTGTAATATTTGTAGAGTTACCTGAGTATTTGAAAGTACAGTCCAAGAAAACAAAGGTACTCCAATACAGTAATATACAATTCAGTGCTGCTATTGTTTTTAGTTAATGAAAGCATATTTACAATTTTATAAATAACTCAAGGGGGGGGGCTGGAGATACCAACACAATATAAGGAATTTAGAGGGGTAGGGTTACATCCAAAACAAGCAGTGATCAAGTCTAATTTCATGAGTCACCTCTGATAACACTTCAGATTATTAATCAGATAAAAAATGGCAGAGTCTTGGTTGAAATAGTTCATTTAGGATGAGACCTTTATGAACAACTGAGCCATGTGTCACTAAAATTTCTGATGAACTGACACTGGCCTGTCAATCCCTTGATGAAAAACCAGTACATGAATTTTAAATAGAGTTATTGTAAGTCTTACAAATTTGGATTCTTCTGCACTCTGACAGATCATTAAAGACAGAGCAGGAATTCATTATTAGGAGCTTCAGGATCAGTTTTAAGCCATTCCATTTGATGAAACAATTGAGGTCCTTCCCTCTTGACCTAGGCTGTGGAATGCTGCCTTGCCCAACCCACCATAAGAGCAGAAGAATAAGGCAATTGCTCATTTTACTTTGTTTTTATTTCAATATAACATGCAGTTAAAAAATTAACAAGATTTATTAGCATTTACAATGCTTACAAAGAAAAATGACCTAAAAAGCAATATATTTCAGATTTAAGAAAAAAAAAACTAGTTAAATACTTACAATAAATCTATTTCTGAGTGTTCATTTTGGACCAAAATTTAAAGTAGCATTTGGCAGACATTTGTTTGCTGTCTATTTGTATTTTTATATAACCTCTGATTCTTGGGATATCCAGCCCCCATTTTCCTAACACAGCAGGGAAGACATATACATGTGGCCACTTAAATTAAAGGAAGAAATGAAGCAGGGAAACTCCAGGCTGCAAAAATATATACAAGCATTTACCTTTCCCAGAACTAAATGTTTCCTCCATAAAAATATTAAGTAGCCAAGCCCTATAGAACTAGGGCTAGAGCTACATCAAATATAACTATTCTGTATTTTAAAAATATAGGGCAGAAAGCCTTTTGAGTGATATTTATACATTTTCATACAATATGTCTAGGTTCCTAAATGAATCATGAAGCATTATAGAGAAACAAAAGAGGCCTATTTTCTTATATCATCTCTTAATTTAATCTCATAAACCTCTAGTAAATATGGTAGCTACATTTTGGTATGAGGATTCACCTCAATGGGAAGTCTTTTGGAAGGCTTAATCTTCACAGACGTTTATTACCAAAGTTCAGACTTATGAATGGGGAATTGGCAGACATTCGCTCTGTAAGACAAAGCAGTAGCATTTTTTTTTATTATTATTTTTATTTTTTACCCTACCAACAAAAAGGCAGAGTCCTTACTTTGGAAACAACGAAGGGCTTTTAGAAATCACACAGTATTTCCTAGGATATGGGGGATAAAAACCAGATAGGGTAGAAGGAGAGTAATCTCTCCCTTTACACTGAAAATTTCTGGATGAGACAACTTTTTCACATAAGTCTCTGCTTAAGATGGCAGTGTCAATAGAGCACAGATACACAAGTTAAAAAAAGTTTTGTTGTTCTAGGATTTAAATAGGACCAGCAGCTAGGGACATAAAAACTTTTTTTTTCACATGGAACAGGTTTGTCACTCTCAAATATTCTTGGCTTCATGCTACTTGTTAATGCTATGGTACTGAAACACTCTAAAGTTCTTGTAATGTGAGTTATAAGACTGTCTTCAGGATCCAGCTGTGCTGACTAAGGTTGGCTTAAGTTTCCTCTCATTATCCATAAAGTCAAATCTATGACAGCAGTCACCCTGACAGTGTAAGCTAGCATATGCCAAGTTAACTAGAGAGACAGTCAAAGTGCATTACTTAACAGAACATTCTAAAGTAATAGAGCAGTCATGGGGAGAGGGGGTGGGATTTGCCAGACATTTAGAATATTGCAGTTGGGCACTTCAAAGTCAGCTCAGGCAGACAAACTTGAGAGACTCATCTCCAATTAGCCACAAAAAATCTGGAAGTAGATATGTGCTAACCTTGAGCACAAAAGCTTAGGGGCATTGCCCAGGCCCTGATTTCAAGCCCTAGGACTGGACCAAAACAAATAAAAAAACCCTAGAGAATGTTACAGACAAGGGATACCAACTCAATTCAGGACATGTTAAAAAAAAAAAATGGAAATGGCTACTCCAATGTGTGAGAGAAATGATAAAATTGGAGACTTTTAATTCATATAAAGAATAGCTCTCACATGATAAGGTGACATCAGCAGCTGTTTCACTGACCCCTATTTAGACTAGAAAATACTTATAACTTTAACTCCTTAACAATAATAACTGAATACAACTGAAGTTTTTGGATTATGATAAAATAATAAAGCTTCAACTTATGTATAAGGTCATACAAAAATCATTAATAATGGCCTTAGATAAATTGAGCTACATTAATTTCAATTCTAGAGTAACTTTTAAAACCAACAGTGAAGGAACCACAGTGTGGATGTTTGTAAAGTTTAGTATTTGCAAGGCAATCAAAATAAACTTCCAAATGAAGAGGTCTGAAGTCATTTGCCACTGGGACCAATTTTTCCCTGAATTCATATACACAAAACTACTTTGTAGAAAGATGCAAGAGTTCTGCATCACTTCTAGGAATAATATCAAAATGATGTTTGGTTCATGCTTCAGAATTGAAAAACAGTCAGGCCAGGCTGAAATGAGAGGGAAAGCACAAGCTAGCAATTTGCTCACATGCCCAGAAGCTGGGCTAAGCTTGCACTTTTATTAAATACCTCTTAGCAAGAGGCTTAATAGGAAGATCATGTATATTGCATTTGCCAAGAAATTTTCCTCCATAATTGCAGAATCTCTAAATGGGGAAAAAAAAAAACAAACCCCTCCCAAGTGAGACTTTTGACACACATAGGAAATTGTTAAGGAAACAATCAGTGGACTAAGACAAGGCAGATTTCATTGCTGTGTTAAATCTTATGTTAAGTAAGTTTTTGACTAGTGTCACAGATCTGATTTCTGGAAATGCTAAACAGAAATCCAGAATCACTGGGAGATAAATTCCAATGATGACATTTACTTACTTACACTTAGATTAACTCTCTCAACAGTCATAGTCCAATTTTACAACAAGGTGTACAACAGGCAGAGAAAGAAAAGGACAAACACTGCAAAATAAGTTCTTGTCCTTTGGTGTTACAAGAACTCAGAAGTTACTCTTGTCCAAATCCTTCTGTTTCTTCAATGGCAAACAACAGCTTCTCCTTCAGTTGCTCATAGCTTTTATAGGGTGGAAGGTCTAGGCGATTAAAACTAAAAGGAAAAATTGTTAGTTTGAAAAAAGGAAATATAGAAATATACAAAGAAACAAATAGAAAATGTAGTAAATACAATACTGGCTCCCCCCACTTCTACCCCCCAGTCCTGGGGCTTGCACTAAGGGCCTGGGCACTGTGCCTGAGCTTCTTTTGCTCAAGGCATTCTACCAACTTGAGCCATAGTGCCACTTCTGGCCTTTTCTGTTTATGTGGTACTAATTGAACCCAGGGACTCATGCATGCTAGGCAAGCACTTGACCTGACCACTAAGCTACATTCCCAGCCCTCAACACTGGCTTCAAAGTTAGCCAAAACAGTTCAAAGCCTTGTTCATGGACCTTTAAGCAAGTGGTATTTTTTTTCCCCAAGATTCAGTTTCTTCTTTAGTACCTCTAGGGAATAATGAAGAAGAAAGCACCTAGCACTTGATGCTCAATATGCTTTAAATGTTTAAGCGCCCATTCTCCCCTATCCACTCTATCTACACCAAGTGTTGGCAGATCATGCAGGCCATATAGTCTCTTACTAAAAGATGTTAAGGCTGTATGCTGGTGGCTCACGCCTGTAATCCTAGCTACTCAGGAGTCTGAAATCTAGGGATCACAGTTCAAAGCCAGTCTGAGCAGGAAAGGCTGTGAGACTCTTTCCTCCAAACCACCAGAAAACCAGAAATGGTATCATGGCTCAAGTGGTAGAGTACTAATCTTGAGCTGAAGCTCAGGGACAGCACCCAGGCCCAGAGTTCAAGTCCCACGACCCACTTAAAAAAATGTTAAGCATATCACATTAAGAGTATGAAATGCAGCTAGATGCCAGTGGATTACATCTGTAATACTAGCTATTCAGAAGGCTGAGATCTGAGAATTGCAGTTTGAGGCCAGCTAGGGCAGGAAAGTCTGCAAGAGACTTATTTATAATTTAACTAGCAAAAAAGCAGTAACTGGAGCTGTGGCTCACTGGTAGAGCATGAGCCTTGAATATAAAAAATCCTAAAGACAATTCCCAGGCCCTGAGTTCTAAGATACAGGATGGGCATATAAATAAAAAAAATTGCTTTTCTGAACTAATATTTTTTTCCCCTCTGAATCTCTCTGCCCTATTCATAGCAGAGAGTTTGCTGGGTCTGGGCCTAGTCCCTAAGCTCTTCAGCTCAAGATTACCACCCTAGCCCTTGAGCCATAGTCCCAGTTCACATTTTTTCTAGTGGTTAAGCAGAGAAAAGAGTCTCACATTCTTTAGTGCCTGGGCTGGCTTTGAACCGAGATCCTCAGATCTTAGCCTCCTGAGTAGCTAGGACTATAGGTATGTGCCACCTCGCCCAGCTTCTGCTATATTTTTAAGATAAGGCTTAGACAAATGTTGGACCATAGAAGAAAAAAATGTTACACATGGAAAAATAAATGTACAGTTTTATTACTTCCTAAAATGAAAACAGAATCTGACAAAGTTTATTATGCTTTTTTTTTTTTGCCAGTCCTGGGACTTGAACTCAGGACCTGGGCACTGTCTCTGACCTTTTTGCTCAAGGCTAGTGTTATGCCACTTGAGCCACAGCACTACTTCCAGCTTTTCCTGTGTATATGGTACTGAACAATCAAATCCAGGGCTTCATGCATGTTAGCACTCTACTACTGAGCAACTTTCCCAGCCCTATGCTCTCTCTTTTTTTAAATGTGGGACTGAGATAAGCAATACTCAACACTATTATTATTATTATTATTATTATTATTATTATTACTATTATTTTGCAAGTCTTGGGGCTTGAACTTAGGGCATGGGCACTGTCCTTGGGCTTTCTCAAGGCTGGTGCTCTACAACTTGAGCCACAGCATCACTTCTGGCTTTTTCTGTGTATGTGATACTGAGGAATCGAACCCAGAGATTTGTGCATGCTAGGCAAGCACTCTACCAGTAGGCCAAACTCCTGTCCCTCAACACTATTATTATAGCACAAAAAGGACTGCTCAAAGTTTGGGGGTGGGGTGGGGAAGGAAGGGCAAGGAGATCAAATTAAGATGTACACAGGATGAACACAAAAAGCCAACTATGCTTCTATATATTAGCAGTACAAAGTCTGAAATGAATTTAAGAAAACAATTCCATTTATAGTAGTCAAAAGTAAAATGGTTATATATGTGGGTATACATATACATGAATAAACAGGGTGTGGCTATGTATACTGGGACTGACCTCAAACATGTGATCCTCCTGCCTTAATCTCATAAATTCTAGGATTACAACTGTGAGCTAAAGCACTTGGTTGATCAAATGATTTTCAAGAAGGTTGCCAAGATTATTTCATGGGAGAAAGACTCCCGGTTCAACAAACGCTGAAAAACTTGATGTCTATGTGAAAAATGCCAGCAGACTCCCTAGCAAATAATCCATCAATTATACTTTTGGGTATATAACCTCCAAAACTGAAAGTAGGGAGATCAAGTAAGTATTTGTACTTCTATGTTAATAGCATCAGTATTCAATATAGGCAAAAACTGTAAATAAGCCAAATGTCCATTGACAGATGAATATATAAACAAAATGTGATATAGCCACATAATAAATACACTCCAAAGCTGGGTGCTGGTGGCTTATGCCTGTAACCCTAGCTACTGAGGAGGCTGAGATCTGAAGATATAGGTTCAAAGATAGCTCAAGAATGAAAGTCCATGAGATTCTTATCTCCGATTAACCACCAGAAAACTGGAAGTGGTGCTATGGCTCAAGTGGTAGAGTGCTAGCCTTGAGCTGAAGAGCTCATGGAGAGCTCCTGAAACCCTTTACTCCCCCAAATTTCCAGGTTTAAAAAGGAAAAATTTAGGGGCCAATATTTTGGCCTAGTGGTAGAGCTCTAGCCTTGAGAAAGCCTTGAGTTCAAGCCCCAGGACTGGGGGGGAAAATAAATAAATAAATAAATAAATAAGTAAATAAATAAATAAATAAATTCAGAGCAAAAAGACCAAAGCTGGAAACATTACACTATCTAGCTTCAGAATATACTACAAAGCTAAGGTATAACTCAGCTTTAGAGCTAGCACAAGATCTTGGGTTCACTTCCACATACTATGGGGGCTCATTTTAAATACTGCAAAATAATACAAAACACCTCACAAAGTGATAGTTAATCAAATCAGCATGATACTGGTATAAAAGACACATAACTCAAAGGAAAAAAATAGCTCTAGCCTTGAGCAAAAAAAGCTCTGAGACAGTGCCCAGGCCCTAAGTACTACATTTTTAATGTGCTTTAAGTTGCTAGAAAATAAATGGAGAAAAGGCTATTTTCTCTTTTCTTTCTGATTTTGCTTACCAGGTATGACTCCTGGGTAACCAATTTTCTTTCCCAACTTTTTCAATGCAGAATTTCTGTGGTCCATTGCTCCCTAAAATGTAATACAAATCATTAACAGTTTTTTGGTTCAAAACTTCTTAAATCATGCTCCCCAGCACAGGAGCACCAGCATTACCAAGTCATTATTGCAAGTTTTTCCTATCTCCAGGCTCCCCCCTCATTTAAAATCAAATCCTCATAAAATGCAGCATTAGCAAGTTTCTGCTCTTCTAAGTTTACACAACTTTCAAATTATCATTTAGCTTTTGAAGTCTTTGTTAGGCTGGTTCTAAATCCTGTATCCAAAATCACCTGCTTAGATTTTTCTTTTTTGGGGGGTGGGGGTGGGAGTGGATGGACCAGTCCTAGGGCTTGAACTCAGGCCTGGGCACTGTCCTTGGACACTCTGCTCAAGGCAAGTGTTCTGCCACTTGAGCTACAGTGCCACTTCAGCTTTTTCTGTGTATGTGGTACCAGGGAATCAAACCCAGGGCTTTGTGCTAGCTAGACAAGCACTCTACCACTAGGCCACACTCCAAGCCCAGATTTCTCTCTTTTTTTTTTTTTTTGGTCCGTCGTGGGGCTTGAACTCTGGGCCTGAGCACTGTTCCCTGAGCTCTTCAGCTCAAAGCTAGGGTGCTACCACTTGAGCCATAGCACCACTTCCAGTTTTCTGGTGGTTAATTGGAGATAAGAGTCTCATGGACTTTCGGCTGGCTTTGAACCACGATCCTGAGATCTTAGCCTCTTGAGTAGTTCGGATTACAGGTGTGAGGCACTGGTGCCCAGCCAAATTTCTCTATTTTTGACTGCTTCACCTGAACTAAAGTCAGTCTTTCACAAGTTTTTTTTTTTGGTTGGTTGTTTTGTTTTTGTCAGTCCTGGCTTGGATTCAGGGCCTAAGCACTGTCCTTGAGCTTTCTCAAGGCTAGAGCTCTACTACTAGAGCCACAGTACAACTTCCAGCTTTTTCTATACATGTGAATTGAATCCTGGTCTTCGAAGGTACACGCTAGACAAGCACTCAATAATTACGCTAATCTCCTGGGCTCTAACAGCAGTACAAGAAAGAACTCTCTGTATAAGAAAAGTGACACTAGACATACCCATGAGGTCAGCAAATCCTCCTACTGGCAATCGGCAGGTTCCAGTAACAAATTGCAGAAGTCTCATTCTCTTTTCATTATCAATTTCTTTAACAAACTGTTAAAAATCACATTTAAAGATATATAGGTCATATATTAAATTTAGCGCACTAAACAAGAAAGAAAAGGGATAATTTCAAATAATAAATGAATGTCTAGGTTCAGACCCAATTTGATTCAGCTAAGTTTTTTTTCCCCCTATGAAGAATGATTTCACAAGCTGGGGTGAGGTGGCTCCCACCTGTAATCCTAGCTATTCTGGAGGCTGACATCTAAGGATCAAGGTTCAAAGCCAGCTCAGGCACAAAAGGATCTGAAACTCTTATCCCCAGTTAACCTCTAGAAAAGGAAGTAGGGCTTGGCTCAAGGGTAGGGTGGAAGCCTTGAACTGAAGAGCTCAGAGACAGTGCCCAGGCCGAGTTCAAGCCCCATGACCCACCAAAAATTTTTTTAAAAAAGAAAGAAAACAGTTTAAAGTGGGCTGGGAGTTTGGCCTTCTGGTAGAGGGCTTGCCTAGCATTCACAAAGACCTAGTTCGATTCCTTGATACCATACACATAGAAAAGACAGAAGTAGTGCTGTGGCTCAAGTGGTAGAGCACTAGCCTTAAGGTTAACCCAAGGATAGTACTCAGGCTCTTAATTCACGCCCCAGGACTGGCAAAAAAAAAAAAAAAAAAGAAAAAAAAATTAAAGTAACTAAATGAACAAATTATAACAAACCTGCCAAAACCACATGATTTGTTTGCTTGTCCTAGTATAATGACGATAGATTGCATGTCTTTGCCAGTCACTCAAATCAATCTCTTGCATTCCACATAAAAGTACCTTCAAAGATGAAAAAAACCAAATAATTTATTTGGGGAACTGTATTAAAAATGACTAACATATATATAAGAAAAATGTGAAATACGGCTTTGAAAAAATACTAATTAGTGAGCTTTGGCTTGTAAATTGTATATCAAGAATTTTATCTACATTATTTAGAAAAGCAAATTCTTATGCATGGTGTTAAGCACACAAATCTTCAGAGAATTAAGTCCTATAATTACAGAGAAGCCTTAATAGCAAATATTTTTTCCTTAAAGACTGACTGTGGCATAGATCATTATTTACTCATGGAGGATATTTCCCAACATCTTGCCAACATAAAAACTATTGCCACAACAAAGAAAATTGAAAGCACACATCTGAGGTATTATTTGCTATCATGCTGCAGAATTATAGATGCATACACATATACACATAGACACAGACAAAGCCATTACCTCTAATTCCTTTGCATCGAAGTACTGTAAATACTGCTGGGGAAGAATTTCATTAAAGCCCTCAAAGAAAGCTTGTGTCTGTTCTTCAACCCCTCGAGACAATCTCCATTCAGCTACCATTCTGGCAGAAAAATATAAAAAAAGCTATCAGAAACTTTAGAATATACTTTAAATTCTGGATATGAATTTTAAAAATTTACCATTGTGAAAGTATTATGAACTATATATCCTGAAATATATACAAAATAAAATATAACATAGAACTCTTTTTTGTTGTTGTTCGTCATGGGGCTTGAATTTAGGCCCTGAGCACTAAAGTCTGTAAGTCTCTTCTCTCCAATTAACCACCAGAAAACTGGAAGTGGTGCTGGGGCTCAAGGAGTAGGGTGGTTGCTGTCAGCTGAAGATCTCAGGGATAAAGCTAAGGCCCAGAATTCAAGACCCAAAACTGACAAAAAAAAAAAAAAAAAGCTTGGGGCTGGGAGTTTGGCCTAGTGGTTAAAGTGCTTGCCTAGCATGCACGAAGACCCGGGTTTGATTCCTCGGTACCACATACATAGAAAAAAGCCAGAAGTAGTGGTTAGGCTCAAGTGGTAGAGCTCTAACCTTGAGAAAGTCCAAGGACAGTGCTCAGGCTCTGAGCTGAAGCCCAGGACTGGCAAAAAAAAAAGCTTAAGGACAGTGCCCAGGCCCTGAGTTTAAGCCCCATAACAACAAAAAACCATTGTAATTATAACCTGACTCCTAGAAATGATTTCCTTTGTATAACTACTTAATAAAATAAAAACAAATAAAAGAGAAAAAAAATTTAAGCATTATACTTCAAATATTTGATGATCAAGGAGGAACACTATTTTCTATGAAGAACACTAGAAAAGATAAAATTAAATAATGAAAAACATCAAAATTTGTGAGATACAGAAAAAGTGGTGCTTAATTGTTTTAAATACTTAAAGTTAATGCTTTATATTTAAACAGAAGGCATAGTTCAAGTGGTAAAATGTTTAGCATGCTTGTGAGGCTCTAAGTTCAGCATTTTCTTTTTTGCCAGTTCTGGGGCTTGAAGTAGGGGTCTGAGCACTGTCCTTGGACAGAGCTCTACCACTTGAGCCACAGCACCTCTGCTGGCTTTTTCTATGTATGTGGTGCTGAGGAATCAAACCCAGGTCTTTGTGCATGCTAGGCAAGCATTCTTAGCACTAGGCCAAACTCCTGGTCCCTCAGCATTTTCAGTAACATAAGGCAGAATGGTTATAGAACTGGAAATTTTGAGAAATGATATAAAATGACTTCTATCCTCTAAAACTGATACTTTGAACCTGGCACTGGTGGCTCACACTTGTAATCCTAGCTAGTCAGGAGGCTGAGATCTGAAGATCACAGTTCAAAGCCAGCCTGGGCACAAAAGCCCGTGAGACTCTTATCTCCAATTAACTACCAGAAAACAGTAGTGCTATGGCTCACAGAGCTAGTGCACTAGCCTTGACCTGAAGAACTCAAGGACAGCACCTAGGACCAGAGTTCAAGTCCCACGACTGACCAAAAACAAAAACAACAACCAAAAAATTCCCCCAAAACCCAACAACAACAACAAACCCACCACTCAGACTTTGGGGCTGTAACTAGAAGGAAAAAGGTAAGTGCCTATATGCAATACTGACTAGTACAAAAGCAAATATATTACTGTTTATTCTGTGTGCCAGTATTGAGGCTTGAACTTAGCCTCTAAGTCTCTTTCACGTTTTCTGCTCACATTTAGTGATATATATATATATATATATATACACATACAATACACACACACACACACACACACACACACATATATATATATATATACACCTCTAGTCCATAGATAGCACTCACTGTTCCTGAGCTTATTTTTGCTCAAGGCTAGCATTATACCACTGGAACCCCAGTCCACTTCTGACTTTCTGTTTATATGGTACTGAGGAATCAAATCCAGGGCTTTATGTATGATAGGCAAGCACTTTACCACTAAGTCACATTCCCAGCCCAAATATTATTATTATTATTATTATTTATTTTTTTTTGCCAGTCCTGGGCTTGAGCTCAGGGCCTGAGCACTGTCCTTGGACTTTCTCAAGGCCTGAGCCACAGCACCACGTCTGGCTTTTTTCTATGTATGTGGTACCGAGGAATCGAACCCGGGTCTTCATGCATGCTAGGCAAGCACTTTAACCACTAGGCCAAATTCCCAGCTCCCCAAATATTATTTTTTAAGTGTTGCTCATTATTCCTACCTTATATATTCCTCTTTGTTTTCTTCTGTTACAAGAATATTGCCACCATTGGGTTTCAAATCATGGCTCTTAATTTCACCTAAAATTTCTTTATCCACAGAGAAGTACATTTCCAAACCACATTCTTCAATATTGTTCTCTCTGTATAAATGAAACCATCATTATTTACCTCCTAATTCAACCATAAAAGTTTAATTTTAAAGTATCTCAACTTAATTAGCTATAAGCTATAACACCAAAGTAAGTGCAACAGCATGCTCTAACATCATTATTATTACATAAGATCTTGGGTATACTTCTATAACCAAGCAATTCAACAGTTTAGATGTCCCGATTAATTTCAATAAACATAATATGCCTACAGTTTGGGTCCGTAGACCACATTTTAGTGAATGTAAACGGAAACTTACTTAACCCAGATGAGAGAATTGTAAAATTCTGGATCAATAGATTCTAAATCTTTAAGTCCCACTGGTTTGTTCAAGATACGTTTATAGAACGGTAAGGAAAAACCCGTGTCTATGAATTTTCCATGGAATAGAGCCTACACAGAAAAGGAACAATATTAACACAATTATATAAATGCATTTCATTTCAAAACATTACAATTTTCATTTAAAAACATTCCATAAGCTGGACGTGGTAGTTCATGCCTATAATCCTTGCTACTCAGGAGGCTGAGATTTGAGGGCCACAGTTCAAAGCCAGCCCAGGCACTAAAGAATGTGAGACTTTATCTACAACTAACACCAGAAAAGGGGAAGTAGGGCCGTGGCTCAAGGGGTAGGGTGGTAACCTTGAGCTGAAGAGCTCAGGGACAGTGCCCAGGCCCAGAGTTCAAACCCCATGGACTCACAAAATAAATAACTAAATAAATAAAACAAAAACACTTCCATAATATTTTTTATGGCACATATAAGATAATTTAATATCACTGAATTAGCACAGTCCTGTATCAGCACTTACCATGGCAATAAACCTGCCAATAAAGCGAAAATATTTCAGATGATCAGGATTGATGTAAGACGCGGGGTTTATCTGCAAGCAGTAGTTATCCTTCCCTGCGTATTCAAACAGGCAATACATGGGGTTCAACACTTCATGTGACAAAAGAAAGAACCATTCTCTGAAATTAAAAGAAAACTTAGAATGAAAAACCTTATAAATAACCATCCTAACAAATCAAAGATCGGTACCACCAAGATCTTGGGAATCTACATACCTCAGCTGGTGAGTTTTCTATTCTATTGACTTTTATTACTCTGAAAATTCACATAATATTTACTACTTGCTTATTATCTTTCAAAGAACCTAAGACCATCATTTACTTTTAAAAAAAGGATCCTTATACTTTCCGGTTATAATTGCAATTAGTACATACTTCAATTTCAGAACATTAAAATATGAACATTTAAAATTTTTAATTGGTGGAACATGCACATTTATAACTTACTATTGGGCTAGAGTTGCTGAAATAATTTAAAATTCCATTTATTACTGAGTACACAGTGATATTCAACAAGTGGCATTACTCCCTCTATCTCAGATAAATATGAAAACCTTTAAATTTCAGAGGCAATAAAGCATTTAGTTATTTAATTTCAGCCACACAATCACTAAAAAAAATTTTTTTTGTCCGTCATGGGGCTTGAACTCTGGGTCTGGGTATTGTCCCTGAGCCACAACACCACTTCCTAGAAAATGTTTTAAGAAACTCTAATTCAGATGTTCTGAAAATATCCATGCTTTTTTGGGGGGGCAGGGGGGGTTCAGTTGTGGGATTTCAACTCTTGGACTGGGCACCATACCTGAGCTCTTCAGGTCAAGGCTACTGCCCTGCCCCTTGAGCCACAGCATTACTTCCAGTTTTCTGGTGGTTAACTGGAGATAAGGGTTTCATAGACTTTCGTGGCTGGGCTGGCTTTGAACCAAGATCCTTACATCTCAGCCTCCTGAGTAGCTAGGATTGCAGGTATGTGCCCTGGCACCCGGCCATCCACACATTTTAACATGAGGCTGTGGTCATTGTTACATGGGAGAATCTGGTAGGATGGATCTGGTCCAATACTTCCAGTCTGTGTCCTAGATCTTTTTTTTCTATTAGTTGAATCATCTCTGCTGACAATTCTGCTTATACTTTAATACTGCTAGGCAGTTTTCTGATTAGGAATGAATGAGTGTTCTCTTCTCTCTTTCCCACCTTCCCCCCACCTTTTTTTTTGCCACGCCTGGGGCTTGAACCCAGAGCCTGGGCACTGTCCTTGGACATGTTTTTCTCAAGGCTCACACTCTGCCACTTCACAGCACCACTTCTGGACTTTTCTATGTATGTGGTACTGAGGAATGGAATCCAGGGCTTTATGCACACTAGTCAAGCACTCTACCACTAGGTCACACCCCCAGCCCCAGGAATGAATGAGTACTTTCTCTTGAATTATCTTTAACTTATACAAAACTAAATATATCTACCTAATATTTATTACTGTATTTCATTTATTTTTGTCAGTACTAGGACTTGATCTCAGGACCTCATACATTGGGTCAGCTTGCTCACCATGTTGGCACTCTACCATTTGAGCCATGCCTCTAGTCTTTATATGTACTATTTATCTTTGATTATACCATACATTTTCAAAGTAACATGAATTTTACAACAAAATATAATGAATAAGTATTAAAATATAGACACCAGTGAACACACAAATACTCGGATTCTGAACCAGATCATTAAAAACACACATTAATATTTCTACTCTTCATATTAATCCTAGAAGGATATACTATTATTCTTTTTTTTTCCCGACATTTGTGGGACTTGAACTCTGGGCGCTGTACCTGAGCTCTTTAGCTCAAGGCTAGGGCTCTACTACTTGAGCCACAGTGCCACGTCCAGTTTTCTGGTGGGTTAACTGGAGATAAAGAGTCTCACAAACTTTCTTGCTCAAGCTGGCCTTAAACCTTGATGCTCGGATCTCAGCCTTCTGAGAAGCTAGGATTACATGAGTAAACCACTGGCATTCTTCTTCTTATTATTCTTATTTCACAAATCAAGACATTTGCCTATGAGTTGGATGCTGTTAGATCAAGCCTATAATCCTAGCTACTTAAGAAGCTGAGCACTAAGGATCATAGTTCAAAGCCAACCAGGCAAACAAGTCCAAAAGGCTCATTTCCATTTAATTAGTAAAAAGCCAGACATGAAGGTCTGGCCCAAGAATGCTAGCCTTGAGGAAAACAAACAAACAAAAACCTAAGCAACATTGAAAGGCTTTAAGTTCAATTCCAAGTATGGATGCATATATGCACACATGTGCACATACACATAAACATATACACAGTATTTGCTTTTCCAACACTGCTGTTAAATTTCTTAACTCGTGTGACATACTGTTATGGAATAAGCAAAGCTATATTTTTGCTTCAGGCTGTCTTCTAAGGTCTGACTTGCAGCTCTAAAATGAAAAAAGAATTAAGACTGACTTTTAATTACATTATTTTTTTTCCCCAGTCGTGGGACTTAAACTCTGGGCCTGGACGCTGTCCTTGAACTCTTCAGCTCAAGGCTACTGCCCTACCCTTGAGCCACAGCCCCACTTCTGGTTTTCTAGTGGTTAATTGGAGGTAAGAGTCTTACAGTCTTTAGTGCCCAGGCTAGCTTTGAACTGAGATCCTCAGATCTCAGCCTCCTGAGTAGCTAGGATTACAGGTGTGAGCCACTGAGCCCGGCTGAAACTTTGATTTATATAGCCTTCTATAGTCTTCTAGTAGATTATAACTGAGTTGGTAACTGAGCCACAATTATCTTTATCAGGACTCTGGAGAGGCCCTAATCAGTATAGGGTCTTAGGTGCTCTGTGAAGTAGATATGATATGGTTGAAACAGTGCTTACTAATTAACAATACTGTGTACAGTTGTTATGATGCAAATTTTGTATCTAGCTATAACTTAATACACCCTAGGTCAGTCTGTAACTCTCTTCACTAACTATAAAATTCTATTTTACAGAGTTATTCTCAGGACAAACAGTATAGGTGAAATCAATTAGTATTTCCTTAGGAAAAAAGAAGTTGCTGAATTGTTTGTTGAAATTCTGTAGCTCCAGGATAGTAAGCTTAATCATTTGCTACAATTCATTTTCTTGAAATATAAAATTGAGAAAATAGTACTTGCAAGCAAAGTGTAATGATACCTTTGGAAGAAAGGAACTAAGTTCTGAGTATTCATATTTATCACTACCTTGCTACACCTCCATAATCTAAACCTTCTTCTCCTGGAAAAATCACCCACAAACGTCTTCGCAGATCTTGGGGACTGAAGCTCATTATCTATAAAATAAAGAGAATTGATGAAAGCGATTTTCAAAACACCATTCTACCGTTCCCAAATTACACATTTTTTGCATTATATAGCATTATATAACTTAAATTTCCCATGACAGAACGTTAATGAGAATATTAACACCGCACATAGAAAATGAATTAAAGTTTCAAAAATGTTATGTATTTATACATTTTTATATACCCTCTACTTTTTTCATTTTGATAAATATTTTATTTGATTAGAAGTACAGAGCCATTGTATAAAGGTACAATATTCTCATATCTAATAGGTATTTGACAAAGGAAAAATGTCACAGCAATAAAACTATCTTTAAGTAATTCTCTGTATGAAATGCTTAGTATTCAGGAAAAAGCTTTTCTGCTATTTATCTCAATGTTCTATGTTAACAAAAGCTATTCTTTCCAAAGTGATTTAATCCAACAGGAAGAAATAGGATGCTAATTTTTATATCAAATTCATTACCTTTAAGAGCTCAAATCATTCCCTAAAGTTATTTTTCCTATTATTTATTTTTTTTGTTGGTCATGGGGCTTAAACGCAGGGCCTGGGTTCTGTTTCTAAACTCTTCAGCTCAAGGCTAGTGCTCTATCTCTTGAGCTACAGTATCACTTCTACCACTTTTGGGTTTCTGGTGGTTAACTGGAGTGGAGTCTCAGTGCCCAGCTGGCTTTGAACGTTGATCCTCAGATCTCAGCCTCCTGAGTAGCATGAGCCAACAGCACCTGGCTATTTTTCCTATTATTAATGACCAGCTAAAATTTAGTAGCTAACTACTGTCAACTATCTCAATCTCCTTTCCCTTGGCATCTAGGCTTCTTGGAGCCATTGTAGTATTATAGGTGCTGTGGGGGAGAGGAGGAGAGCTGGGCTCAACTTAGGAGGCTGAGTTCTCAGGATTGTGGTTCAAAGCCAGCCCAGGCAGTTAAGTTCCTGAGAATCTTATCTGCAAATAACCACCAGAAAACCAAAAGTGGCACCATGGCTCAAAGTGGTATAGTACTAGTCTTGAGCAAAAAAGCTCAGGGGAAGTGCTTAGGGCAACTATGTTTAAGTCCCATGACAAAACAAAACAAAACAAAAACCTACTTCCATATCTTGCCACACTAGTCAGGTTTGTTTTTTTTTTGTTTGGGGGGGGTCAGTCATGGGGCTTGAACTCTGCCTGGGTGCTGTCCCTGAGCTCTTCAGCTCAAGGTTATTACACTACCCTTGAGCCAAGCCCCACTTCCCATTTTCTAGAGGTTAATTGGAGATAAGAGTCTCAAGTCCTTTTGTGCTTGGGCTGGCTTTGAACCTTGATGCTCAGATCTCAACCTCCTGAGTAGCTAGGATCACAGGCCTGAGCCACCATGCCCCGCTAGTCAGATGATTTTAATGACATTTTTCCCCCACAGGCTTTTATCTTCAATTTTGTAATACCACATACTCAGAAAAAAGCTTGAAGTGGCACTGTGGCTCAAATGGCAGAGCACTAGCCTTGAGCAAAGTGTCCAAGGACACTTGCCCCAGAACTGGCAAAAATAAAAAAAAAAGGTTTAACTATGAGTTGAGTGTCTCCTGCTGAATTCTGAGGATGGTAGTTCAAAGCCAGTCAATGCAGTTAAGTTTGTGAGATACTTATCTCCAAATAAACCAGAAGTGATAATGTGGCTCAAAGTGGTAGAATAGTACCCTTGAGCAAAAAAAGGCTCAGGGACAATACCCAGGCCCTGAGTTCAAGCCCCAGAAATGTCCACATGTGCATGTGCTCACATACACACAAAGACACATTTTAACTGGAATAGTAACATGTTTATTGTGAAAATTCAAATACAAAGGTGTAAAAACAACTGTCTTCCTTTTTCCTTTCTACCCATCCTTTAATGCTCATACAGATATTGCCAGAACTTTGCCTATTGACAGTGTATTTGTTTATTCATTCCTACTTGCATAACTATATCAAATAAAAATTTAGCATCTTGGGGCTGGGAGTTTGGCCTAGTGGTAGAGTGCTTGCCTAGCATGCACGAAGACCCGGGTTCAACTCCTCCGTACCACGTACATAGAAAAAAAAAGCCGGAAGTGGTGCTGAGGCTCAAGTGGCAGAGCTCTAGCCTTGAGAAAATCCAAGGACAGTGCTCAGGCCCTGAGCTCAAGCCCAGGACTGGCAAAAAAAAAAAAAAAAAAAAAAAAAAAAAAATTGAAACTCACCAATCAAGTATGTTACTTAAGTACAAATGTTAACCTACAAAGTATGTTACTTAAATACTTTTAAAAAGCACAAAACACATAGGCACATATACACACAAAAAACATTGAATGCTAGGTACTAAGGGAGCTGGCAATGAGACCAGCCTTGATCAGACAGTACCTGTTGAAAGGAATCTTCAAACAATGTCTTCCTTGTCACTGTAATCTTTATATGTTGTGGCATGGCCAGTTGCTGAAATGTAAGAAAGATTTAGCCAATCCTCACCATTAAAATGATCTACCAAAATAACCAAAAAGGTCTGGCTATATAGTGACAGGCTAACAAGTCGGAGCTTCTGAGCTCAAACTCCAGTTGAAGATGGAGCGAGGAGATAAGGGCAAGTTTTACTTACTTTCTTTGAAGAAATAAGCTACAAAAATTCAGTAATACTCACCAACATATTTGTGAGCATGCATGTTAGATTTGATATATGAGAAATGTAAAAAAATAGGATGTCATATTAACAGTGTTTAATGACTCAAGCATTTACTTAATTTTATCAGAAAAAGCTAATTCAATTTTTTCAGTTAATTGCAAGAGTCTGAAGCTTACAAATATTTAATGTATCACCCTAATAAACTCATTTACTTTAGAGTCCATAAAAAAAACTCTTAATTCAAATTTATTTAGATATTAGAAGCAATGGATCACATTTAGAAAAAAAAAGTAGAAGTGAGAATACTGGTATAAAAGAGGTATGGGAAATCTTTATTTTCCATATGAGAATGCAATAAAGAACGTTTGAGGGTCAGGAATGTGGCTCAGTGGTAGAGTACTTGCCTAGCATGCATAAATTCCTGGGTTAAATTCCTCAGTACCACATAAAACAGAAAAAGAAGTAGTGCTATGGCTCAAAATGGTAGAGGGCCAGCCTTGAGCAAAAAAGCTCAGGGACAGCATTTAGGCCTTGAGTTCAAGCACCATGACTGACCAAAACATAGTTACATAAATAAATAAAAAATAGGGCCGGGAGTTTGGCCTAGTGGTTAAAGTGCTTGCCTAGCATGCATGAAGACCCGGGTTCGATTCCTCGGTACCACATACATAGAAAAAAGCCGGAAGTGGTGCTGAGGCTCAAGTGGTAGAGCTCTAGCCTTGAGAAAGTCCAAGGACAGTACTCAGGCCCTGAGCTCAAGCCCAGGACTGGCAAAATAAATAAATAAATAAATAAATAAATAAATAAATAAAAAATACTTTTGGGGCTGTGAGAGTGGCCTAGTGGTTGCCTAGCAGTACCATGTACACAGGAAAACAGGAACTGGTGCTTTGGCTCAAGTGGTAGAGCACTAGCCCTGAGAAAGCTCAAGGACAGGCCCTGAGTTCAAGTCCAGCACTGGTGTGTGTGTGGGAGAACTTTAAAAAAAAAAATTACCGGGCCGGGAGTTTGGTCTAGTGGTTAAAGTGCTTGCCTAACATGCACAAAGACCTGGGTTTGATTCCTTGGTACCACATATATACAAAAAAAAAAAAAAAGCCGGAAGTGGTGCTGAGGCTCAAGTGGTAGAGCTCTAGCCTTGAGAAAGTCTAAGGACAGTGCTCAGGCCCTGAGCTCAAGCCCAGGACTGGCAAAAAAAAAAAAAAAAAAAAAAAAATTACCTTCAAATTGCTATATAAAAGAGTTTTATTTTAACATGTTCATTTATAATGTATCTTACTCACTGTGACTCCTTCCATAATTCTTTCTACCTTCTATTTCATACCCACTGTTGACTCAGGTTTACTAATTTCATTATCGTATGTATATACAGAACATTATTATAACCGTCTTCCCCTACCATTTCTGTCAGCATTCTGCCCCTCTCCTCTGAGTCTCTAACTCTCTCAAATGTTGTTTTAGTAAAGTGGGTTCAAGCTTTATCTTCTGAACAACAGAATACTCAATTATCTAATCAATAAACACATTTCATTGTCCAAAAAATCTGGGAGATTCTAATGCTTTCCTTTTATTGATTTAATTAAATAGCGTTTAACAAAGGAAACAAAGAATAAAGATTCAATTCCAACACTAACCTGACACCAAAATCGAAAGTACTGAACCTTCGCTTTGAAGTCTCGAACATAGGCTATCTGGGGTCCATTGTCTCTGAAGAAGAACATGGTTAATATGACATGTGCAACAACTGCTTGTAAAAGACAATAACAGGGGGCTGGGAGTTTGGCCTAGTGGTAGACTGCTTGCCTAGCATGCATGAAGACCCAGGTTCAATTTCTTGGTACCACATATACATAGAGAAAAAGCCAGAAATAGTGCTGTGGCTCAAGCGGTAGAACTCTAGCCTTGAGAAAGTCCAAGGACAGTGCTCAGGCCCTGAGTTCAAGGCCCAAGACTGGCCAAAAAAAAAAAAAAAAAAAAAAAAAGACAATAATAAAGAAAAGCATGGGTTGGGAGGTTGGCCTAGTATAGAGTACTTCCTAGCATACATGAAGACCTGGGTTCGAGTCCTCGGTAACACATACATAGAAAAAAAGCTAGAAGTGGTACTGTGGCTCAAGTGGTAGAGCTCTACCCTTGAGTAAACACAAAGACAGTGCTCATTCCCTGAGCCTAAGCACAGGATTGGCAAGAAAGAAAAAGGCGGGGGGGGGGGGGGGGGAGGACTTATTTCAGTACTCAGCAACCAAATAAAACAAACGCCCAACATTTGAAATATGTAAAAACTCAGTGTTAATAAAAAAAAAGTTTTAATAAAAAAGCGAGTCCAAATGCCCAGCAAAGACTTTCCTGATTGCGCTGCCTTTAAGCTTCAAACCTCAAGACTCAGATCTCAGACTCCAGAGTACCTAGGATGGTGTGAACCACCAGTGCCTGGCCTTTAGCAGCTTTGCAAACTGGACCACTATCATTTTATCTCATTTATTTATTTATTTTCATGAACTCAGAGCCTGAGCACTGTCCTTGGGTTTTCCTCAAGGCTAGCATTCTACCACTTAACCCACAGCATCATTTCCAGCTTTTCTATGTATGTAGTAGCAAGGAAATAAATCCAAGTTTTTGTGCATGCTAGGCAAGCACTCCACCAATAGGCCAATATCCCAGCCCATGGACCACAATATTCTTACTTTTTTTTTTTTTTGCAGTCCTGGGACTTGAACTCCAGACCTGAACACTGTCTCTCAGCTTCTACCACTTGAGCTACAATGCCACATCTGGCCTTTTTTGTTTATATGGTACTGGGAAATGGAATCCAAGTTTTTAATGCATGCTAAGTGAGCACTATACAACTAAGCCACAGCCCAGTTTTTTGCCAGTCCTAGGGCTTGAACTCAGGGCCTGGGCACTGTCCCTGGACACTTTTGCTTAAGGCTAGTGCTCTGCCACTTGAGCCACAGAGCCACTTTTGTGGCTTTTTCTGATTATGTGGTAATGAGGAATTGAACCTAGGGCTTTATGCATACTAAGTGAGCACTCTACTACTAGGCTATGCTCCTCCCCGCACCCCATCTCCCCCTGCCTCTTGCTGCTTTTTTTAAACAAGGTGTACCTGTGGCTTAGATGGCTTGTGCATTGAATATCCTCAGAGTAATTGGATTGGGTTGGGTTGAACTGAGAATTGGGTTAGGCTGAAAACCATTAAGAAGTTGGGCCTCCTAAAGTGTCACTAAGCCACGCCACTGGAGGTGTGCCCTTGAAAGGTAATGTGGGTCCCAGGTTGTACTCCTTTCTCTACTCTAGTTCAAGATATGACTGTTTCCTCTTTCATACATTCTTGCCATGATATGCTAGGAGGAAGTGGTGCTCTGGCTCAAGTGAAGAGCTCAGGGACAACAGCCAGGCCCAAAGGTGAAGTCCCACGATCAAAAAACAAAAAAACAAGGAGGCTGGGAGTTTGGCTTAGGGTAGAGTGCTTGCCTAGCATACACGAAGATTCCTCGGTACCACCTACATGGAAAAAAGCCGGAAGTGGTGCTGAGGCTCAAATGGTAGAGCTCTGGCCTTGAGAAGGTCCCAGGACAGTGCTCAAGCCCAGGACTGGCAAAAAAACAAAAACAAAAACTACACAGCCAGTCTTGGGCTTGAGCTCAGGGCCTGAACCCTGTCCTTGGATTTTCACAAGGCTAGAGCTCTACCACCTGAGCCTCAGCACCACTTCCAGCTTTTTCCTATGTATCTGGTACTGAGGAATGGAACCTGTGTCTTCGTGCATGCTAGGCAAGCACTCTACCACTAGGCCAAACTCCCGGCCCAAAGGACCTGAAACTCCCCCCACCTCCCACAGTCCTTGGGCTTTTTCAAGGCTAGAACTCTACCACTTGAGCCATAGCACCACTTCTGACTTTTTTTTTCCTATGTATATGGTACCAAGGAATCGAACCTGGGCCTTCATGCATGCTAGGCAAGGACTCTACCACTAGGCCAAACTCCCAGCCCTCTCACTTCTCATTTTCTAGAGGTTAACTGGAGATAAGATCTTGTCTTAGGTCCTTTTGTGCTTGGGCTAGCTTTAAACCTTGATCCTCAGATCTCAGCCTCCAGAATAGTTAGGATTACAGGCGTGAGCCACCGCACCCAGCCAAAATAAACCTTCCCTAATTAAAGTCTTCAAGTCAAATCTGAGGAATTAGTTTTACTTTGAACTCAGGACCTGGGCACTGTCCATGAGCACTTTTTGCTCAAGGATGGCACTCTGTCACTTGAGCCACAGCACCACTTTGGATTTTTCTATGTATATGGTTATCAAGAAATTGAACCCAGGGATTCTTGCATGCTAGGCAAGTACTTTTCCACTAGGCTACACTCCAGGCCCATAGTTCTACTTTTAACTTGTAATATTTAGAGAACTTACAAGGCAGATTTTCCTGTGCGGGGATCTATGTAGGTTGTTGTTCTTCTATTGTGGTCCACAAAATATGGAATCCCATCCACTGTGAATCTCATTTCCCAGCCTTCAGGTAGGGGTTTTTCATTTAATTGACTATAAAACACAGAAGGGAAAAAATGAAAGCATTTAAGAAACATTTATGTACTGGCCCCAAGTATAGGAAGTAAAAATACCCACTTCCTTTTCTGTTTATATGGTACTGAGGAATCAAACCCAGGGCTTTATGCATGCTAGGCAAGCACTCTACCGAGCCACCTTCCCAAAATCCTCCGACATCAGCCTTCTGAGCAGCTAGGATTACAAGTACAATACCTCAATTTCAACCTCCACCATCCTTATAATAGCCACCTAAGTAGTTTCTCTGCCTCTACACTTCCCCTACTATTTGTTCATTCATTCATTCATTAATTCATTCATACATTCATTCAGTAGCACTGGGGATAGAACACATGGCTATGTGCATCAGAGAAAAGTGCTTATTATGTGCTCCTATGTATGCACTAGCAAGTCATATGTCTATTTTTACTAGTAAGTTTTTATAATGATGCATAAACAATATATATATTGGGGGGGGGGTCATGGGGCTTGAACTCTGGGCCTGGGTGCTATACCTGAGCTCTTCAGCTCAAAGATACCCTTGGAGCCACAGCTCCACTTCCTTTTCTAGAGATTAAATGGAGATGAGTCTCACAGCTTTGTAGGCTTTGTAGTGCCAGGGCTGGCTTTGAACCGCAATTGATTCTCAGATCTCAGCCTCCCTGAGTAGCTAGGATTACAGGCATGAGCCACCACACGCAGCTGCATAAACAATATTTTAAGATTTTCTCTAATAACTACAATATATATATATACATACATACATATATATTTATATATTTGTGGGTTATGGGGCTTGAACTCGGCCTGGCCGCTGCTCCTGAGCTCGTCAGCTCAAGGTGACCACCCTACCCTTGGACCAAGCCCCACTTCCTGCTTTCTAGAGGTTAACTGGAGATAAGAGTATCAGGTCCTTTTGTGCCCAGGCTGCCTTTGAACACTGATCCTCAGATCTCAGCCTCCTGAGTAGCTAGGATTACAGGCGTGAGCCACTTTGTATTCCTGGCTACCCACAGAATATTTTTATAAGCCTGTGTTTTCTATGGGTGCAAGAAAAAAGAAAAAGAAGCCAGAAAATTTTCTACTTTCATTACATGAAAGAATTTTTTCTTCTTTTCAAAAGATACAGGTCATTCATGTTAAAGCTTTTCAGGAAAGAAAAGTGCTAAATATTACTAATTCTGTTAGGCTTTAGCATATACATATAAAGGAAGGAAACAATACCTTTTAGGTAAGCTACACTAAATTGTATCATTTTACCAATTAAATATGCATTGATTTCTACCAGTGATCTCAGATTAAGAAAGTTGAGAATTATTAATCTGATTATTACTAAACATACATACATACATATATTCATATACAGCAGCAAGATAATGAAACAAGATTCTCAGAGTCAGATCTAGCTCTTTTTAGAAGCACTTATGTATTTACAATATATGGATATATGCATATATGTATGTGTATGAATGTTGAATGTAAATGTATTCTCATACACAAGCGAGTAGTTTTTCCTATTCTCAAGAAACTTCTAATCTTGTGAAAATAAGTAATATATTTTTTATTTTCAAAATTTGTTAGGTGATTCATAGTAAAGAAAGACTATGTAAGTTAGTGAGAAATAGGTAATATATATATATATATGTATGCACACACACACACACACACACACACACACACACACACACACACACACACTAAAAAAAATGTAAGTTCTTACCCTTGACTTCGGGGGTCTTCCCATTGAGTAATTCGAGTGTTGTGGTTAACAAAATATACTCTGCCATTGTTATCGGTTCTTTTTTCTTCATTAAAAACAAAAAACATATTAATACTGGCATAGACTTCTTCCTAAAACTAAAACTAAGCGACTATGTCAATTTTTCATTGCACTGTTGACTTTAGCACTGTTGACTGTAGCACTTCTTTAAAAAGGATTACCTTTCCCAAACACCAGTGGCTTATTCCTGTAATCATATCTACTGGGAGACTAAAATATGAAGATTAGAATTTGAAGCCAGCTGGGGCAACAATGTCCATGAGACTCTTACCTCCAATTAATCACGAAAAAAGTCTTCAGCAGAGCTGTGGCTCAAGTGGTAGGGCACTGGGATTGAGCACAAAAGCTCAGACAGTGCCCACGCCCTGAGTTCAAGCCCCAGGATGAGGAAAATAAATAAAAAGGTTATTTTGGGGCGGGGAGTTTGGCCTAGTGGTAGAGTGCTTGCCTAGCATGCACGAAGACCTAGGTTTGATTCCTCAGTACCACATACATAGAAAAAAGTCGGAAGTGGTACTGAGGTTCAAGTGGTAGAGCTCTAGCCTTGAGAAATCCCAAGGACAGTGCTCAGACCCTGAACTCGAGCCCATGACAGGCAAAAAAAAAAAAAAAAAAAAAAAAGGTTATTCTTTTTATTAAATGCATCCTTACCGAAGTTATACTAACCTTTGCTTGAGCCAAGCCCTACTTCCCATTTTGCAAGTTAATTGGAGATAAGAGTCTCAGGTCCTTTTGTGCCCCAGCTGGCTTTGAACTTTGATCCTGAGTAGCTGGGATTACAGGTGTGAGCCACCATGCCTGTTTTATTTTTTGTTTTTTATTTATTTATTTATTTTAATATTGGCTCATACCAAAGCTTGCACACAGTACTTTATGCATCCACTTGGCTTTTGCTCATGGCTGGTACTCCAGTAATTGAAACATACCTGTGGTCCAATACTTTACTGGTTAATTGGAGATGGACTCTCAAGGACTTTTCTGTCCAGGCTAGCTTTTAATCTCTACCCTGTAGGTCTCAATCTCCTGTACAGCAAGGATTACAGCTGAAGACTCGCTCACAGTTTCTTTTTGTAAACATTACTCCCCTTTTATTGCAGAATCACCAACATTTTTAAACTTTGGAGAACATGATACTAAATTGCGGTAAAAGTCTATTTTAATTATTGTCCAACTAAAATTTTGAGAGAATTTTTGCCTACTTCATGCTTTCATTTGACTGATATATCTGAAAAACTTACTAGGTATTCTTATAAACAAAAGTAAAATATCCACAAATACTTTTTTTTTCCCCTTGTGATGCTAGGTATCATACGCAGTTTGTATGCCATCTAAGCAAATATGCTAAGATCCCCAGATCTTGATTTTTAAAATGACAGAATTTAATGGAAAACAACAACAAAAACAGGTATGACTTACCCCACCCAGGTGGCAAAGGACCAAGAGGATCAAACTCTTTATTTTGTGAAGTAGCAAACAAATCTTGATTCTAAAAAGAAGTCCACCACCCAAAAAAAAAAAAAAAAAAGAGATGAGCATTTTATATCAATTATTTATTTCAGATTATCCCCAGACAAGCTTATATGTTCAAATATACTTTCCCTAGCCATGTTTAACACACTATACTATTATGCTGTTCATATATTATAGAGGAGTCACCAAGAACCAATGCTATTTTTGTTAGAAAAAATATCATTTAAAGACCATTGAAGCTGGATGATGGTGGTCCGTGTCAGGAATTATAGCTATTCAGGAGGTTGAGATCTGGAGATCATGGCTCCAAGTCAGTCCGAGCAAAAAAATTCATGAGACTTTTATCTTCAATTAACCACCAAAAAGTCAGAAGTGGAGCTGTGTGTGGCTCAAGTGTAAATGAGAGCCTGAAGCAAAAAAATTCAGGGAAGGTGGGTACAGTGGCTGTAATCCTAGCTACTGAGGAGGTGAGATGTGAGGATAGTGGTTCAAAGCCAGCCCAGGCACTAAAAAGTCTGTGAGAGGGGCCGGGAGTTTGGCCTAGTGGTTAAAGGGCTTGCCTAGCACGCACGAAGACCCGGGTTCAATTCCTCGGTACCACATACATAGAAAAAAGCCAGAAGTGGTGCTGAGGCTCAAGTGGTAGAGCTCTAATCTTGAGAAAGTCCAAGGACAGTGCTCAGGCCCTGAGCTCAAGCCCAGGACTGGCAAAAAAAAAAAAAAAAGTCTGTGAGACTCTTATCTCCAATTAACCACCAGAAAACTGGAAGTGGTGCTGTGCCTCAGGCGTAGGGCAGTAGCCTTGAGCTGAAAAGTTCAGGGACAGTGCCCAGCCTCAGAATTCAAGCCCCACAACCCAACAAAACATTAAAAAAATTTTCAAAAAAAAATCAGGGACAGCACTCAGACTCTGAGATCAAGCCCCAGGAATGGCGTGCGCTAGCTCTCCCACTATCTGTCTCTTTTTTGTCCACATCACTGACCTACTACAGAAACTAAAGTAATTAAGTTTTAAAGATAAGGAAAAGATTCCTTTTCTTATTTAAGAGATCATCAGCCAGGAACAGTGGGTTCACATCCACAATCATAGACTGAGGGGCTGAGATCTGAGGACTACAATTTGAAGCCAACCTGAGTAGGAAAAGTCCATGAGACTCTTATCTCTAATTAACCACCAAAAAGCAAAGAGCAGAGCTTGGCTCAAATAGTACAGCACTAGTCTTGAGAAATAAAAAAAACAAAAAACTCAGGGAGTATACCTAAGACCTCAGTTCAAGCCCCAGGACCAGGAAAGAAAGAAAGAAAGAGAGAAAGAGAGAGAGAGAGAGAGAGAGAGAGAGAGAGAGAGAGAGAGAGAGAGAGAGAGAGAGAGAGAGAGAGAGAGAGAGAGAGAGAAAGGAAGGGAGAGAGAGAGAGAAAGAAAGAAAGGGTTTTCAAATAGAATTTCACTGTGTGCTGGTAGCTTATGCCTATAATTCTAGTTAAGATTCTAGGTTGAGATCTGAGGAAAAAGGTATCTGGGGCCGGGAGTTTATCCTAGTGGTAGAGTGCTTGCCTAGCATGCACAAAGACCCGAGTTCGATTCCTTGGTACCACGAACATAGAAAAAAGCCAGAAATGATGCTGTGACTCAAGTGGTAAAGCTCTAGCCTTGAGAAAGTCTAAGGAGAGTGCTTAGGCACTGAGCTCAAGCCCAGGACTGGCCAAAAAAAAAAGAAAAAAGCCAACTCCTTAATGGGGCCAGGAGTTTGGCCTAGTGGTAGAGTGCTTGCCTAGCATGAACAAAGACCTGGGTTTGATTCCTCAGTACCACATACACAGAAAACAGCTGGAAGTAGTGCTGTGGCTCAAGTGGTAGAGCACTAGCCTTGAGGAAAGCCCAGGGACAATGCTCAGACGCTGAGTTCAAGCCCCAGGACTGGCAAAAAAATAAATTAAAAGGTATTTGAAGCCAGGCAGGGCAGGAAAGTCTGAAAGTCTTTCTACAATTAACCACAAAAAGCCAGAAGTGGAGCTGTGGTCTAAAGTAGTAGAGCATAAGCCTTGAGCAAAAAAACTTGACGATGCCCAGGCTCTGAATTCAAGCCCTATGACTAACAAAAAGGGGACTGGACTTCCCTTACAGAAAAGACAGCTTGTACTCAGAAAAGATATCCCAGACACAATATTTATTAGTAGCAACAACTGGGTCGTTACCCTCCTTATACCTATTTTACTGCTTTACATGACATATACAGGGAAGGTTTAAAAATGAAATATGTAGGGGCTAGGAGTTTGGCCTAGTGGTTAAAGTGCTTGCCTAGCATGCATGAAGACCCGGGTTCGATTCCTCGGTACCACATACATAGAAAAAAGCCGGAAGTGGTGCTGAGGCTCAAGTGGTAGAGCTCTAGACTTGAGAAAGTCCAAGGACAGTGCTCAGGCCCTGAGCTCAAGCCCAGGACTGGCAAAAAAAAAAAAAAAAGAAATATGTAGCAGGACATGGTGGCTCATGCCTGTAATTCTAGCTACTCAGGAGACTGAGATCTGAGGATGACAGTTCAAAGCCACCCTGAGCACTAAAGTCCGTGAGACTCTCATCTATAATTAACCACTAGAAAACCAGAAGTAGTGCTGTGGCTCAAGGGGTAGGGCTCAAGGGGTAGAGCTGAAGAGCTCAGGGACAGTGCCCAGGCCCAGAGTTCAAGGCCCATGACAAAAAAAAGAGAGGGGGGGGAGGAAGGAAAGGAAGGAAGGACGGAAGGACGGAAGGAAGGAAAGAAAGGGGAAGGGGAAGGGGCAGGGGCAGGGCAGGGCAGGGCAGGGAATACTTCCCAGGCACAAATGGATCATACTTGTAATCCTAGTTACTCAGGAGGCTGAGATCTGAGGATTGCAGTATGAGGATCCTTGGAAAACTCCAAGGGACTCAATTAGCCACAAAAAGCTAGAAATGAATGAAGGTATGTCTCAAGTAGTACAATGCCAACTTTGAATGGGAAAAGCAAAGGAGAATGCAAGGTCCCAGTGCTTGCACATTTAAAAAAAGAATACTTGGACCGGGAGTTTGGCCTAGTAGTAGAGTGCTTGCCTAGCATGTACAAAGACCCAGGTTCGATTCCTTGGTACCCCACATACATAGCAAAAAGCCAGAAGTGATGCTGAGGCTCAAGTGGTAGAGTGCTAGCCTTGAAAAAGTCCAAGGACAGGGCTCAAGCCCTGAGTTCAAGCCCAGGATTGGCAAAAAAAAAAAAAGAATACTTTCATTAGTTATATTACCAACAAAACAAGCCAGGCATAATGGCATATATCCATAATCCCAGCATTTGTGAGGCTACTGGTAGGAGGTCATGAGTTCAAGGCCATCTTGAGGATACAGCAAGATCTTGTTTGAAAAGAAACAAACAAACGCTATCTGGTGAATATAATGTGTTACATTAATTATATTAATTACAATAAAAAATACTATTAAAAAAGAAACAAACAAATGAAGAGACAGAAACAAATAAACAAGCTACTCACCCCATAAATAAATCTTTGATTAAATTGCTGCATTGCTCCTTGAAGTTGACTACGTTGTAGCTGCCACTGTTCATAGTTCCGGACAGATTCCAACGTTGGCCTTTGCCAGGTTGTTGTTCTTGTAAAATGGTCAACATAATAAATACGTCCCATACTGTCAACCCGTCGCTCCCAGCTATATCAAAACACAAACAAATATAAATAATTACTTATAAAACAAATTTACTTGGAGAATACTTCTGATTTACATAAAGTCGTTCATATTTTCATAAATATGTACAAGTAAACTTAAAGCTTCCAAAAATTTAGATTTTACTTATTAGTTCTTAAGATACATTAGAGGACCAGGAGCTTAGCCTAGTGGTAGAGTGCTTGCCTAGCATGCGTGAAGACCCGGGTTCGATTTCTCAGTACCACATACATACATAGAAAAAGCCGAAAATGGGCCAGAAGTTTGGCCTAGTGGTAGAGTGCTTGCCTAGCATGCACGAAGACCTGGGTTCGAGTCCTTGGTACCACATACTTAGAAAAAGCCAGAAGTGGTGCTGAGGCTCAAGTGGTAGAGTTCTAGCCTTGAGAAAAATCCAAGGACAGTGCTCAGGCCAAGTTTAAGCCCCAAGACTAGCAAAAAAAAAAAAAAAATTGGGAAGGTCTTTAAAATGTAATCAAGAAAAAAAAGAAAAAAAAGAAAAGAAAAAGCCGAAAGTGATGCTGTGGCTCAAATGGTAGAGCTCTAGCCTTGAGAAAGTCCAAGGACAGTGCTCAGGCCAAGTTTAAGCCCCAAGACTAGCAAAAAAAAAAAAAAAAAAAAAAATTAGGTAAGGTCTTTAAAATGTAATCAATATTTAGTAAGTAAATCTAGAAGTCATAAAGGTAAAGAATATTTTTCTGATGATATTTTTATCATGGCAATCATAATAAGGGCATAAGTTAGATATAAAAAAGCACTTTGGAGTCAGGAGTGATAGCTTAGTGGCAGCATGCTCGCCTAGGACGAATGAAGCCCTGGGTTCGATTCCTCAGTACCACATACACAGAAAAAGCTGGAAATGGAGTTGTGGCTCAATTGGCAGAGCGCTAGCTCGTTGTTTTGTTTTGTTTTTTGCCAGTGGTGGGACTTGAACTCAGAGCCTGGGCACTGTTGTTGGGTACTTTTGAGCCACAGTGCCACTTTCAGCTTTTTCTGTGTATGTGGTACTGAAGAATCAAACCCAGGGCTTTGTGCAGGCCAGGTGAGCACTCCACCAAAAAGGCCATGCTCCTGACCCAACTACCTTTGTTTTTAACTAACATTACTGAAGTAAAAAATGATACTATAACTTGACGTCTACCAGGTTGATTATTAAGACAGTTCCCAATATTCTGATACTATAAATAATAAAATAACAAAAACTTATTATACATCAAACTTTTATAATACGGGAAGACTTTGTAAAGATGCCATCCATACCTTTGAATTTTTCTAATTCAGCCACTTACCTAGGTGGTAGAGGTTCAGGTCTTTCCCATGTTGTTCTTTTTTCAACATGATCTACATAATAAACTCGCCCATGCTGGTCCACTCTCTGCTCCCATCTTAAACACAAAATTAAAAAGACTAGTAAGAAGCTATGTGTGGTAATGTATACCTATAATCTTACTCGGGAGATTGAGATCTGGAGATCAAGGTTTTAGCCCCATCTCAACCAATAATAAGCCAATAATAATGACCCTGTCATCCCTGCCATGTGGGAAGTATAAATAGGAAGATGGATGGGGCCGGGAGTTTGGCCTAGTGGTTAAAGTGCTTGCCTAGCATGTACAAAGACCCAGGTTCGATTCCTTGGTACCACATACATACAAAAAAGCTGGAAGTGGTGCTGAGGCTCAAGTGGTAGAGCTCTAGCCTTGAGAAAATCCAAGGACAGTGCTCAGGCTCTGAGCTCAAGCCCAGGACTGGCAAAAAAAAATAAATAAATAAATAAAATAAAATAAATAAAAAAAATAGGAAGATGGAGATCCAGGATGAAGCCAGACACCAGTGGATCATGCTGGTAATCCTAGCTACTCAGGAGGCCAAGATCTAAAGACTGCAGTTCAAAGCCAGAAAGGGCAAAGTCTGTGAGACTCTTTTTCCCAATAAACTGCTCAAAAAATAAAACAAAAACCACCAGAAGTGGCACTGTAGCTCAAGTGGTAGAATGCCTAGCCTTTAGCAAAAAAACCTAAGGGATTGCACCCCCAGGCACTGAGTTCAAGTCCCAGGACTGGGGGGCTGGGGGGAAGTCTGAATTAGTGGCTAGCTTGTTACTTGGCCATGATCAATTTTGCATGGTTCAGGGATTTTTCATTTAAAAAAATTTCTTAGGCTTGATGTGGTGGCACATCCTATAATCCTATTATCGGGGGGTAGGTATAAGAAGATCTCAAGTTTAAGGCCAGTTTGGACCACAAGATCCTGTCTCAAAAAGAACAACAACAAAATACCCCAAATCACTTCATTTCTTCTTGGAAATGAGAAGATCTTTTTTTTTCCTTGTACATTTTTTGGTGTTGTTACTAAGAGTTAAACTCAAGGCCGAAGTATTATCCCTCAGAGTTTTGTTTTTTTTTTTCTTCCTTCTTCCTTCCTCCTCCTTTTTTTTTTTTTGCCAGTCCTGAGCACTGTCCTTGGGCTTTCTCAAGGCTAGAGCTCTACCACTTGAGCCACAGAACCATTTTCAGCTTTTTCTATGTATGTGCTACTGAGGAATTGAACCTGGGTCTTGGTGCATGCTAGGCAAGCACTCTACCTCTAGGCCAAACACCCAGCCCCGCCCAGAGTTTTTGTTCAAGGCTGGAACCATACCACTTGAGTAACAGTTCCACTTCTGGCTTTTTGCTGTTTAACTACAGAATTCCCAGCTTAGGCTGGTTTCAAACCATGATCTTCAGATTTCAGCCTCCTGAATAGCTAGAATTCCAGTATTTCAAATGTGATTAATTTTGACTCTAAAGTCCCCAAAATCAATTACAATTGCTTAAAGACAAGGAAAGGATTCAATGTTATTTTCTCTATTTCTATATGCAGATATCTAGAAAAGCAAATACTGCCAAAAAAGTTACTTACCCAGGTGGTAGGGGAGCTTGAGTTACAGTATTTAATGGCCTAGGGCCTGAGCCTCCAGATATAGTTAGAGGAATTATTAATCCAGATGTTGCTGCTTCAGAGGTATTTGTATTTGTACTTGTATTTGTTGATGGTAGAGAACCTGTACTAGATCCATCACTTTCAGAAGTGGCAGATGGTGAGCCATTGACAGATGCTGCAGAAAATTTGGGGAAAAAAAATAAAAAGAATTTTTTATGTTCTGAAATGTAAAATCAGAATAGAATCTTTTTTTTTTTTTTTTTTTAAAGGCAGTGCCAGGCACCAGTGGGTGAGAGCTCTCTAGATCTCAAGGTTTGTAATCAGCTTGACCAAAAGAGTCCACAAGACTTCACCTCCAAAATAAAGCAACCAACAAAGCCAGGGTGAAACCATGGTTCAAGGTGAACAAGCAAGACACCAGTTCAAAACCCAGTATTGCCATAAAATAAACAAAAGGTTATATTGAACAAATTTAAAATGCAGATGAAAAATGAAAGAAAAATAACAGAGATGGCAACATCTTCAATAGGTTTGCTCATAATTTTATTAATTCATTTTTCAAAACCATAAAACTATCTTATCTAACATGTAGTTTAAAAACTAATTTTTAACGTGTACAATATAAATTATTTGCTGAAAATGAATAATATATATATTTTTTTTTGGAGGGGGGAGTGATCAGTCATGGCTTGAACTCAGCCTGGGTGCTGTCCCTGAGCTCTTCAGCTCAAGGCTACCGCCCTATTCTTTGAGCCACAGTGCCACTTCTGGTTTTCTGGTGATTAACTGGAGATAAGACTGTTACAGACTCTTTACTGCCCAGGCTGGCTTTGAACCTTGATCTTCAGATCTCGGCCTCCTGAATAGCTAGGATTTCAAGGCATGAGCCATGGCACCCAGCAAATCAATAATATTCTTACAAATAGTTATTGAGCACTTTTCAAAAACTACCTGACAAACCAAACCCTAGTGGAAATCACAATATGACAAGAGGTTTATAGTTAAAATGGTATTGAAGGCTAAGGTACTTACATGGTCTGCGAGGTGTGGGTGGAGGTGGACGTGAAGGTCTTGGAGGTCTAGAAGGTTTAAAACCACCATTGGATAGTGATGGAGAATTGTTCTCATTGATTCTCCTATTTTCACCAGACCCTGTATCATCAGGGTCATCTGATCCATTCGTGTTCACTCTAGGTAAGGAGGAAGGATGAGAAAAGTAGCAGAAAGGAACAAATGCTCTCTGAATTTATATATATATATATATATATATATATATATATATATATATATATGAGTGTACCTATGTATGTATGTAAGTATGTATATATATGTATGTGCCAGTTATAGAGACTGTCCCTGAGCTTTTTTGCTCAAGGCTAGCACTGTACCAGAGCCACAGCTCCACTTCCTGTTTTTAGTTTGTTAATTGGAGATAAGAGTCTCACAGACTTTCCTGCCCCTGCTGGCTTCCAACCATAATCCTTAGAATTTGACCTTCTGAGTAGCTAGGATTACAGGCATGAGTCATGGGCATCTCAGAATTAAAAAAAAAAATTAAGACAGAAAGATCAATCAATCACTATCAGAGTAGTTATCATACTATTATCACATTACTAAATATAGCTGATTCATATTTCAAATAAATCTTTGGAAGGCCTTGTATAAGCAGGAACAAAATTCTAATGCCTGAAGGGAAAAATAAAAAAAGCACTACTTTAGCACAGGCACAGGTAAGTTTGCTATCATTGTTTTCTTGAGTCTATTGTTTTTAATGTTACTGCAAGTTTAAGACCAAGCTGAATTGGGCCAGGAAAAGAAGTAATTATTATCTGAGGACTGGGTAATGCATCTAGTTGCCTACAAACATTTTCATAAAGATGTCATTGATTCAAGCAATGACATCAATTAAACAGAGGAGGAAAGACGTTATCAAGTAATATTAGGTAGAAAACTATTACTACTGTCTTAGTTAGAAACCAGAACATAAGCTGGGAGCTAAAGGCTTACACCTATAATCCTAGTTACTTAGGAGGCTAAGATACTAGAAGGATCGAGGTTCAAAGCCTGGCTGAGCAGGAAACTCTGTGACACTCTTATTTTCACTTATTCACAGAAAAAGCTAAAAGTGGTGATGTAGCTCAAGTGAAGATTATCCCTGAGCAAAAGAAGCTGAGGAATACCACTCAGGCCCCAGAGTTCAAGGCTCAGGACCAGCAAAAAAAAAAAAAAAAAAAAAATAGGCAAAGAAAGAAAAAAAAGAAAAGAAACCAGACTATAAGTAGCCAGTTGGAGATGCATCAGATGAAACTTTGATTCTACTACTTGCAAACAAAACAGGGTCTTCAACCATCTGGCCCATCAGAATAAGCGTTAACAAAATAAAATCTAAGTCATGAAAAATTATATAGCACCAGATATTCACAATAGATTTGAAACTCAAATGGGACTACCTAAAAATAAGGTTTCTTTTTTTTTGGGGGGGGGGGGGGGCAGTGGCATGGAGCTTGAACTCTGGCCTGGGCGCTGTCCCTAACCTCTACAGCTCAAGGCTACCACCCTACCCCTGGGCCTGGGTGCTGTCCCTGAACCCTTCAGCTCATGGCTACCACCCTATCCCTGAGCCACAGCCCCACTTCCATTTTAATTGGAGGTTAAGAGTCACTTGGCTTTGTATTGCCTTGGCTGGCTTTGAACCGTGATCCTGCGATCTCAGCCTCCTGAGTAGCTAGGATTACAGGCGTGAGCTAAAAATAAGGCACCCAGCTAAAAATAAGGTTTCTACACAAAGACATAGCTACTAAAGTAGAAAGGCAGCTAACCGAGAAAAGATATTTACCAATAATACATCAGACAAATGCTTAATATTCAATATCTACAGGGAACTCAAGAAACTAATCCCCCAGAAACCCAACAAACCAATCACTAAATGGGCAAGGGAACAAAAGAGAGACTTATCAGAGGAAAAGGTAAAAATGGCAAAGAAACATATAAGGAAAAAACTCATCCATGGTCATAAAGGAAATGCAAATAAAGACAACCCTAAGATACCACCTACCCTAATTAGAATGGCCAATATTCTGACCTCAGACAACAATAAATGCTGGCAGGGATGTGGAGAAAGAGGAACCCTACTGCACTGTTGGTGGGAATGTAAACTAGTACAACCACTCTGGAAGATAGTTTGGAGGTTCCTCAAAAAACTAAAAATAGACCTTCCCTACCACCCAGCCATACTACTCTCCGAGGGATCTACCCTGAGCACCATAATCCAGGATAATAAGGATACCTGCACAGCCATGTTCATCACTGCACTATTCACAATGGCCAAGCGCTGTAAAAAACCCAGATGCCCTACTACAGATGAATGAATACCAAAAAAATGTGGTACATATACACAATGGAGTTGTACAAAGCCACCAGACAAGATAAAATAATGCATTTGCTGGGAACTGGAGGGAACTAGAGCAAATCATGTTGAGTGAGATAAGCCAAGGCCAAAGGAACAAAAGGTGCATGGTCTTCTTGATATGTGGATATTAGATCCAAACAGTACAAGAGTGATGACTCAATACTCTGGCACTCAAGGTCACTGACATGAACCTGGAGATATAAATACAAACTACATAGACTTATAAATCTATGATGGGATATATATTCTACAGACATATTGATATGTATGACACACAAAGATTGAGCTTAACTTTAATTTTGTTCTTAAGTTTATGTGCCAGTTATTTTATATAGAGATTCCATTCTTGAATACTTGCTTGTTAAACTTGACATTTGAAATTTGATGTTAAAAAAAAACATGTTAATAAAATCTTCTAATAAAAAAAGAAATATATAGCATCAGGTATTGATTATATTTCTTGTGCAAATAAATGCTGAATTTATGCTTAATAAAGCATATGTATATTTAAGTTGTATAGCATGAATTTTGTTGGTTTGAGACAAAGATGAAAATGGAATTTTAATAAATTTATCCTAATTGCTCCTTGTATTTTTGCATTCTGTTGGTGGGAAGCAATAAACTCTTACCTTGTTTCATCCTTGGGTCTAGAGCCATCATCATTCTGTGAAGGACCTTTAACATAAATAAAATTCAAGCAAAATTAGTTCAAAAAGGTTTTCCTAAAATATTGTGTAGGTAAAGTTTTTTATTAAGTATTTCTAAGTAAACAATGTATCACATATTCAAAAATGAGTTTTACAGGAAAAATGTGACAAATGTTCTTATAACTGAAATATTTTACCAAAATTTTATGCAAATGTTTATCGTTATGCGTAAGAGGTTAATTAGCTAAAATACAACATTCACAAACCACTTTTCTCTTTTTTGATACAGGTTTGACTCTAAACCAAAACTAGCATTTAGTCAACTTCAATACCCTAAATACTTCAAAAAAAATTATAAAGAGCAATATTATCATTAAAACAAATTTCTGAAAAGAACAATACTATAACAACTGTCTATTATACAGGATCCTTAAATAGATTTAAAAAAAAAACAGCTTTCAAGAATAAGAATGGCACAAAACATCTCTCAAAGTGAAGATGAATGTTTATGCTTTTGCTTGTTTTTTTTTTTTTTTTTTTGCCAGTCCTGGGCTTGAGCTCAGGGCCTGAGCACTGTCCTTGGACTTTCTCAAGGCTAGAGCTCTACCACTTGAGCCTCAGCACTATTTCCAGCTTTTTTCTATGTATGTGGTACCGAGGAATCAAACCCGGGTCTTCGCGCATGCTAGGCAAGCACACTACCACTAGGCCAAACTCCCGGCCCTGCTTTTGCTTGTTTTTATGCTGTTAGTGGAAGTTGAACTCAGGGCTTTATGTTCTTGCTTTGCTTTTCCCTCAAGGCTAGCACTCTACTACTTGGGTCACACCTCCGCCTCAACTGTTTGTTTTCTTTCAGCTTTATTCATGGGAAATATTGCTTGGAGTTGGTCAGAACTTATATACTTACTATTTAAGTACTAGAAAGAAGCTGCTAAAGATGGGCATACAGACAGTAGGAAAAACAGGTTTTAGACACAGGAAAATAAAGTATTGAAACAAGAATTCAACTTCAATGGCCAAAATCCAATATGCCTTGGATACAGAAATCAAACAGTATAATCACCATTACATTACACTAGAGCATAGTAACTGATTAATTCAATAAAAAGATGGGGAGTCAAACACTATACTTAGCAAGTGTCTGATCAAGTCTAATAATATGCCTTTCCTTTTTTTCTTTTGCAGAGCTGAAGATAGAAGTATACATTTTAGGGCTGGGAGCTTGACCTAGTGGCACCCAGCATGCACGAAGCCCTGGGTTCGATTCCTTGGTACCACATACATAGAAAAAGCCAGAAGTGGTGTGGTGGCTCAAGTGGTAGAGTGCTAGCCTTGAGAAAGCTCAAGGAGAGTGCTCACAGGCCCTGAGTTCAAGCCCTAGGACTGGCCAAAAAAAAAAAAAGTGTACATTTAAAAAATTATATTGGGGGGAAGAGCTGGGAGTGTTGCCTAGTGGTACAGTGCTTGCCTAGCATGCATGAAGTCCTGGGTTCAATTCCTCGGTACCACATACATAGAAAAAGCTGGAAGTGGTGCTGTAGCTCAGGTAGTAGAGTGCTGCCTTGAGTAGAAAAGCTCAAGGACAGTTCCCAGGCCCTGAGTTCAAGCCCCAGGACTGGCAAAAACTAGAATAAAAGTAAAATAAAAACTATATAGGGAGGCAGGGAGTTTGGCCCAGGTTTGATTCCTCGGTACCACACACAGAAAAAAAGCTGGAAGTGGTGCTGTTGCCCAAGTGGTAGAGCTCTAGCCTTGAGAAAAATACAAGCACACTGCTCAGGCCCTGAGTTCAAGCACCACGACTGGCCAAAAAAAATAAAATAAAATAAAATAAAAAAAAAATATATATATATATATACACACACACACATATAGGAAAATGGATATAAAATATGACATACTTACACAATGAAAAGTACTCATTAAAAAAACTACTGAGCTAGGCTCCAGTGGCTCACACCTGTAATTCTAGCTACTCAGGAAACTGAGATCTGAGGATCACAGTTCAAAGTCAGCCTGGGCATAAAAGTCCTTGAGACTCTTATCTCCAAGTAATCACCAGAAAATCTGAAGTGGTACTGTGGCCTAAAGTGGTAGAGCGCTAGCTTTGAGCTGAAGAGCTTAGGAACAATGCCCAGGCCCAGAGTTCAAGCTCCATGACCAAAAAAAAAAAAAAAAAACCCAAAAGACAACAACAACAAAAAACTACTGAAATGTTAGTGCTTAGATGCTCAGATATATTTCAAAAAAAATGTTAAGAGAAGCCAGGTGCTGTCACTTATACCCTTAATTCTAGCTATTCAAGAGGCTAACATCTGAGGATCACAGTTCAAAGCAAGGCAAAGATGTCCATTTGAAGGTGTGGCTCAAGTAGTAGAATGCATGAGCTGTGATGGAGAAAAGCTGAGTGAGAGGATAAGGCCCAGAGTTCAAGGCATTACAACTTCATTTACCTTAAAAACCTAATGTGTTGGGACTGGGAGTTTGGCCTAATGGTAGAGTGCTTGCCTAGCATGCACAAAGATCAGGATTTGATTCCTCTTATCACATACATAGAAAAAAGCCAGAAGTGGTACTGTGGCTGAAGTGGTAGAGTTCTAGGCTTGAGAAAACCCAAGGACAGTACTCATGCCCTGAGCCCAAGACCAGGACTGACAAAAACAAAACAAAAAACCCAACAACAACAAAACACCTAATGTGGAGCCAGGCATGGTGGCTCATGCATGTAATCCTAGCTACTCAAGAGGCTGAGATCTGAGGATGGCAGTTCAAAGCCAGCCCAGGCACTAATGTCCATGAGACTCTTATCTCCAATTAATCTCTAGAAAATGGGAAATAGGGCAGTGGTCAAAGGGTAAGGCCTTGAGCTGAAGAGCTCAGGGATAGTGCCCAGGTCCAGAGGTCCAGAGTTCAATCCCCATGACAGACCAAAAAAAAAAAAAAATGTGGAAGAAACTTTGGGACTATCTTGAAAATCTTACTGTAACAAAAGTCATGAGCTGGGAGCATAGCCTAGTGGTAGAGTGCTTGCCTAGCATGCACAAAGCCCTGGGTTTGATTCCTCGGTGCCACATACAAAGCCAGAAGTAGCACTGTGGCTCAAGTGGCAAAGTGCTAGTCTTGAGCAAAAAGTGTCCAAGGATAATACACGGGCACTGGCAAGTCCCAGAACTGGCTAAAAAAAAAGTCATGAGTTAAAAAAAGAAGTAGGAAGTAATCCACCAATGTATTATATGGACGAATAAAACAGTACCAATCAACAGAAAAATATTTCATAATGTAAACAAAAGTTCTTTGCTAGATTAATCAAGGGAAATATTAATCTTCTCTCTGTCTTAGGAACTCTAAAATCTGGTAAAAGTGAAAATAAATAGCACATTACTAAATGATAAAAGTATGTTAAAGATCTACCGACCATAAGCTTTATTAAGCAAACTATCAGATGCTCAGGTGTCACCAGAAATTTCCTTTATAATCATGGTTTTAGTTTATTCACCTTTAACAAAAAGCAGTAAATCATAAATTCTAATATACCAGCATACATATAAGCTACTTGTTTTGTTGTAAAAACGTAAGACATCCCTGAAGTGTAGCTTTGAGAAATGGAAGAAGGATAGCAAATGGATTTCATCTTGTACTGTCTGTCTGGTATAGTACTTACAAGGATTTGGAGTTGTATCTAAACTCAACAAGAATTTGTTTTGTCTAATAGAAGTGCAGCACTTGAATTCAGGGCTTGAATTCAGGGCCTGGGCACTATCATTGAGCACTTTTATCAAGGCTAGTACTCTGCCACTTGAGCCACAGCACCACTTTTGGCTGCTTTTTCTGTGTATGTGGTACTGAGAAATAGAACCCAGGGCTTCATGCATGCTAAGCAACCACTCTAGGCAACCATTCTAACACTAGGTCACACTCCCAGCCCAATTATTATTATTAACTGTCATTACTAGTACATAAAGTGTACTTTATAAGTCAATTCAAAACTCACAGGGGGGCCAGGGGTTTGGCCTAGTGGTAGAGTGCTTGCCCAGCATGCACAATTCCTCGGTACCTCATTCATAGAAAAAAGCCAGAAATGATGCTGAAGCTCAAGTGGTAGAGCTCTAGCCTTGAGAAAATCCAAGGACAGAGCTCAGGCCCGGAGCTCAAGCCCAACACTGACAAAAAAAAAAAAAAAACAACAACAAAAACCCCCCAAAACCTCACAGGGTTTCAATTTGTAGAAAAATACAAATGGTTTTGGTTCGTATAAAAAAATACATTAAAAATAAATCATAGCCAGGCACCAGTAGCTCACACCTGTAATCCTCACTACTCAGAAGGCTGAGATCTTAGGATCAAAGTTCAAAGACAGCCTGGCTACTAAAGTCCATGAGGCTCTTATCTATAATTAACCACCAGAAAACTAGAAGTGGTGCTGTGGCTGAAGAGGTAGGGTGGTAGCTCTGAGCTGAGAGCACAGGAACAATGCCCAGGTCGAGTTCAGGTCCCACAACCAAAAAAAAAATGAGCCAGGTCGGGAGGCTAATACCTATAATCCTAGCTACTCATGAGGCTGAGATCTGAGGATCTCAGTTCAAAACCAGCCAGGGAACAAGAGGCTCTTATCTCTAATTAATCACTAGAAAATAGGAAGTGGGGCTGTGGTTCAAGGGGCAATAGCCTAGAGCAGAAGAGCTTAGGGTCAATGCCCAGGCCTAGGGTAAGGCGGTAGCCTTGAGCTGAAGAGCTCAGGCCTAGAGTATAAGCCCCATGACCTACCAAAAAAAAAAAAAAAAAAAAATGAAAGAAATCCTGTTTCCTGAAAGAAGAATCACAATAAGCCAGGTACACCTATAATTCTAGCTAGTAGGAGGCTGAGATCTGAGGATCAAGGTTAGAAGCCATCTCAGGCAGAAAAGTCTGGAAGACTCTTCAGTTAACCAGCAGAAAACCAGAAGTGATGCTGTGACCCAATAGGATACAAGCACTAGCCTTTGTGAAAAAGCTTAGGACAATACCCAGGCCCTGAATTTAAGCCACAAAACTGACAAAAAAATAAAAATAATTAAAACCGCAATACTCATAAGAAAGCAAACCACAGTGACTACCTACTTTTTAAAAAATTATTTATCATTTATTATTTTATTTTACTTTCCTACATTCGTCATTTTATGCCTACCTTATTGTAAGTTCAAGGTTGGCCTAGACTACACAGTGAGGCTATCTCAAAAAAAGTGAGCACTTACTTTCTGAACATGTAGTTTCACCATTAGTAACAACTTCAGCATCTAACTGCAGTCCATCAAGACAAATTGACAAGTCTCCTATTGTCTCTGTTGGCTCTTTGTCACCTACAAGCTGCAAAGTCACAACCACTTCTTCAACTGAAAGAATAAGATTATACAAAAATTTCATTTTTCCTTTGAGCCACTGTAAGATTCTAATAAAAAAGAAGTATACACATGTATATATAAATCATTTTACTACATATTTCACCAAAGATTTGAAGTCTTTTTAAATCAAAGTATTATATGTAAAATAAACCTTGCTAATGTTTAATATCCATAGTGTATTTAAAATACTAAACATCTCAATTTATTACATTTATTATATTCATTCTATCTTTGTAAGACTGCAGTATAAAATGAGCCAGCATGATAATGAAGATTATTTATCAAAATATACTTTGATTACAATAAATGAAAACAAAAGAATGCTTTTTTTTTTTTGGTGGGCCATGGAGCTTTAAATTGGCCTGGGCGCTGTCCCTGAGCCCTTCAGCTCAAGGCTACCACCCTACCCCTGGGCCTGGGCATTGTCCCTGAGCTATGCAGCTCTAGGCCACTGCCCTACTCTAAAGCCAAGCCCCATTTCCTGTTTTCTAGAGGTTAATTGGAGATAAGAGTCTCAGGTCCTTTAGTGCGCCACAGATCTCAGCCTCCTGAGTAGCTGGGTTGCAGGCGTGAGACCCCAGCCTGGCTCAAAAGAATGGTTTGTATCTAATAAAATCTACATGAATAAGAAAATTCTTTAAAAAATTCTTTAGATAACTAAGGAAGGATTAGGAAAAAAAAGTATGTCATTGTGTGCCAGGAAGCTAAGATCTAAGGATTGCAATTTGAGGTCAACTCTGGCAAAAAAAAGACCATGAGACTCATATCCAAATAATCACTAAAAAACCAGAAGTAGAGTTGTGGCTCAAGAGGTAGAGTACTAGCCTTGAATAAATATGCCAAGTGAGAAGTCAAGTTCTTGAACACCAGTACCAGCACAGAAAGAAAAGAAAGAAAAAAGAAAGAGAAAAAAAACAGAAGAACAATATTTACTAAAAATACTGGATACAAAATGAATGGCCAAACCAAGGCTATTCAGACTATTACTTTAAACAAGTAATCTTAAAGGCAAACCTAGTTTAACAAAAGTTATTTTCCATGATTGGTATATAAACTTCTTCCAAAAAAACCCAAAAGGCTGACAATAATTTCTATGGTTCTAACATACATACATACGTTTCATATTGTTTGACTTTAATGTTTCATAAACATCTAATGCAGCAGTTCCCAACAAAACATCAGATTTCAGTGTCTGGTGACTCCATACACGAAAATGTAATTTACTCACAGGGGTAACAATACTAGAAGTGAAAAAAAGGGAAAAATATTATTTTCATTAAATATCACAAAGGGGTCCTAAATACATTATATTAAGTTTTAATGTCTAACATCTTTCATTGTGTCTTTATGATTTACTGTAGACCCAATACTAGCCTATGTTCTATAATCTTACAAAAAACTGTATTTGAATGTAACATGCTTACATGGTGATTTTTATTTGTGGATGAATTACAAGAGGAACTTCACACATATGAACAAAAAACTTAAAATGCTTACAATGCATTAAAATGCTGAAGAGTGACTTTTGTGAAATATTATAGGGTACCAATAAATACAGTAAATTTTGTGTCAATTTAAAATTTAATATATTTTTAAATGAGTGAATTTATAAATTAAACACTCATTTTATGTTCTGTAGTTTGCAAAGCTTTAAGTTATTTTCATTTAATATTCATAATAACCTTTTCAGGCAGAATTGTTGTTTTTTTTTTTTCTAGTCCTGGGGTTTGAACTCAGGGCATGGGCAGTGTCCCTGAGCCTCTCTTTGCTCAAGGCTAGTACTCTACCACTTGAGCCACACTGTTAGCTCTTTTCTTTTTTTCTTTAATTATTTTTTAGACAATGTGTCACATATTTTGCCTTAGATGGCCCTGGCCTTTAATTCTTCTACCGTACTTCCCAAGTACTTGGGATTACAGAAGCATATCACTGGCAGGCACTAGTGGCTCACAACTATAATCCTAGCTACTTAGGAAGCTTAGATCTAACCACTGAGGTTTCAAACCAGGCCAGGCAAAAAACTAAAGTCCATGAAAGTCGTATTTCCTATTAATCAGTCTATAATTCCCTTTGTGGGTACTCAATGACAGGCTAGTTTTATATCAACATTTGGAACTTTGTCAACTAAGTGTTGAAAACTGAGCTTTATCTTACTTTTACTAATTCAGTCCATAGATTAAAATATCAACATAAGTTGGGCATTGTGGCTCATGCCTGTAATTTCAGCTCAGGAGACAGAGATCTTCAGCTCAGGAGACAGAGATCATCTCAGCCTCGTGAGTCACTAGGATTACAGACATGAGCCGCTGGCGCCCAACTGAGAAGATGGGTGTAAAGGGGAGTACCTACAGTCCTAGCTACATATAGATAGGAGAGAATCATTGAGGCTGGCTCTACATAAAAATTTAAGAACCAAGGGGCTGGGAGTTTGGCCTAGTGGTTAAAGTGCTTGCCTAGCATGCACGAAGACCCAGCTTCAATTCCTTGGTACCACATACATAGAAAAAGCCGGAAGTGGTGCTGAGGCTCAAGTGGTAGAGCTCTAGCCTTGAGAAAGTCCAAGGACAGTGCTGCTCAGGCCCTGAGCTCAAGCCCAGGACTGGCAAAAAAAAAAAAAAATTTAAGAACCTACCTGAAAAAAAATAACTAAACCGAAACTCAGGCTCAAGTGGTTGAGTAAGCACAAGGCCTGATTTCAAATAACAGAAAAAAGAAAATTCTAAAATACAGAGATATATACATGAGTAATATTAAACTGAACTAATACCACCATATTAAAAAATGATAGAAACCAACTAGTCAATCAATAGGGAACTATTAAAATATAGTACACCTAACTTCAAAATTGAGTAAACTTCGGGCCAGGAGCATGGCCTAGTGGTAGAGTGCTTGCCTAGCATGCACAAAGCCCTGGGCTCAATTCCTCAGTACCATAAACGCAGAAAAAAACCAGAAGAGGTGCTGTGGTTCAAGAGGTAGAGTGCTAGCCTTGAGAAAGCTCAAGGACAATACCCAGGGTGGGGGAGGGGGCAAAAAAACAGAATAAACTTTACAATAATGCTATATGTTAAAAATCCTAAATTGAACTAATTTACTCTAATTGGGCATAAAGTAAATAAAATAGGAAATTTATATTCTGATATTACCCTATAATTTAAAATTTTCAAAGGTTTGAATTTTGTAATATATATCAAGATACTTGCTGATAATTTACAAAAAAGATTTAGTTCATAGACATGATGAATGATAGTAAATGCATAACTTCATGTTGATATTTTGTACTTAAATAAGATTATTTTAAAATACTAAAATGTATACCTATATTATGTAGTTAATGACAAATATTAGGCCTTGGTGTATTCAGTTGGAAAGATAACCATAGGGGCTGGGAGTTTGGCCTAGTGGTAGAGTGCTTGCCTAGCATACACGAAGACCCGGGTTCGATTCCTCGGTACCATATACACAGAAAAAAAAGCCAGAAATGGTGCTGAGGCTCAAGTGGTAGAGCTCTAACCTTGAGAAAATCCAAGGACAGTGCTCAGGCCCTGAGCTCAGGCCCTGAGCTCAAGCCCAGGGCTGGCAAAAAAAAAAAAAAAAGATAACCATAACATAACACACATGCACACATTTAATTTTATGTGTATGTGTGCTGGTACTGGAGCTTGAACTCAGGGCTGAAGCACTGTCCCTTAGCTTCTGTGATCAAGTCTGATGCTCTACAATTTAAGTCACAGCTCCACTTTCAGCTTTTTGCTTAACTGGAGATGAATGTCTCACAGCCAGGAGAGGTGGCACACACCTGTAATCCTAGTCACACAGGTAGCTGAGATCTGAGGATCAAGGTTCAAAGCCAGCCTAGGAACAAAAGGACTGAGACTCTTATCTCCAATTAACCTCTAGAAAAGGGGAAGTGGGGCTTGGCTCAGGGTAGGGCAGTAGCCTTGAGCTGAAAAGCTCAGGGACAATGCCCAGGCCCAGGGGTAGGGTGGCAGCCTTGAACTGAAGAGTTTAGAGATAGCACGCAGGCCAAGTTTAAGTCCCATGACCGATCTTCCCCCCCAAAGAGAGAGAGAGAGAGAGAGAGAACTCTCAGACTTTGTTTCTGGCTTTTGAACTGTAATCCTCAAATCCTAGCCTCCTAAGTATCTAGGCTTGCAGAGGTAGGCCATCAGCACCTAACCACCTGTTACATCTTTTTTTCTTTTTTTTGCCAGTCCTGGGACTTGAACTCAGGGCCTGGGCACTATCCTTGGACCCTATTTGCTCAAGGCTATATTCTACCATTGAGCCACAGTGTCACTTCTGGCTTTTTCTGTGTATGTAGTACCAAGGAATCAAACCCAGGGCTTTGTACATGGTAGTGAAAAAAGTTAAGGGACAGCACCTAAACCCTGAGTTCAACCCCCAATACCAACATAAAAAATAAAGAGGGGGAGAGGAAAGGGAGAGAAGGAAAGATGGAGAGAAAAGGAAAGAGATGAGGAGAGGGACTAGAAAAACAGGAGCAAGTTCTAGAGACTAAAGGGAAAAATAAATAAGAACAAAAAGAAAAAAAAGAAGGGCCAGGAGTTTGGCATGCATGCAATTCCTCGGTACCACGTACATAGAAAAAAGCTGGGTGTGGTGCTGTGGCTCAAGTGGTAGAGCTCTAGCCTTGAGAAAACTCCAAGGACAGTGCACAGGCCCTAAGTTCAAGCCCCACAACTGGCGAAAGAAAGAAAGAGAGAGAGAGAGAGAGAGAGAGAGAGAGAGAGAGAGAGAGAGAGAGAGAGAGAGAGGGAGAGAGACAGAAAAAAAGAAAGAAAGAAAGAAAGAAAGAAAGAAAGAAAGAAAGAAAGAAAGAAAATAAATGCATTTCTGCTTACCTTCTAAATGTTATATTATGGAAAATACTTTTACACTTACACTGTAAGGGGTTGCTTCCATTTGGGACTGTTTGTATTGTTGCATTTTTCGGTCTTCTTTGACTGTCCATCTACTATGACTTCTACATAAGGACTTGGTCCAAACCAATTCTTTTTGTTTTCTTTAAGTTTTGCTGAGATGACTGTAATAGAAAAAAAAAAAACAAAACCACTTCAATATTTAAGATGTTAATTCAGGGCTTAGAGTTTGGCCTAGTGGTAGAGTGCTTGCCTAGCATGCACAAAGATCCGGGTTTGATTCCTCAGTACCACATACATAGAAAAAGCCAAAAGAGGTGCTGTGGTTCAAGTAGCAGAGCTCTAGCCTTGAGAAAGCCCAAAGACAGTGCTCAGGCCCCCAGTTCGAGCCCCAGGACTGGCAAAAAAAAAAAAAAAGTTAATTTAGTCCTCAAGTCAACTTAATTTCATTAAAGATTAGCCAATTATGTTTACTCAGAGAAGCAGTCTTGTTCTAAACTATTTGCTAATTTTATTCATATGATCTTTAGATTTCCTCCAATTACCTAAGTTAATACTGAACACCCCCCCCAAAAAAAAGAAACAACCATCAAGATTCTATCAGTACCCAAATATATTAAAATAACATGCAGAGGAAGTGACACTGTGGCTCAAGGCATAGAGGGCTAGACTTGATAGCCTTGAACTGAAGAGCTCATGGATAACTCACTAGGTTCGATTCCTTGGTACCACATATACAGAAAAAGCCGGAAGTGGTGTTGTGGCTTAAGTAATAGAGTGCTAGCCTTGAGAAAGCTCAAGGATAGTGCCCAGACCCTGAGTTTAAGCCCAGGACTGGCAAAATAAAAATTTAAAAAGTAAAAAAAACATAGACAAGCCAGATGCTGGTGGCTCAAGTCTATAATCCTAGTTACTCATGAGGCTGAGATCTAAAGATGTCAGTTTGAAGCTAATCTAGGCAGCAAAGTCTATGAGATTATTATCTCAAATTAACAACAAAAAGCTTACGTGGTAGAATGCCATCTTTGAGGGCAAAATCTAGTGGGCAATGACCAAACCCAAGTCCCAGTACAGGTACCAAAAAGAAAAAAAGGACAAACTAAGTCAACGAATATTTAACTATGTCAGACACTATTCTAAATTCTATGGATAGAGCAATTAAAAGATCCTAGCTCTGGGCCAGGAGTATGGCCTAGTGGTACAGTGCTCGCCTAGCATTCATGGAGCCCTGGGTTCGATTCCTTGGTACCACATACACAGAGAAAGTCAGAAGTAGTGCTGTGGCTCAAGTGGTAGAGCGTTAGCCTAGAAGAAAGCCCAAAGACAGTGCTTAACCCTGAGTCCAAGCCCCATGACTGGCAAAACAAAACAAAATAAAACAAAAAACAAAAACAAAACCCTTGGAAGTGGTGCTGTGGCTGAGGTGGCAGAGCACTAGCCTTCAGCTGAAGGACTCAGGGACAGTGCCCAGGACCAAAAAAAGACCCTAGCTGTCAAGGAAATTGTATTCTAGTTAAAGAAAATTCCTCATAATGAAAATTAGGCTGGGGGGCTAGGAGTTTAGCCTAGTAGTAAGAGTGCTTGCCTAGCATGCACAAAGACCCAGGTTTGATTACTTGGTACCACATACATAGAAAAAGCCAGAAGTGGTGCTGTGGCTCAAGTAGTAGAGCTCTAGCCTTGAGAAAGATCAAGGACAGTGCTCAGGCCCTGAGTTTAAGCCCCAGGACTGGCAAAAAGGAAGGAAGGAAAGAAGGGAGGGAGGGAAAAATAAGCTAATGTGACAGAATATAAGTTGGTAGAAAGAAAAACCTTCTAAGAATATTTGGAAACAACCATTAAATAACAAGGAGCCAGTGATGGAAGGATCAGAGAGGAAAAGAAGACTACATTTCAGACAGAGCCAAGTTTTCAGGCAGTGGAAAAATATATCAAGCTCAAGGAAGAATGGCAAACAGAGATGAGTTCTGTAAGTCAAGGAATCCGTTTATCTTTTTCTTTCCTGGTGGTACTAGTGTTTAATTCATAGCCTTTTGCTTGCTAGGCAGGAAGTCTACCTATAAACCATGCCTCCCATCCTTTTTGTATTATTTTTTTGCCAATCCTGAGGCAACTCAGAGCCTGGGCACTGTCCCTGAGTCTCTCTGTGCTCAAGGTTAATGCTCAACTATTTCAACCAAAGCACCACTCTCAGCTTTCTCTGTTTATGTGCTAATGAGGTACTGAACCCAAGGCTTCATGCATGCTAGACAAGCACTCTATCATTAGCCCATATTCCCAGCCAGTGTTGGTTACTTTTGAGATAGGGTCATACTTCCTGCGGGGGTACACACCTAACTGCAATCCACCAATTTTAGGCTTCCCACTGTACTGAGAGTGCACTACCACACCTAGCTTCTTCCACTGAGATGAGAGTTTTGCAGACTTTGCTGTCCAGGCTTCTCTGGAATCATGATCCCTCTAATCTCTGCCTTTCATATAGCTAGGATGCTAGGCATCACTTACAGCTATGGGTTGAAAAGAGGTTCACACAAACTTCTCTGGCCTTGGACCACATCCTATTCTCAGCCCCTCAACTAGGTAGCATTATAGGTATGAGCCACAAGCATCACACTAGGAATTTGAGTTTTATTCTATGTGTATTGGAAAGCCACTGGAAAACAAGAGAATTAATTATAAAACAACAGTTCTCTATTATTTATTTGGTCTCCTTGGTTTTTTTTTTGGTGCCAATACTGGGGCTTAAACTCAAGGTCTGGGTGCTGCCCCTTAGCTTTTTCACTCAGGGCTGGCATTCTACCACTAGTATAGGTACACCAAAAAGAAAAGAAAAAAAAAAAAACAAGCACTGATATATGCCAGAAAAGGGATGAGTGTTGAAAACTTGCTAAGTGGAAGGAGGCACAATAGGTCACAAGTTGTATGATTCTATTAACAAGAGATTCAGAATCTGAAAATTTAGAGATAAAAGCAGTAGATAAAGTGATTCTCTAGGTTGTGGGTACCTGAGATACTAGATATAAGGTTCCCTTTGGGGATGATGAAAAAATGTACTAGAACAGACTAGTGTTAGTTGTGTAATTAGGGTTGTGTGTCTGTGTCTATGTCTATGTTGGTACTGAGGTTGAACTCAGGGTCTGGGCACTGGATTAAATAAAAGGTAATCTTTTTGTATATGCATACACCAGTCCTAAGATGTCAACTCAGAGCCAAGCCAGAACAGTTTTCCTAAAGTTTTTTGCTCAAGTCTAACATTCTAGCACTTGAACCACAGCTTCACTTTTGGCACTTTTGGCTCTATTGGATCTAACCTGTCTCATGACTTTCCTATCCAGCCTGCCTCTTATCATAATCCTCAGATCTCAGTCTCCTGAGTAGCTAGGGAGAGCCACTGGTGCTTGGCTAAAACGTAATCTCCATAAATCTAAACACTTTGCTTTGTTCATTTGCAAACATTAATTTGGTGTATGAGATGTATGAGCCCCTAAAGATTTTATGCTCTTCTCTGCACATTATCTTTATAATAGCAACACACACAAAAAAATATGACTTACCAGTGATCTGAAGTTGTGATTTCATGGTCAGGCTACCCATTGAACCAAGCTGTGATCCACTGTCAGACATGCCACCAAGACAGTAAACCTGAACATGGCAAAGAAGATACTATAAGCATGGAAATTCCTTACTTGAAAAATGCGCAATGGAAGCTAGGGACCAGTGGCTCATAGTTGTAATCCTACTACTCAGGTGGCTGAGATGAAGTTTGAAGTTCAGTGTGCCAGCCAGGGAAGCAAAGTCCATGAGACTCTATCTCCAATTAACCAATACAAATATTTAATACTTTTTTTTTTGTCATTGTGAGGTTGAACTCAGGTCCTGGGCACTGTTCCTGAGTTCTTTTGCTCAAGGCTAGGGCTCTACTACTTTGAGTCATAACTTTATTAGTAGTTTTACTTTTTGTTGTTTTTTTTGCCAGTCCTTGCCTCAGGGCCTGGGCACTTTTCCTTGCATACTTTTGCTCAAGGCTAGCGCTATGTTAGTTGAGCCACAGCGCCACCATCAGCTATTTCTATTTATGTGGTATTAAGGAATTGAACCCAAGGCTTCCTACATGCTAGGCAAGCACTCTACCACTAGGCCATGCTCCTGGCTGTCCATTACTGTCCATTAGTGGTTAATTGGAGATAGGAGATCACAGTGACTTTTCTGCCCAGGCTGGCTTTGAACCACAATCCTCAAAGCTCGGCCTCCAAAGTAGGTAGGATTAATTATGAGCCACTGATGCCTAACTAAAACTAGAATTATCCTGATATCTTTAGTAGGAATATTTCCTACTAAAATAAATTCTATAAAATCCAACATCTTTGATTCTTTTGATTACACATAAAAATGCCCAAAGCCAAAATCTGACCTCAACATATTGACCATATCATATCCTTAATATGATATCTAGTTTATTTACATTGTACTATTTCAGATGTTTTATAAGCTATAACCTACTAAAAGAACATTTTCTACTGAGAACAGAAAATTATATAGGCTAGTCAGACTTGGGTGGCTCATGCCTGTAATCTTAGCTATTTTGGAGGCTCAGATTTGAGGATTGCAGTTCCAAGGCAGCCGAGGCTGTCCTTCCTTCCCTTCCTTCCCTTCCTTCCTTCCTTCCTTTCTTTTTCTTTGTGGGTCTTGGGGCTTGAACTCCGCTTGGATGCTGTCCCTGAGCTCTTCAGCTCATGGCTACTGCCCTACCCCTGGAGCTACCGCTCCACTTCCCTTTTCCGAGTGATTAATTGGAGTCTCACAGTGTTTAGTGCCTGGGCTGGCATTGAACCATGATCCTCAGACCTCAGCCTCCTGAATAGTTAGGATTACAAGTGTGAGACAATGCACTCGGCTCATGTTATTTTTCTATACAGCTATCTCTTGCCCAAAAGTGAAGAGATATATGGCCCAGAACTATGACATCAATGGAAGTAAATTAATAGGCAAAGGGAAATGTCTAAAATCTAGGGCCCAATTTTCTGCATACTGAAACTATTTTACTTGCAGGTAGGTATATACAGTGTTATATACAGTTAAAAAAATAAATTTCAGCTGGGTTCCAGTGTCTCACACCTGCAATCCTAACTACTCAGGAATCTGAGATCTGAGGACAGTAGTTCAAAGCCAGGCCAAGGAGGAAAGTCCATAAGACCCCTATTCACTTAACCACCAAAAAGCCAGAAATGGAGCTGCAGTTCAAGTGGTACAGTGCTAAAAAAGCTCAGGGAGAGTGTACAGGTTGAAGCCCAAGGACACGAAAACAAGGACACACAGACACAGACACAGACACAGACACACACACACACACACACACACACATGTTCAAATACTAACAACAGTAATGAGGAGGAGGAACAACAAGCAGTTTTTGGAAACAAGGATTCAATTCTCTAATTATAGAGAACCACTGGGGTATATTGTGAGGTATTCTGCCAAAAACACAATGGCTTTTTTTTTTTTTCCAGTCCTGGGACTTGAAGTCAGGGCCTGGGTGCTGTTCCTGAATGTTTCTGCCCAAGGATAGCACTGTAAGCACTGTTCTGATTTTGGCTTTTTTTGGTAGTTTATTGGAGATAAGAGTCTCACAGACTTTCCTGTCTAATCTGGTTTGAACCACAATCTTCATCTCTCAGCCTCTTGAGTAGCTCGGACTAGACCTGTGAACCACTGGTGCCTGGAAGTGGCTTTTTGCAGTCTTGGGGCTTGAACTCAGTTCCTGGGCACTGTCCCTGAGCTTCTTGTTTTGCTCAAGACTAGTGAGCCACAGCACCATTTCCAGCTTTTTCTGTTTATGTGGTACTGAGGAATTGAACCCAGAGCTTCATGCAAGCTAGGCAAGCACTTTACCACTAAACCATATTTCCAGCCCATGGCATTATTTTTTTTATTAAAGAATTTATCAACAGGGGCTGGGAATTTGGCCTAGTGGTTAAAGTGCTTGCCTAGCATGCACGAAGACCCAGGTTCGATTCCTTGGTACCACATATGTAGAAAAAGCCGGAAGTGGTGCTGAGGCTCAAGTGGTAGAGTTCTAACCTTGAGAAAGTCCAAGGACAGTGCTCAGGCCCTGAGCTTAAGCCCAGGACTGGCAAAAAAAAAAAAAAAAAAAAAAAAGAATTTATCAACATTGATTTTTACATCATATTTCAAATGACATGTTTAATAAACAAGTATTCAAGAAGGGAATCTCTATATACAATCACTGGCACTTAGATTTTAGAACATAATTAAAATTAGGCTGAGGATTTGTATGTGACAGATACATATTAATCTATGTAATAAAACATGTCTATAGTCATAAATTCTTATATCTATGTAGTTATATTTATATTTCCAATACCATGTCCATAACATTGGGTACAGAAATATTGAGTCATCACTCTTGTACTGTTTGGATCTAATAGCCACATATTAAGGAGACCATGCGTCTTTTGTTCCTTTGGTCTTGAATTATCTCACTCAACATGATTCTCTCTAGCTTCATCCACTTCCCAGTGAATGACATGGCATTATTTTTAATAAATAAAACATAGCTAGGCACTAATGGCTTTTGCTTATAATCCTAACTAATCTGGAGTTTGAGATCTGAAGATCATAGTTCAGAGTCTGGATAGGCAGACAAATCCGAGAAAATCTCCAGTTAACCAGCAACTTGTTGGAAGCTGTGGCTCAACAGATGGTCAAATATATGTGGGAGGAACCCACACAAACCCCAGCACCCCCACAATCAAAAGATTTAAAAAGTAAGATAGACCATGCTCTACATGTTTTTATTATAAAGGATTCATTAGAAAGGAATAGAGCTCTATACTCTTTCTAGGCACACTACCTTCCACACCCAGAAGCAATCAAGAAGCTTCCTAAAACTGGACACTAGTAACTTCTGCTTGTAAACCTTGCTATCAGGAGATTGAGATCTGAGAATGACTTAATTTTTTTTTGCCAGTCCTAGGGCTTGAACTCAGGGCCACTGTCCTGTTGTACCTCTTGAATTATATAGCACCACTTCCAGCTTTTTCTGTGTATGTGGTACCAAGGAATTGAACTCAGGTATCATGCATGCTCAGCACGCACTCTACCACTAGGCCATGTTCCCAGCCCTAAGAATGTCTATCTCCAGTTAACTATCAAAAAGCTATATAATCCTAGCTACTCAGGAGACTGAGATCTGAGGATCACAGTTCAAAGCCAGCCTGGGTACTAAAGTCTGTAAGACTCATCTCCAATTAACAACCAGAAAACTCAAGGGGCTCAAGGGGTAGGGGCGGTAGCCTTGAGCTGAGGAGCTCAGAGACAGTACCGAGGCCCAGAGTTCAAGTCCCATAACTGACCAAAAAAAAAAAAAAAAAAAGATTTAATGTTCCTCTATTATGCTACTATAGTTTTAGATATATTTTATTATATAGTTGGTATATACATATACATATTAGCTTTATATATGTGATATACATATATAAAGTTGAATTGCTTTACTCTTGTTTCTGAGCATCTCTTACTGCCCATGAATTCTTAAACTATAAGAGTCAAGTGGTGGTAGGTCAGCCATAATCCTAGCTACTCAGGAAGTTGTAATATAGGGATCACAGTTCAAAGCCAGCACAGGAAGAAAAATCCCTAAGTCTGTTCTTAAAATTTTAATATTTTATTAGTTCAATAAACAGTATGCCACATTTATCACTTGAAAAATTCTTAAAGTGAAAAATTGTGATGCTGGATACTGTCACTATATATATTTCTATAATTGTATATATTATTCTACATTACATTTCTGCACTTTTTTAGTGTATGTTTCTCTACTATAGGATTCTTTTCTACTATAGGATTCCATTTGTTCTAGTAATATTGCTTTTTCCCACACTGTCAGGTCTAAGAACTTCTTTTCACAGTTTGTACTGTTTTTTTCACCTCAGTGTACTATCATCATAGTATATTAAAATACAAATAAGAAAATTCAGTGTTGCCGGTAGAACATTATTTTTGGTGCGTGAATGCACCATCATACAATGTTAAATAACAAAATAACTCATTTGAGGAAATACAAATTTTCCTTTAAAAAAAATCTAAAGAATTATGAAAACTACTCCATAAATTAGCATGAAAGGGCTGGGAATGTGACTTAGTGGCAGAGTGCTTACCTAGCATGCATGAAGCCCTGGGTTCAATTCCTTAGTACCACATAAACAGAAAAAGCCAGAAGTGGCGCTGTGGCTCAAGCAGCTAACCTTGAGCAAAAGAAGCTCAGAGACAAGGGGGTGGGGTGAGGGAAATGGGGACAAAAACATGAGAAAGGGTAGCAATGCATCTTCTATCTAGCAAATATAATGTAACCCTTCTATTAATTACAATAAAAAATATATTTTAAAAAAAAGCTCAGGGACAGTGCCTGGGCCCTGAGTTCAAGACCCAGGACAGGCAAAAAAAAATTTTTTAAAGCATGAAAATGTATCAGAAAATCATGAGTATGCTAATATGGAATTTATAAAATAACATCAATACAATATGCCATTGCTCCCCATCTTCTCCATCTTCCTTTGTAAAGCCTTCTGTAATAACCATCTGTGGGCCCCTTCTTTGGGACTATTAGATGTCTCTAGAGTCTGGGCCACCTACTACCAGTCTTTGCCCTGCAGTTATCCCTTCCCATCACCCATTATAACAAGAGCTGAGAGAATGCCACCCAGTTGCCGTGTCCTAGGTACATGCAAAAGGATAAGAACCCACTTCTCTTAAGTGATGACTGCCAGATTTTTAGATAATCTTGAACTCACCATTTGTACTTTGATGGTGCTCGATATCAGGCAGCAGTGACAAGACCTACTCTGTGGTGTTCTCCAAGGGGCAAGGCACTCCAGCCTCTCCCTAGGAAGGTTCCATATTATCAAGTTGTACCTGTTCAAAAACCTTGCTGCTCCTCTATAGCATTCATCTTCATGGGAACCAACAGGCCTGAGGTGGCCTCAGCAGGAGTCAGCACCTTGTCCTAGCACTCTTTGCCTTTATCTACAAGGTACAACAGCGGCTCCCAAAGTCCCCCCTTTTTTTTTTTTTAATCAATTGTGGGGCTTGAACTTTGGATCTGGGCACTGTCCCTAAGCTTCTTTTAACACTCTACCACTTGAGCCGCAGCACCACTTTCAGGTTGGTTTGTTTGTTTTTTTTTGCCAGTCCTGGGCTTGAGCTCAGAGCCTGAGCACTGTCCTCGGACTTTTTCAAGGCTAGAGCTCTACCACTTGAGCCTCAGCACCACTTCCGGCTTTTTTTTTTTTGTATGTATGTGGTACCAAGGAATCAAACCCCAGTCTCCGTGCATGCTAGACAAGCACTTTAACCACTAGGCCAAACTCCTGGCCCCTCCCAAAGCTCTTTCTTATCCCTCTTCTCCTGAGAGAGCCGGTTGGCATAGTCTTATTTCTCCCAATACAAATCATCCAAAACTTCCATCTGTTCTTTACAGAAAACAATGGCCTCTTCAATGGCACTGATGTGTTCTTACAGCTGGCTGCATCCATGCTGGACTTTATCTACTTGACTCTGATAGCCCACCTTGTTGGGTGGGTCACATAGATGAAGAAGATTTTCAGCTTCTTCTTGGGCACCTGCATATCATGCTTCTTGTCCATGGACACACCATCGGTCTAGCTTTTGGGGAAGAAGCCCTCGCACTCCAGCTTTCTCTGGCACTAGGCTGCCAGGATGGCCAAGCACCTGCTGTTCCTGCAGCTGCTGGTTGAGTTTCATCTTCTTTGATTCAACAACTAATAGCAAGTCAAAGTAAAAATCCCATGTGGTTTGTGGGTTGTCATATCCTCTGGGACAGTTACATTAGGTAGAGTCACTTCCTCATCCTTTTCTTCTTCTTTGCTCACTCCTTCACCTCCCCTAGAGAAAGCCAGGAACAGTTGCTCCTCCTGTTGTCTTGTTGCTTCCAGGCGCTTCAGTGTGTCCTGTAACTTATACATCACTGTCAGGTCCCCCAACTTGCTCTGCATCTGCTCCTATTTCAGCTGCTCCAGCAACTGAGTTTGCCTCAGCAGGTGCTGCTACAGGGCCTCCTTCTTTGAGGTCAGTTGCTGATTGGAGGCCACATGCTGTTTACAGATGGCTCTGGTCTCCTGCAGTTAGGCCAAATACTGGTCATGCAGCACCTGCAGATTCTGAGCTCCTCTGTTCAGCCTTTGGAAAGCATTTGCAGCTGGGCCAGCTGATCATTCAGTTCTTGGTTGTGTATGAGTGTGCATTTCATGGTCTCATGTTCCTTTTCCATAGTCTCAAGGATCTTGTGTTGATCTTTGGCATGCTAATTCCAATCCTCAGCCTTCTCCAGTATCCTCAGCTGCTTCAGGCTCTGGAAACTGAGGCTCTGGTTTTCCTGCATCTAGATGTGAAGTTGTTTCTCCAGGTTCTTTAGCTCCTTCTGTATCTGGTAGGTCGGGCCTGCAACTGCTGCTCCACCTGAGATGGCCCTGCAGAGAGTTACGGGGTAACAGCTTTGTTATCTCCTTTCTCAGTTCCACCAGGTTGGTCTCTGGCTCATCCCTTACCCTTTTTCCTCTCTCCATTGGTTCATTTGCTCCAAGAGCTACGGGACCTTCTCATTCCATCTGGAGGAGACTCTCCACTTTCAGGTCCTCTACAAAGGTATCGCTCCAACTTTAATGTCACCAACTCTTTCATGTTGTCTAGTTGTCTTTCCAACTCTGCCCACTCCACTATACATTGTTGTAACTCATGAATTTTGATCTTCATGTCAGCCTTCTATGTCAGGAGAATTCCCAGCCTCTCCTGAAGCTCAGTCTTCTCTTCCTCTAGGTCATTATAGCTTTTGGTTATTTTCCTGGAGTTGCAGCTCCATGTTATTCAGGTCTTTAATGAGCTCTAAATTGTTCTTGTCTGTTTCAATCTGAGTAGTAGAAACTGCAATGTCATCTCTATCTCTGTGACAAACTGATGAAAAGCCTGCAGGTGGCTAGTAAGACCTTAGTGCTCCAGTTCTCTTTCACTGGCCACCTGTTGCATGTGGGCCAGAGCAGACTATAAGCTGAATTTTTCTTGCTGTTCTGAGGCTTGAACTCAGGGTTTACGCACTGTCTCTGAGCTTCTTTTTGCTCAAGGTTAGTGCTCTACCACTCGAACCACAGTGCCATTTTTGGCTTCTTCTGTGTATGTGGTACTGAGGAATCCAACCCAGAGCATCATGCATGCCGGGCAAGCACTCTACCTAAGCCACATTCCCAGCCCTGTAAATTGAATTTTTCAAAACCAACACCTGTATAGATAGCTTGTGGAGTTCCAGCTGTTTCAAGTGCTTCCAGAACACAGACCATCTTTTCATTCTCTTTGCCCTGTTGAGCTCCTCACAGGCCTTCCTGCTGTGGCAGGCTTCAAACCTCGATCCTCATACCTCAGCCTCTGAGTAGCTAGGATTACAGTCGTGAGCCACCAATGCCTGGCCCATGGATTATCATAGTGAATGAGATTACTTACTTTGAATCCAGAGAGTACTAGAATAAAAATATTCCAAAGAAAGAAATATACCACACACATTTTATTTGCTTTTGGAAAAGTCATAGTTTTACTATAGAAACTTTACTCAATAACTCATGATTCAGACTGTTTAAAACATAATAAACGTTGCAGAAAAGCAGAATGTTGTTTCTGTACAACCTGAATGAGTTTTACAATTTCATTTTCATCAGGCCTTTCTGTTTATACAAGTAAACAAATGAAAATCCAGAAAGAAAAAAAAGAATTACCCAGTTGAGCAGATATTTCTTAGATAGGACATGAAAAGTACCATTAATGAAGGAATAAAACCAAAAGTAAACGTCATCCAAAATAGAATTTCTGGAACAGTGGCATGTACCTGTAAGTTCAAGCTACTATGCAGACTAAGGTAGGCTTACATGAGCTCAGGATATAGAACCCAGCAGAGGCAACACAGTCATTGTACAGAAACACACATTTTCATAGCAAAAACAGAAATTAAAAAAGCCACTTTTAAAGACAGACATCAACAAAACAAAAACAGAAAGACAGCAAAATGCTAATACTTGCAAATCTGGTAAGAACTTGTATCCTGAGTTCATTAATAAAAAAAAAAAAAAGCCGGCACTACGACTCACACATGTAATCCTATCTACTCAGGAGACTGAGATCTAAGGATCTCGGTTCAAAGCCAGCCCAGGCACTAAAGAACACGAGACTTTTATCTCCAATTAATCACTAGAAAATGGGAAATAGGGCTGTGGCTAAGGGGTAGGACGGCAGCCTTGAGCTGAAGAGCTTAGGAACAGCACCCAAGCCCAGCGTTCAAGCTCCATGACCCACAAAAAAAAAAAAAAAAAAAGAGATCTCACATTTCAAAGCCCCAAAAAACCGCCAGACTCCTACAGGTTATCCTAGATACTCAGAAGGCTAAGACCCAGAGGACTGAGATTTGAAGCCAGCCTAGGCAAAAAAAAAAAAAAAAAAAAAAATGCACAGGATAGAGCCAAGGGCCAGTGGCTCAAGCCTGTGATCCTAGCTACTCATGAGGTTGAGATTTGAGGATCATGGTTCAAAGTCAGCCTGGTCACCAAAGTCCAGTCTGTGAGACTCTTACCCCCAATTAACCACCAAAAAACCATAAAACCAAAAAACCCTTTGGCCTGTGGCTCAAAGGGTAGTGCGGTAGCCTTGAGCTGAAGAGCTCAGGAACAGTACCCAGGCAGAATTCAAGTCCCATGACTAACAAACAAAATTTCCCACCTCCTATTAACCAGCAAAAACGTAGGCTATTGGCATGGCTTAAGTAATAACAGTTCATCAAGTAAATAGAACAAGTGCAAACCACTGATTTCAAACCTCAGTATCTCCAGAAAAAAAAAAATCCAATCATCACACAATGAAATTAAAATTAAAATTAAAATATTAATTTCTGAAATGATTAGAAAGAAACGTTTTTGTTTCCTTCAGAAGAGGCAGGGCTGGTAGTGGAGCTCAAGTGGTAAAATACCTGCTTACCAAGTATGAACCCCAAAGTTCAAACCCTAATACTGACAGAAAAAAAAAATATGAAGGAGCCAGGTGACCAACCACTGCTTATGCAGGAGGGTAAGATCAAAGAATTTCAGTTTAAAGTCAGCCCAGGCAAAAAAGCATGAGAAGACTTTATCACCAAAATAACCAGCAAAAAAGCAGGGCTCAATGTATGGCTCAATTGGAAGAGCACTGGAAAGACAAACAAAACATGCAAGTACTAGGTCTTGAAATCAAACCCCCAGTATCACAAAACAAAAACAAGTAACAATGCCATTTTATATTTTAACCAAAAATTTAACTCCTCTGTTTACATCAGGGAAATTTTCCTGAAAAAGTATAAACAGAAAAAAGGCCTGTTGAAATGAAATTGTAAAAATTATTCAGAAAAAAATTTTACTTTTTTACATTTATCATGTTTCAAACATGAACTCTGGGCCTGGATGCTTTCCCTGAGCTCTTCAGCTCAAGGCTAGTGCTCTACCACGCTGAGCCACAGCACTACTTCCGGTTTTCTGGTGGTTAATTGGAGATAAGACTCTCACAGACTTATATGCACAAGCTGGCTTTGAACCATAATCTTCAGATCTCAGCCTCCTGAGGAGCTTCGATTACAGGCATGAACCACTGGCACCCCGCTTTCAAATACCTAGATTTTTGTTGTTGTTGTTGTTGTTTTTTGCCAGTCTTGGGCTTGAACTCAGGGCCTGAGCACTGTCCTTGGGCTTTCTCAAGGCTAGAACTCTACCTCTTGAGACACAGCACCAGTTCCAGCTTTCTTCTATGTATGTGGTACCAAGGAATCGAACCTGGGTCTTCGTGAATGCTAGGCAAGCACTCTACCACAAGGCCAAACTCCTGGCCCCCCCCTTTTTTTTTTGGAGGTGGGGGTTAGGGGAAAGAGTTGCCATTCCTGGAGTTTAAAATCAGGGACTATGCAATGTCCTTGAGTTTTCTCAATGCTAGCGTTCTACCACTTGAGCCAAAGCACCACTTCCAGCTTTTTCTGTGTATATGACACTAGAGAATGGAACCCAGGGCTTTGGGCATGCTAGGTAAGCACTCTACCACTAGACCATGCTCCCAGCCCTAAGTTTGTTTGTTGTTTTGTGGTCATAGGGCTTGAACTCTAGATCTAGGCACTGTCCCTGAGCTCTTCAGCTCAAGGCTACCACCCTACTCTTGAGCCACAGCCCCACTTCCTGCTTTTTTCTAGTGATTAATTGGAGATAAAAGTCTCTCCGGCTTTCTATTGCCCAGGCTGGCTTTGAACCGCAATCCTCAGTTCTCAGCCTCTGGAGTAGCTAGAACTACAAGGTTACAAGGCAGCCACTGCGCCCAGCCAAAATGCCTGTCTTGTTATGGCTTATCTACTTAGTGTACCTATAGCAATGAAAAAAAAAAGATATTTTATACTATGACCAAGTTTTTGTTCAAGCAAAAACATGTGATCCCTGTGGATACAGAGGCTATTACTATTCCTAATTTAGATTAAGAAACTAAGGCACAAACCAAATAAATTGGCCAAGGTTATACTGCCATTTAATAGTAATCCTAATGTGTACAATAGTATGAGTCTTTAACATTCCTAAGCTTTCATGCTATCAGACTACATTTTAGAATCTAGTCTTTATTTACACGATGACTAAAGCAAATTCAAGTTCCTTTACAGAAAGACAGTTACTTCTAAAGTTAATAAAAAAAAATAAAAATAAAACAAAAAGTTTCAAGCCAGGCACAGATGGCTCACGCGTATAAATCTAAGCTATTCAGAAAGCTGAAATTGAGGATCACAGTTCAAAGCCAGCCCGGGAAACAAAGTCCATGGGTCTCTTAGCTCCGGTGAACTACCAGAAAACAGAAAACTGAAGTGGCACTGTGGCTCAAAGTGCTAACCTGGAGCAAAAGCATTCAGGGTCAGTGCCCAGGCCTAGAGTTCAAACTCCTGGACCAAAAAGAAAAAAAAAAGTTTTCTATCATTGACAAAGAAAAGGTCTTAAAATCCAATAAAATGGCTGGGCATCAGTGGCTCATGCCTGTAATCCTAGCTACTCAGGAGGCTCAGATCTGAGGATCACACTTCAAAGCCAGCCTGGAAAGTTTGTGAGACTCTTATCTTCAATTAACCACCAGAAAACTACAAGTAGTGCTATGGCTCAAGTGGTAGAGTGCTAGCGTTGAGCTGAAGAGCTCAGGGACAATACTCAGGCCCAGAGTTCAAGCCCTATAACTGACAAATAAATAAATCCAAAGTTTGGTTTGTGCCTTAGCTTCTTAATCTAAATTAGGAATAGTAATAGCCTCTGTATCCACAGAGATCACATATTTTTGCTTGAACAAAAACTTGGCCACAGAAAGCATAAAATAAAAGTATTTAAAAAAAATCAGAAGACAAGCATAGGGTTAAGATATTTCTGGAGCGACATAAGCTCAGCTTCTGGATGAGTTATTATACTATGAAGTAATGATGTAAGTCTGGGAACCAGTGGCTCACACATGCAATCCTAGCTACTCAAGAGGTTGAGATCCTAGAATCATGATTTAAGGCCAGCTCAGACAGCCAAATCTATAAGACTCATATCTCCAATTAACTATATCCAGAAGCTAGAAAGAACCAAAGGCCCTGCGTTCAAGCCCCAGTACTGGTATCAAAAAAAAGTGGTAATACAGTATGAAAATGTTTCCACTTTCCTAGAGTAGAATATTATAACTACAAGGATAAGGGAGCTTCTAGATATGAAAAAAAAATACAATTTTAAGAGACAGAATTGTTTTTTTTGAGACAGGATCTGGCTATGTAGCCCAGACCCTAAACCTAAACTTATATATTGTTCCCAAATATTGGAATTACAGGTATATATCACCATATCCTTCAGGGACTGCTTTTGAGTCATAAGCTTTTGCTAATAATCAATTATATTAAGGGCACCAAGTAACCTGAAATGCCTTAAATTATTATACTATGCTTTTTTTTTTTGCCATGCTATCTTTATTGCAACATTTGACAGCTTGTTTAAAATGATTATTGGCAAGCAAGTTTGTTTTCTTCACAAAAACAAAAAACCCACAAAATCTTTACAACAACAAGAATTCCATATTTAAGTACCCTTAAGGACTAGCACAATAGCAATTCAATAAATACTTGTTGAATATTATAAACATATTTTTTTCCCTACAAGTCATTTTTTTGTGTGCATGCCTATACTAAGGCTTGAACTCAGGGCCTGGGTGCTGTCCCATAAGCTTTTGCACTCAAGGTTAATGCTCTAGCCATGCATCTACTTCTGCCTTAAATGAAGGTAGGTTTTCTACCTGGATAGTATGAACAGAGCACCTCAGATCTCAGCCTTCTGGTTAGCTAAGATTGCAAGTTTAAGCCACAAGTGCCTGGCTTCCTACAAGTCTTTTTGCCAATATTTAAAACAAAAACTAAAAGAACATGGCTTCTCATTTATGTAGCACTGAATATTAGAAGTATTTTACTTCTGATATAATCCAACACTGTGATGTCAACAAACCTCTAAATAATTACTGCATCAGTACACAAATCACAAAGATTTATAATCACCAAGTGAGACAGAATCTGAAAGATAATATCTGAAACATTCAAAAGACAAATGAGGAAATTAAGTTCAGAGTGACATTAGTGAGTTGCCCAAGATTCTAATTTTAGTTATGAGAAATACCAAGACTAGACCCCATACTTCCTGCATACTGGACTGGTATTGCCCCCATAAAAATTATTTTGTGAGCTCAAGATGAAATGGATACTTTGAGAAATATTTTAAAGATATTTGGTATACAGAATTATCTTTCACAGTGTATTACTTTTTTGTGAGGAATGACATCATCATTAAGAAATGAAAAGCTGGGGCCAGGAATTTGGCCTAGTGCTTGCCTAAAATGCATGAAGCCCCAGGTTCGATTCCTTGGTATCACATACACAGAAAAAAACAGAGATAGTGCTGTGGCTCAAGTGGCAGAGCACTAGCCTTAGCGAAAAGTGTCCAAGGACAATGCCCAGGCCCTGAGTTCAGTCCCCAGGGCTGGCACACACACACAAAAAAAAAAGAAATGAAATGAAATGAAAAGCTGCCAGGTGCTGGTGGCTTTGCCAGGTGCTGGTGGCTTACAACTGTAATGCTAGCTACTCAGGAGACTTGAGATCTGAGGATCAAGGTTCAAAGCCAGCAGGACCTGAGACTCTTATCTCCAATTAACCTCCAGAAAACGGGAAGTGGGGCTTTGCTCAAGTTAGGGTGGTAGCCTTGAGCTGAAGAGCTCAGGGAGAGTACCCAGGCCCAGAGGTAGGGTGTTAGCCTTGAGCTGAAGAGCTCAGGGACAGCGCCCAGGCTGAATTCAAGTCCCATGACTCACAAAAATAAATAAATAAAAAATTCTTTGGGACCCTTATCTCCAATTAGCCACCAGAAAACTGGAAGTGACACTGTGGCTCAAAGTGGTATATCACTAGCCTTGAGCAAACTAAGATCAGGGATAGCGCCCAGGTCCTAAATTCAAGCCCCACAGCAGACAAAAAGAAAAAGAAAAAAAAAAAGCTTTCTTTCTTTACTACAGACTATACCATTTCTCCTCACTCCATCCCACCCCCACTTTTTTTTTACACCAGGAATTGAACTCAGGGTTTCTCACTCTTCCTTCACTTTTTCCACTCAAGACCGGCACTCTACTACTTGAACTATCCTTCCACTTCCAGCTTTTTGCTGGTTAATTAAAGGTAGATTTCTTGGATTTGTCTGCCTGCTTAGAACCTTGATCCTCAGATCTCAGCCTCCAAAGTAGCTGGGGTTATAGGTGTGAGCCACAAGCACCTGCTGCTGCCTTCCTTTTAATTATTCCTTTTTTTTTTTTTTTCCATCAGATGCAGGGCTTGAACTCAGTGCGTGGGTTCTGTCCCTGAACTCTTGAGCTCAAGGTTAGCACTCCACCACTTTGAGTAGCAGTACCACGTCCAGTTTTCTGGTATTTATTGTAGATAAAGAGTCTCACAGACTTTTGTGCCCAAGCTGGCTCTGAACCACAATCCTCAGATTGCAGCCTCCCAAGTAGCTAGGAACAGAACAAGGGTGAGCCACTGGTACCCAGCTTGTTAATGTCATCCATATGCACAAGTCTGAATAAATTTACAGATAAATATTTACAAACCAGCACAAGTGAAAAACTATTTGTATGTATAAAGGATTTATAAAATGATTCTGATTTGCAAAATCAGAGAACATAAATTAAGATATAGGGTAGGAGCTGGGAGTTTGGCCTAGTGGTAGAGTGCTTGCCTAGCATGCACGAAGACCTGGGTTTGAGTCCTCAGTACCACATACATAGCAAAAACCCAGAAATGGTGCTGTGGCTCAAGTGGTAGAGTTCTAGCTTTGAGAAAATCCAAGGACAGTGCTCAGGCCCTGAGTTCTGTCCCCACAACTGGCAAAAAAAAAAAAAAAAAGATACAGGGTGGCTGAAATTAATCTTTGAAGAGACTACAGGTTTCAGATCCAAGTAGATACTATTTATTCAATCAAATAAATGATGCAGCCAGCATCAACACTCCTCTCTTCCCGCATTCCCACAGCATTATGTGACCGGAGTTGGCCCTCTGTACCATCCTGTCCCCAAATCTCTCTCACAAAAATGTCACCATACCTGAAGTCTCTGTACAAGTCACTTCTTTGGATTAAGGCGTTGTCTCCAGAAGGCCACTGTGAAATGCATGTTACCTGAGAGGGAAAGGAAGATCCATTAACATACCACTTCCAGAGTTATTAAACACACAAGATCTGTGCTGACCTTGGAGACCTCATAGCAGGTCTTTAACAAATAAAATCCATGGAATGTTTTTTGATGGAGCAGAAAGAATTAAAGCACAAGTTAAGGGAAAACAGCTCATACACGTATGGGATAATACCCAGCTTGGTATGATAGCTATGTGGCATAATGAGAATGACCATTATAAATGTATATTCTGCCTAGAAGGGTCACTGTAAGGACATCCTTTGCAAGTTGGAGGCTCCTAGGGACAAGAAAAGAAAAAGCACTCCAAGGATCAGGGTATAATCAGTTCTGAAAAGCAGCAAAATCGCTGAGTTAGCAGCAGTTTCACAAGGACAGTGCACTGCTAGACTCTGACTATGGTTTCTCATTATGAGGATGGTTTATAACCTAACGTTTTTTTCAGCCAAGGGCCAACCTCCCAACCAGAGAAGGTTACAATTCAGTTCCGTGAACCCCCTTGTTGATTTATATTGATTCAAAGCCAGTATCATTAAAAGCACATGCTGTTACTGATTGCTTATTATGAGCCCAAAATTTGGATAGGCACTAGAAATATCCAAAAAATAATGATCATATATATTTTTGCCTTAATTCACATAAAGGAAACAAATCCAATAGCCTAAAACAGGGGTTCAAGTGAAAAATCACTTTTCTATCAATACTAATACAAATTTCTTAAGCCGGAATGTTTGCAACAAAAACTCACTCTCAAGCCAAATTTCCCCATTAAACTCTTGCCTAAAATATTTAAGAGGCACAGATTAGAAATTATTTCTGGTCCAATACAAGAAGCTCTTTAATAGCATACATATACCTTAGTATAACTGAAAAAAATGCCAGGCTGAGTTACACAGTTTGGTTCTAGTCTAGCTCTGACTCTTTAACTTTTTCTTCTTTTGCCAGTTGTGGGGCTTGAACTCTGGGCCTGAGCACTGTCCTTGCACTTTCTGAAGGCTAGAGCCCTACCACTTGAGCCATAACACCATTTTCATTTTTTTTTTTTATATATACCTGGGTCTTTGTGCATGCTAAGCTAGGCAGTCTTATCACTAGGCCATATTCCCAGTCCCGATTTTGTTTTTTTGTTTGTTTTGCCAGTCCTGGGGCTTGAACTCAGGCATGAGCACTGTGCTTGGGCTTTCCCAAGGCTAGAGCTCTACCACTTGAGCCACAGCACCACTTCTGGCTTTTGCTATGTATGTGGTACCCAGGAATAGAACCCGGGTCTTCACGCATGCCTAGCAAGCACTTTACCACTAGGCTAAACTCTTGGCTCCCTGGCCTTTTCTATGTATGTGGTACCAAGGAACGGAACCCTGTTCATTGTGCATGCTAGGCAAGCACTCTACCACTAGGCCAAACTCTGCACCCTGATTTTTAACAAACGAAAAACTGGGAAGTTAGAAGAGCCTTAGCAAATATCATGCATGCATACATACATGCATAAACACATATTTCAATAGCCATTTGTTCACAAAAGACAAGTTTTCTTGTTGTTTTTGTTTTATGGTTCTCTTTGATGCTGGTACAGGGGCTTGAACTCAAGGCCTGAGTACTGTGTCTTAGGTTTTTAGCACAAGATTTGTGCCCTAATACTTTAGCCAAAGCTCTACTCCCAGATTTTTGGTGGTTAATTAGTGATAGGAGCTCACAAACTATCCTGCCCAGGCTGGCTTGGAACCATGATCCTCAGATCTCAGCTTACTGAGTAGCAAGGATGGCAGGTATGTGTCATCAGCACAAGATTTTATTCAAAATTTTTAATGGGTTCCATAATAGAAAAGGAATCCTTTAACCAAACTAGTCTTGGTGGTTTCCTTATGACACTATTGCATTAACTGGATAAATCGATAAATCATTTCTCCTTCCAATGTTAGGCTTTGTTTCTATTGTCCTTTCACTTTTACCATCTTTCCAGAGTGTGAGTGTGAGTGTGTGTGTGTGTGTGTGTGTGTGTGTGTGTGTGTGTGGTACTAGGGCTTAAACTTCTTGCTTAGCTTTTATGCTCAAGTCTGGCACACTACCACTTGAGCCATACTTCTACTTTTGGCTTTCTGTTAGTTAACTGTAAATAAAGAGTTTGAGATTTATCTGATGGGGATAGCTTTGAAGGAGATTCTCAAATCTCCGCCTGAGTAGTTAGGATTATAGATATGAGCAACTGGTTTCCATTCAGAATCATCTTTCTGATTTTCATATCACTTCCTGCTTTAACAATCTTCAGCCCTAACAAAATAAAAGTTCCTAGCATTATAAAGAATGCTATATAATTGGCTCTTCTTTACCTTTTTTGGCCTGATATCTGACATCTGATATCTCCTTCATTTCACTTCCCATTCTCCCAAATGCTTTTCCTCCCATAATTGTCTGGAATTTTAGCTAGAATTAAGGTGTTTTATCTACTTGCCTGTCTTTTCCTTTACACCTGTTACATTTTTGCTTATTAAGACCAAACTTGAAACCCAAAGACAAATATTCCCTCCTCCTCTTCTGACAAAACTGGTCTATATCTTCATCAGTGTTGAAGCTTTTTGAGCTGTCCTTACTATGCCCATGGTAATTGTTTCCATTCCCAAGAACATCAGAATTATCTATGACATATTTTACACGTAATATTGATAGTAGCCAACTCAGACCTACTTGTCAACATCAGAAATGAAACCCTGGAATTTCTACTTGATTTTTAAATTGTTATTATAAGGTGATATAAAGAGAGGCCAGCGTCCTGTCTCTAAGCTTTTCTTCCACCCATGGCTAGTGCTCTACCATATTTGGGCCACAGTACCACTTCCCATTTTCTGGTAGTTAACTGGAGCCAAGAGTCTTAAAAGGCTTTCTTGCTTCGAATCTTGACCCTTAAGACCTCAGCCACCTGAGTAGCCAAAATTACAGGCATGACTAGAGTATGTATCTTTTTGGACAATACCATCACTTCCCTCACTCTCCCAGTACATCCCTCTCAGCCCCATTCATGTTATATAGTTCATTTACAATACAGTATCTATCTACTCATACCATTGCTGTATTTGTTCACACTTTGTCCTCAACTTCTTTTTTTATCTGTCCCCCCCAGACAGATAAAGGAACAAACAAGATGAAAAGAACAAAGAAAAACTCATTGCCATTTCCTGTGATAAATATATGATCAGAAGTACATTATCCAGTAGGCATTGCACCTTTGTGTTCCTCTTTCATGAGTATAAGAATTTCTACTTTCAAAAAGCTATTTTAGGGGCCGGGAGTTTGGCCTAGTGGTTAAAGTGCTTGCCTAGCATGCATGAAGACCCGGGTTCAATTCCTTGGTACCACATACATAGAAAAAAGCCGGAAGTAGTGCTGAGGCTCAAGTGGTAGAGCTCTAGCCTTGAGAAAGTCCAAGGACAGTGCTCAGGCCCTGAGCTCAAGCCCAGGACTGGCAAAAAAAAAAAAAAAAAAGCTATTTTAGCTGGGCACAGTGGCTCATGACTGTAATCCTAGATACTCAGGAGACTGAGATCTGAGGATTAAGGTTCAAAGCCAGCTCAGGCACAAAAGGACCTGAGACTCTTATCTCCAAATAACCTCTAGAAAAGGAAAGTGGGGCTTGGCTCAAGGGTAGGATGGTAGCCTTGGGCTGAAGAGCTCAGGGACAACATCCAGGCCCAGGGGTAGGGTGGTAGCCTTGAGCTAAAGAGCTTAGGGACAGTGCCCAGGCTGAGTTCAAGCCCCACGAACCACCAAAAAAAAAAAAAAAAAAAAAAGCTATCTTGGGGGGGGCCTAGGAGCACGGCCTGATGGTAGAGTGCTTGCCTAGCATGCATAAAACCTTGGGTTCGGTTCCTTGGTTACCACATACACAGAGAAAGCCAGAGGTGATGCTATGGCTCAAGTGGTAGCCTCGAGAAAGCCCAAGGACAGTGCCCAAGGCCCCTGAGTTCAAGTTCCAAGACTGGCCAAAAAAAAAAAGCTATCTTGGGCTGAGAATGTGGCTTAGTGGTAAAGTACTTACCCAGCATGTATGAGGTCCTGGGTTCAATTTCTCAGTACCACATAAACAATTTTTTAAAAAGCTATCAGTATTTTTTTTTAGGGGGTGGCAGTCGTGGGATTTCAACAAAAATTCCTGGGCACTATCCCTGAGCTCTTTTGTTCAACCATTTGAGCCACAGCTCTACTTCCTTTCCTAATTTTTCCTTTTTTTTTCCTTTTAATTTGCCAGTCCTGGGGCTTGAACTCAGGCCCTGAACACTGTCCTCAAGCTTTCTCAAGATTAGCACTCTACCACTTGAGCTACAAGACCACTTCAGCATTTTTGTGTGTGGTACCAAGGAATGGAACCCAGGGCTTCATGAATGGTACGCAAGCACTCTACCACTAGGCCATACTCCTGATCCCTTTCCTAATTTTTCAAAGGACAAATTTGGGGAAATCACAGTTGTTTTTTCCCCTCTCTCAGTAAGTGTAAAGTTATTTTTTGAGGCCAGGCTCCAGTGGCTCATACCTGCAATCGTTGCTATTCAGGAGGCTGAGATCTGAGGATCTCAGTTAGAAGCCAATTCAAGCAGTTAAGTCCATAAGAGTCTCCAATAAACCAGCAAAAAGCTGGAAGTGAAGCTGTGGCTGAAATAGTAGAAGGCTAGCATTGAGCAAAAAGGCTCAGGGACAAAATATGGCCCAGAATTTAAGCCTCAGGACTGACACACACATATATGATTTACAGCCCCCCTCCAAAAAAAAAAAAAACCCTTGTACATTTACCGTTACAAAGAGAATTTCCACCTTCATTTCTTTCTTTCTTTTTTTTTTTTTTTTTTTGCCAGTCCTGGGCTTGAGCTCAGGGCCTGAGCACCGTCCTTGGACTTTCTCAAGGCTAGAGCTCTACCACTTGAGACTCAGCACCACTTCCGGCTTTTTTCTACATATGTGGTACCGAGGAATCGAACCTGGGTCTTCGTGCATGCTAGGCAAGCACTTTAACCACTAGGCCAAACTCCCGGCCCCTCCACCTTCATTTCTAAATCTGACAAATGAAATCGAGTTCTCTGCCAATTCTGAGAGTGGAAATACACTACCTTTCCCAATTTCCTTAAGATCGAATTATACATTAGGAACAGATGCAGAAGATGCCTGCACTTAGGAGCAGCGGTAGGATAATTGCTGGCTTGTGTTCTTCAATTTTCAAATAAAATCTGTCTTCCTCATGCCCCATCCCTCCCACCCATTCCCACCCCACTTCAGAACAAGTTTACTGCAGTTATTGAACAAATGGCAGATAAAGGCAACAACATCAGTACTGGAATATAACCGAGAGAACGAGTAATGGAGGAAATCGGGAATTCCAGGTACTCGGCCAGTGCACGGTTCCATCTCTTCACTTTAGGCCCAACACCTACTTCGGATGGGCTGACCCTTGTAACTTTCTCTAAGCCTCGGCCGGGAACGAAGTCTGAAAACTTGAGTTCTCTGCTGAAAAGCCAGGGCCACGTCGTGTTTCGACTTTTTAAAGAGTACGTTCTTGGTTACTTTATTTTCTAGGTTAGAGAAAGGCGCATTCACGGGACAGTGACAGCTCCACGTCTACAAAAGTCGGCGCCGCGGTGGCGGCGGCGGACGCCGAGGAAGGCGCCTGGGCCGGGACCACCACGCGGGGGGACAATGGAGGGAAAAGGACAGCAGTGGGGTGCAGGGGAGGCAGCCGCGGGGCTGGGCCTTTCCTCGCGAGCTGGGGCTCGGAAAGTCTCGGGAAAACCAGCCAGGTGGCAGGTGGGCCCGGCCGCCGCCCCTCGTCGGGCCACGTCGCTCGGGAGGGCCGCTGCCACCCGGCCCCGCGCCTAGGCCGGACCGCGGGGGAAGTGGCCGCCGGGCGAGGCTGAGGGGCGCGGGGCTGGACCCTGCCTCCGCCCGCCACCGCCCGGGCCTCTCGCAACTCGGGTCCACGGGGGTGGGGGCCCCGTGGGCCCCGGCGGTCAGGCACTCGCGGCTCGCCGTGTCCGGCTGGCCGTCCCGCCCTCCCCTCCCCCCCGGCGCCCCGCGCCCGGTCCCGGCCACCAGCCGGAGCTCCCGGCGCCCCCCACGGGCGCCTACTCTGAAGGGAGAAGAGCAGCCTCGGAGGTGGGTCCCGACTCTTCCGCGCCACAATCCCCTACGCCCGATTCTCTACCAGTCCTCTCTCATCCTGACTCTACCCTCGCCCCAAAACTACCCCCTGTCCGCCGAGAGTGTTTACCGGGACTCGGGGCGGCGGCGACTCCACGGTCCCTCGACTAAGATGGCAGCCGGTCCCGAGCCCCGACCACAGCAACCAGAGCGAGTTAGCGGCCAGTGCGCAGGCGCCTCCGCTCTGGGGCGGTCTGGACTACAAGTCCCAGCAGGCCTTGCGCGCCAGCTCGCCGAAGGGTTGTCTCACCTTCAGGTGAGAAGGGCTGTCGCTCACGGCGTCCTCCGCCTACCTTTCCTCATCTACTCTTCCCCCTCCCTCCCACACCACTGCTCCTCTTTCCCTTCTCTCTCCCTCTCCCCCTCTTTTCTTTCCCTCATGTCCCTCCCTCTCTCCTTTCCTTCCCTCCTTCCTTCCTCAGGCACCAGAACTTAAAGATTATGACCGTGGCTCCCAAACTAGTCTATGTCAGAATCATCCAAAAGGCCAAAGGCCCTGGTGGCTCACACCTGTAATCCTAGCTGTTCAGGAGTCTGAGATCTGATGACTGGGGAGGACAGTCTGTGAGACTCTTCTCTCTACTTCACCCCCAAAGAAGACAGAGGTAGAACGGTGGCTGCACACGTTTAAAAAACAAACACCAAAATAAAACCAAACACAGCCACACACAAAGCACCTTCAGCTGGGCACTGGTGGTTCACACCTGTAATCCTAGCTATCAGGAGGCTAAGATTTGAGGATTGCCGTTTGGAGCCAATCAAGCAGGTAAGACTCTTACACAAACATACTGAGCGGTGGCACAAGTGGTAGAGTTGTATGCTTGAGCAAGGAAAAAAGCTCGGGGGGGGGGGGCTGGGAGTGTGGCCTAGTGGTAGAACAAACACCTGTCTCGCATGCATGAAGTCCTGGGTTTGATTCCTTGGTACCACATACATAGAAATAGCCAGAAGTGATGCTATGGCTCAAGTGGCAGAGCACTAGCCTTGAGAAAGCCAAAGGATAGTGTTCAAGCCCTGAGTTCAAGCCCCAGGACTGGCACAATGAAGGAGGGAAGGAAGGAAGGAAGGAAGGAAGGAAGGAAGGAAGGAAGGAAAGAAAAAGAAAGCAGGCTCAGAGAAAGCACTCAAATCCTGAGTTCAAGCCCCAGGAACGGAAGCACTCTGAAGTTACACTGAATTCAAGTCTCTCACCTCTTTCTTCTTTTCTTTTCCTTCCTTCCTTCCTTTTTTCTTCTTCTTTTTCTTCTCCTTCTTCTTCTTCTTCTTCTTCTTCTTCTTCTTCTTCTTCTTCTTCTTCTTCTTCTTCTGCTTCTGCTTCTGCTGCTTCTTCTGCTTCTTCTGCTTCTTCTGCTTCTGCTTCTTTTTTTTGCCATTCATGGGGCTTGAACTCAGGGCCTGAACACTGTCCTTGGGCTTTCTCAAGGCTAGAGCTTTACCACTTGAGTCACAGTGCCACTTCTGGCTTTTTTTTTTCTACGTATGTGGTACCAAGGAATTGAACGTGGGTATTCGTGCATACTAGGTGAGCAGTAGACCAAACTCCTGGCCCAAATCTCTCACCTTTGACAGGGTGTTCTTAGAGATGATAACAGCTTAATGGTGCCAATATGGCAAGTGTTCTAAGGCTGAGCAACAAGCTTTCTTAATCCTCATAACACACCAGTGAGAGAAGTGCTGTTATTATCTCTATTTTACAGATGTATAAATCAAGTCACACTTGGAATAGGAGCACAGGCAGTTGCTTTCAAGTCAGTCTTCAACCTCTATCATGGAATTGTTTTGGGGAGTTAATGGGCTATATAAGTAGTGACTCAAGAGCCTCATATTAGTGCTCAGTAATTAGTTACCTTTGCTATTATTATTTGTCTTTTTCTAAGGAAGATATTTTACCATCTGGAAAATCACTTACACCATTTTTTAAAATCTGTCATGGGGCTTGAACTCTGGGCCTGGGCATTGTCCCTAAACTCTTTAGCTCAAGGCTAGTGCTCTACCACTTGAGCCACAGCGCCACTTCTCATTTTCTGGAGGTTCATTGGAGAGAAAAGTCTCACAGAATTTCGTGCCCAGGCTAGTTTTGAAATGAGATCCTCAGATCTCAGTCTCCTGAGCAGCTAGGATTACAGGTATGAGCCACTGGCCCCTGGCTTACTTGCACCGTTTTTTTTATTTTTGCTAGTCCTGGGCTTGAGCTCAGAGCCTAAGCACTGTCCTTGGACTTTCTCAAGGCTAGAGCTCTACCACTTGAGCCACAGCACTACTTCCAGCTCTTTCTAAGTATGTGGTACCGAGGAATCAAACCTGGGTCTTTGTGCATGCTAGGCAAGCACTCTACCACTAGGCAAAACTACTGGCCCCACTTGCACTTTTTAAAGTCATATCAACGTTTCTTTCCTGAATTATGCCTTAGGAGAGCTTATTAAAAATACAGATTCTTAGCCAGGGTCCAGTAGTTCATGTCTGTAATTCTAGCTACTCAAGAGGCTAAGGCCTGGATGGTTACAGTTTGAAGCCATGAAAGTCCAAGAAACTCTGTCTCTGAAAAAATAATCAGCAAAAATCAGGGTTCAATATGTGACTCAAGTGATACAGAGAAATTAGAAGAGCCAGAGTTCAATGCCTGGTAGCCAGAGGGCGGGGAGCCACCAGATCTCTTATGGTTAAGGTATTTTATATATGCAAATAAAGAACAACATCAATTTAATTCATTTAAAATGTTTAAGTTTACAATTTAATGCAAGCCAGTGGCTCATGCCTGTAATCCTTGCTATTCAGGAGACTGAGACCTGAAAGATGATGAGTCAAAACCAGCGCAATTAACCAGCATAAAGGTGAGCCTGAGGTGTGGCTCAGGTGCTAGAGCACCAGCCATGAGCAAGAAGGCTTGAGGGACGTGTGAGGCCTGAGTTCAAGCCCTCATAGGGGCACAAATAGGTAAAAAGAAAATTTTCAGTGCTGTGAGAAAAAGCTGTGTTTTCTGTCAAACGGAAATGCCTCTGTCTTGTCACCATTCACCATTGTATATTGATATTTCTTGGCATTGTTATTTCCTGGAATTATTTGCTTTTTTACTTCAATTGTAACTATTATCTGTGCTGTTTGTGATCAACCAGCCATGTTAGGAATATGAATCTTTGTCATCGGAGTTAAAGAATAAGCTGTAACTACCAGGTGTGCTGGTTTTGACCAGCCAGCCATATCAGCGGTATGAATCTTTGTCAGTGGAGTTACAAAGAAAAAGACCCCCTTGCATGGAAACTTTCCACTGAGTTTATCAACTTCCTCCAACTGTAACTGTCTGCCACCTGTTCCTAGCCCTGTCCCAGCCAGGAGAAAAATGTAAATCTTTCATAAGAATGAAAGAATAGCCCCATGGGGCTGGGAGTTGGCCTAGTGGTAGAGCATTTGCCTAGCATGTACCAAGACCCAGGTCCAATTCCTTGGTACCACATACATAGAAAAAGCTGGAAATGGTGCTGTGGCTCAAGTGGTAGACTCTTGGCCTTGAGAAAGCCCAAGGACAGCACTCAAGCCCTGAGTTCAAGCCCTGAGACTGGCAAACTAACTTTGTATTTTCTCCCATCAGTAAACATTTGTACTTAGAAGCCTAACTCCTTGACAAGGAGAAGGGACAGTTAGGATTGGGGTAATTTAGCAGACTTCCCTTGCTCATTGTGCCTGCCTAGCTCTGGGAAGGGTATTAACATTGCATACTTTGTGTGTATGTGTGTGTGCACTAGTCCTAGGGCTTGAACTCAGGGCCTGGGTACTGCCTCTGAGCATTTTTTTTTTCCTTCAAGGCTAGCACTCTACCACTTGAGCTCTACTTCTGGCTTTTTGGTGGTTAATTGGATATAAGACCTTCATACCTAGGGAAGCTTTGAATTACCATCCTTAGATCTCCGCTTCCTGAGTAGCTAGAATTACAAATGTGTGCCTGGTTTAAAAAAAAATTGTGTTAAGAAGAAAGGAAGGACTAAAGGGGAATGAGGAAGGGAGAGTGGGGGGAACTTAAGGTTGATGAGATATATACATGTATGAAAATGTCACAGTGAAATCTCCTTGTACAATTGACATATGCTATATTAAAATCTTAATGCAATTAGCTGGGTCCAGTGGCTCATTCCTGTAATCCTAGCTACTCAGGAGATTGAGGACTGAGCTAGCTTGGGTCGTTAAGTCCATGAAACTGTTATCTCCAATCAACCACCAAAAAGCCAGAAGTGGATCCATGGTTTAAGTGGTTAAGGGCTAACCTTGAGCAATAGGAGCTCAAGGACAGCACCCAGGCCCTGAATTCAAGCCTAGGACTAGCACAAAATACATACATGCATACTTACACATGTACATATAGTAATTAATACCATTCTTATTGTTAAGAAATAGATTTCTGGGCTCTATACCACTCATATTCTATGGGTAGCTATCAAACTTTATTACTCATCGAATGAAGGGAGATGACCCAGCAGAAACAATATATCTTCCTGTTCCTAAAGACCCTGACAGACAGAGATATCAACCCTGAGAGCAGCAAGGCCCTTGATGCCCCTGGTACAGACTTGCTCCGGGGCAGGCTCTCTTCCCCTTGGGGTAAGGTAGACTGTGAACCTGCCATACCAATGAGATTTGCCCAAAGAGATATACAAATGTCCATGAGCACAGCAAGCAGACGACCAGAGTTCTGCTTCTCACTCTCTTGCCTCTAGGGATCTGTGCTTTCCTCCTCCTCCCCCTCACCTGAGAAGCAGGTGAACAGGACCTTCTATGACACCTCTCCTCTCCCAACAGGGAGTCCTAATTCAGGGCTATACCAACCTGGTAGCAGCCTCACTTTCCTTGACACCTTACTCTCACGTTCAAATAAATTTTTCCTCTGCTTCCTCTGTTCCTGCCTCATACTTTATCTTCACTTATCAAATGTGCTTTGAAAACTATATTTTGTTTCTATAAATGTAGCATTCTTTTTGCAAAATTTTAGAGTATCAGAATCTAAAGAGATTCATTAGATTCTGGGGAGTTGTTAAGTATCAGAGTTCAATCCACTTCAGGATTGAACTCGGGGCCTCAAACATGCTGGGTAAATGTTCTAGTGAGTGACACTTTTAGAATCCCTTGAGAGTTTTCTTCCTTTCCTTTCCATCTTTCTTTCATTCTTTCTTTTGTTCATTCTTCTCCCCACCCCCCCACCCCCGTCTTTCCCTCTCCCCCTACCCCATAATTAAATCCAGGCACTTGCATGCTGGGTACACACTGTGCAGTGACTTACACCTCCAAACCCAGGATTTCTGAGACAGAAAGTTTTAGGATCAAGTCCAAAAATGAGTTGTTGTTGTTTTTTTTTAACCAGTCCTGGGCCTTGAACTCAGGGCCTGAGCACTGTCCTTGGGCTTTCAAGAATGAGTATTTCTAACAAGTTTCCAGGTAATGCTGAGGCCTAGAAATCACACTGGGAGAAACACTGGACTATGGCACTACTAATGCCTGCAGGGTAAATTAGCTCTAATCTGGGAAGCAGTACCTAGCAGAATTAATAATTTAAGCTTGAGAAGCACACAGATCATAGATCCAGTCCTATAGTCAACAACCTTCTGTTACCCTGCTACTTGTCACTGGAAAGCCAATACTCAGAAGTTAGAGAGTTAGTAGAAAGGTGATCGGTTTTATTCAAGAGCCAGTTTCCTTTGAGGCTTGCCTCAGAGCCCCATCTTATAGGGCTTAGAGGTACAAGGGGGCTTTTGTAAAGCCAGAACAGAAGAGGAGAGGATCAAGGAACAGGAAGATGACATACTGGCCTGTGTCTTCTCACCCAGGGTGTGTGTACCCCCCCTGCTTTTCCCCAGAACATCTCAGTCAACTTTGACCTCCTTGGACTAGTTAGACACATACTGCTTTTCTTCGTGTTAAACATCACGACAATTTACCTGAATTATGTTAGTTTGGTGAGTATTCCAAAGAATACTGGGTGGGATTAGAGGAAATTCTACATTCTGACACCAGATGAAGGTCACCAGATGTTCTGAGTTCTGTAAGTCTAAAGGAAGATTATCTGTTAGTATCATGATTGTATATGAACAATTTTTCTTTAGAATTTAGAATGCATAGCCAATCACTATTGTCTCGCACCTGTAATCCTAGCTACGAGGAGGCTGAGATCTGAGGATCATGGTTCAAAGCCAGCCAGGACAATCAAGTTCATCCAAGCTACAGTCAAGCTCCAGTTAAGCTACAAAAAGCCAATAGTGAATCTATGGCTCAAGGAGTAGAATGTTACCTTGCGCAGAAAAGCTAAAGGACAGCACCCAAGCCATGAATTCAAGCCTCAGTAGTGGCATTTTAAAAAAGAACAAGCTGGGCATCTGTGGTTCAGGTCTGTAATCTAAGCTACTAAGGAAGCTGAGATCTGAGGGTCTTGGTTCAAAGCCAGTCTGGTTAGGAAAGTCTGTGAGACTCATCTCCAATTCATCATAGAAAAAGCCAGAAATGGTGCTGTGGTAGAGTGCTAGCCTTGAACAAAAGGAGCTCAGGGACAGCGACCAGGCCTAGAATTCAAGCCCCAGGACTGGGGGGAAAAAAAGATGGGAAAATGGAAGAGCAGCAACTGCCAAGGCGATCTTAGGCCATGTTGCCTGAGCTTCTGTATGAAAATAGTAAATCCTACCTTCTAGGATCAAGATCCAGGTCGGTGGACACACCAACTGTTTGGGGAAGGCAGCAAATCCTATCCAGGCCATTTCCTCATCCTTTCATGCTATGTGGTTCTTGCTCCCAAGTTCCTTGGTCCAGAACTCATCTCAGTCTTGACCTGGATTTTATTAAAAAAGAAAGAAAGAAAGAGAGAGCGAGAGGTGGGGGAAGAAAAGTTTCTAAGAGAACCTTAAACCACCTTCATTTCCTTCTGCCAAGGACATCCAGCTCAGACAGGCCCAGACCCAGACCTGCCAGAGCAGGAGCTAGAAGCCTAGGGGATCCTTCCACCAGGAAGGGAAGGGCTCATGGAAGAGGAAGAGGGAAGAAAGCCAGTTGCAGAACTGGGAGGGGTTGGGAGAGAAACCCCAGCAGCCCACAAGCCGCCTGTCACTGACTGGCTCTACCCTGTAGAACACTTAGTCATGCTCCTTGCTATCTCTTCTTCCTTGGATCTTCTCTGCTCTCAGTTGCCAGAGGTAAGGGAAAGCTTGAAGAGCTGTATGTTAATCGACAGAAGACACTAAACAGATTTCAGGGAGCCTGAGATCTGCGTGCAAAGACATTGCAGAGACCTGAGACTTGAGCTCTATTATTCCCTTCTTTGAAACTGTTTCTGGATCCACAAAATGAGGTACGTACACAGTTCTGTCCCTGGTTTCAGGACAGCTATTTTTATTTAAAATGTAAAAATATTAAATATTCAGTTCCATTTGCATTTCAAATAAACAGTAGATATGTACTTGCCTATCATGTTACATACAAAACCCTGGATTTGATTCCCAACACCATAAAAAGAAAACAAAACACCACCACCATCAATAACAGCAACAAAAACATCAACAACAGGGCTGGGAGTTCAGCCTAGTGGTAGAGTGCTTGCCTACCATGCACGAAGACCCAGGTTCGATTCCTCGGTACCACATACATAGGAAAAAACAGGAAGTGGTACTGTGGTTCAAGTGGTAGAGCTCCAGCCTTGAGAAAGTCCAAGGACAGTGTTCTGGCTCTGAGTTCAAGGCCGAGGACGGGCAAAAAAAAAAAACAACAGATATTATTTTACCTTAAACATGACCATTTACTAATTCCTTTCCCCACCCCCCAATCCTAGGGCTTGAACTCAGGGCCTGGACACTGTCCCTTAGTTTCTTTAGCTCAAGGTTAGCACTCTACCACTTGAGCCTCAACGCCATTTCTCAGTTTTCTGCCTGGGATGGTTTCGAACTATGATTCTCAGATGTCAGCCTCCTGCGTACCAAAGATTACAGGCATGGACCACAAGTACCTGGCTAACTTTGAATATTTTTGACGTATTAAATTGGCTAATATCTATATCATTTGCTAATAAAATGGTGTCAGGCAAACACTCAATAAGCAATAACTATAATTTATATTATGCAGTGGGAAAATTGAGTCTCAGACAGGAACAGTAACCTGTCCATCATCACATAGTTAATACCTAGAGAGCTGGAATACGAACTCAGATTTAAAATTGATAACTAGTTTAAAGAATTATGTTCTATTAATAGAAGAATGGATAAACTATAGTGTATTATCATACAGTGGAACTCTAAGCAGTGAGAAAGAAATAACAAATTACTAATGAGAAAAGTAAAATAGCATGTAACATTTGTTTATTCTGATTTCTTTCTTTCTCTCTCTCTTTCTTTCTTCCTTCCTTTGCTAGTCCTAGTACTTGAACTCAGGGCCTAAGCATTGCCCCTGGGCTTTCTCAAGTTTTATCATTTGAGCCACATCACCACTTCCAGCTTTCTCTATGTATATGGTACCAAGGAATCGAACCCAGGTCTTTGTGCAGGCTAGGTAAGGACTTTACCACTAGGCCAAACTCCTGGCCCCTGCTCTGATTTCTTGGCATATAATTTCTAAAAATCTTTGGAAACTCCAAAATGATAAAGTGTCTCTTCATGTGCTGACTTGTAACTTGATGTCATCGATTGACTAAAAGCAAAAGAAAAGCTTGGCATCCTTGCCTCTTTTATTTCTTTGCTCTAAGCCATTTGTATTGTGTATTTGCTCTATGCCATTCTCTGTGCAGACATTTTGCAATCATCTTAGATTCCAAACACTAGACTCATTGAAAACATCTTTATGATAAGGGACAGACAATATCTCTGAGGAACAGCAGAGACTGTAGGTGCAACTGAATATCAATTTAAAAAAAATAGGAAATAGGCTATCTGCCAGTGGCTCATACCTGAAATCCTAGCTACTCAGGAGGCTGAGATCTGAGGATCATAGTTTGAAGCCCTCCCAGGCAGAAAAAAGGATATGAAACTTATCTCTAATTAACTATCAAAAAGCCAGAAGTAGAACTGGGGCTCAAGTGGTCAAGTGCCAGCCTTGAACATAAAAAATTTCAGGGATGGTGTCCAGATCCTGAGGAAATAAGAGGGAGGGAGGGAAGGAAGGAGGAGGAGGAGGAGGAGGAGGAGAGGGGGGGAGAGGAGAGAAAGGAAAGAAAGGGAAGGGAAGGAAAGGGAAAGGAAGAAGGAAGGAAGGAAGGAAGGAAGGAAGGAAGGAAGGAAGGAAGGAAGGAAGGAAGGAAGGAAAGAAGGAAGGAAGGAAGGAAAGGAAGAAAGAAGGTTATCAAAGATAGACATACCAGATTTGTTGTTGTTTGTTCTATGGTACCAGTTCTGGGACTTAAACCCAGGGCCTGGACACTGTCCCTGAACTTCTTTTGTCAAGGCTGGAGTCACAAATGGATTCACAGCTCCATTTCCAGCTTTTAAAAGTAGTTTATTGAAGAAAAGAGTCTCACAAACTTTCCTGCCCCGGCTAGCTTCAAACCATGATCCTCAGATCTCAGCCTCCCGAGTAGCTACAATTACAAGCATGAGCCACTGATACCCAGGAAATAACAGCAGATTTTTTTTTTTTCCAGTCTTGGGCTTAAGCTCAGGACCTGAGCACTGTCCTTGGACTTTCTCAAGGCTAGAGCTCTACCACTTGAGCCTCAGCACCACTTCCGGCTTTTTTCTATGTATGTGGTACCGAGGAATCGAACCTGGGCCTTCGTGCATGCTAGGCAACCACTCTACCACTAGGCCAAACTCCCGGCCCTAACAGCAGATTTTTTAGTTTAAATATCTTAATTGACTTTTACTTGCAATTCTAGAGCCAGTCAGCACTTCATTGCATAAAATGGAATGAGTGTTCTCATGAGCTGAGCAGAAGAGTGTGGTTTTGTACACTAAGGAACTGAAGAAAGCAGAAACAAAGAACAAAAAGTGAATAGGGCATTTCAAAATTACTTCCCTTATAAAGACAAACACTGAGAGGACTTCCTTACATGCCAGCTAGAACTGGCTTCTAAGTGGGTTTAATAGCACATTCTCTTGATTTCTCAAGCAAGTTTATTTCAATTTATGACTGGAACTTTAGCATGAATGATTTCATTTTGATTTGAGCAACAAAGAAAATGTAGCAAACAGTTAAAAACAATAGAATCAGGGCTGGGAGTTTGGCCTAGTGGTAGAGTGCTTGCCTCGCATGCACCAAGACCTGGGTTTGCTTCCTCCTTACCACATACATAGAAAAGAAAAACCTGGAAGTGGCGCTGTGGCTCAAGTGGTAGAGCTCTAGCCTTGAGAAAAAGTCCAAGGACAGTACTCATGCCCTGAGTTCAAGCCCCACACCTGGCAAAAAAAAAAAAAAGCAGGATCAGGGTAGGTAAGAAGATGAGTATTCGCTGTATAATTTTTCTAATTGTTCTGTTTAATTTGTGTGCACGTGTGTGTGTGTGTGTGTGTGTGTGTGTGTGTGTGTGTGTGTGTGTGTGTGTGTGTGTCTTTGCTAATCAAGTACCAAGCTTGAACTCAGGGCCCAGGCGTTGTCCCTGAGCTTCTTTTGTTCAAGACTAACACTCTACCACTTAAACCACAGTGTCACTTCAGCTTTTTCTGAGTAGTTTATTGAAGATAAGAGTCTCATAGACTTTTCTGCTCAGGCTGGCTTCGAACTGTGATCCTCAGATCTCAGCCTCCTGGATAGCTAGGATTAAAGGCATGAGCTACCAGTGCCCAGCTTCCTTCCCTCTTTTCTTTTCTTTCTTTCTTTCTTTTTTTTTTTTTTTTGCTCCTCTTTCTCTCTTTTCTTGCTTTTAAATCTCCTTTCAAATCTGCCAAGCCTCACTGGCTCATCTCTATACATTGCAGACCAGGACAGGTTTTGCCTAGAGTTCACATTGAAGATACTTATCCTAAACCAGAATCTGCATTATATTAAAAAAAAGAAAAAAGATCCAGGTGCCAGTAGCTTAAGTTTGTAATCCTAGCTACTTAGGAGACTAAGATCTGAGGATCACTGTTCAAAGCCAACCCAGGTAGGAAAGTCTGTGAGACTTATCTCCGATCAACAACCAGGAAACTGGAAGTGGTTCTGTGGCTCAAAGTGGTAGAGCACTAGCCTTGAGTTGAAGTGCAAAGAGACAGTGCCCAGGCCCAGAGATCAAACCCCATGAGCAACAGCAAAAAAAAAAAAAAAAAAAGAATAAAATCATACCTGTAAATTCCTCATGCAAAGACAGAATCAAGCAACATGCATGCAGGTTATTTATGCAAGCTAGGAAGGTGTCAGACAGAAACATTCTTGGGAATTTAGCTTTGATTTATGCAAATTTCTCCTGAGGTGGCAGAGACTTCACCTAGAAATATAAAAACATGTGAGACTTTGTCGCTGCTGCCGCCCTCCTCCTCCTGCTCCTCCTCCTCCTTTTTCTTCTGTCCTGGGGCTTGAACTCAATCAAGTCCTGGCACTGTCTCTGAGCCTCTTTTACTTTACCACCTGAGCCACAGCCTCACCTCTGCCCTTTTCTGAGTAGTTTGTTGGAGATGAGTCTCGAGGACTTTTCTGCCTGAGCTGGCTTTTAGCCACAATCCTCAGATCTCAACCTCCTGAGTAGGAGGTTGAAGTATGAGCCACTGGTGCCTGGCTGTGTTCAGTTCTTGAGAATCTTCTAGAAGCAGATGGAGGAGGGATGGGTCTCATAAAATCAACAGATTCAGTCACCTGCAGGCGAGCTGTTCCCCCATCTGTGAAGCTGGACTGGTGTTAATGCCTTGACAAGTCCAAGTGTGCAATAAAAGTGCTTGATTATCAGATCAAGCAACTGTATGTTTATGTGACTAACTTGAGATCAGCTAATAACTAGCATCAATAGGATTCAAATCCAACCAGCTCAACTCTAGAACTCTCTCTTCACAGTTCAGCAAGTGTCTTTTAAAAAATTGTGCATTGGGCTGGGAGTTTGGCCTAGTGGTAGAGTGCTTGCCTAGCATGCATGAAGACCCGGGTTCGATTCCTCAGTACCACATACATAGAAAAAAATGCTGAAAGTGGTGCTGAGGCTCAAGTGGTAGAATGCTAGCCTTGAGAAAGTCCAAGGACAATGCTCAAGCCCTGAGCCCAAGCCCAGTTCTGGCAAAAAAATAAAATGTGCATTGATGGATATATACAAAAGTATTCCAGGTAGTGCCTTCAATAGTGGTATGAAAATTTCATCGAAATAGGTGCTAGTAGTTTACACCTGTGATCCCAGGTTCTCAGGAGGCTGAGATCAGAAGATGGAGATTCAAAGATAGCCTAGGCAGATAAATCTGAGAGACTCTCATGTCCAAATTAACCAGCTGTTTTTCTTAGGTAATACATATACATCGAGCTTTGCTTTGTTTTATGATCCCTCATAAATGGTAATGTTTAGTAAAAAGGACAAAAGAAAACTGGGTGCTGGTGGCTCTCTCCTGTAATCCTAGCTACTCAGGAGGCTGTAGGATTGCGGTTCAAAGCCAGCCCTGAAGGAGAGTCTGTGAGTCTATCTCCAATAAACTATTCAGGAAAAGCTGGAAGTGGCTCTGTGGCTCAGGCAGTAGAGTACTAGCCTTGAATACAAAGAGGCTCAGGGATAGTGCCCAGGCCCAGAGTTCAAGCCCCTGGACCAGGAAAAAAAAAAAAAAAGGAAGGACAGGGTCTAGCTTTGTGGTAAAGTGCTGGGTTCTATTCATCAGTACCACTTAAACAGAAAAAACTAGAAGTGGTGCTTGTTATGGGGTCAAGAGGAGGGGATCTACACCCCTCCAAGTGAGGATTCCACGTCCCACCAGAGTCCACCACACAGAGACAGTTTCATATAAAAAGGTGAATTTATTGGGGAAGTAGATGGTGAACTGACCAGCCAGGGACACAGTGCAGACTCGGGAGCTGACACTGTGACCCCGAGCAGCGCTCATGCTGGGTTTTTAGGGGCCAAAGCCATGCGGTCAAGCCTGGCCAGATACAGGTGGTTGATGGGATTGTTACATACACAGAAGGGTCACATAGCCGGCTGCAGCCACACGCAGGTAGCCAATAGGGTTACGTCCTAGTATTTGAATTTACCTATCACCTTAGTTGGAATTGGCACGCAAATTGGAAAGGTCTCCACACAAAGCTGACCCCCTCCCTACCCAAGCGGATATCCCTCCTCATGGGGGTGGGGAGAAGGTCAAGGTTGCCCCTCCCTAGAAGGGCAAAGGCGACTGGGCTGTACCACATATCCCTCCTCATGGGGGTGGGGAGAAGGTCAAGGTGGCTGGGCTGTACCATTGTCAACCTTCCACAATGGGGCGGGGAACTCTTAGGGCATTCAGGATGGTGCCAGTTCCTGCTCCCCTTAACAGTGCTGTGGCCCAAGTGGTAGAGTGTTAGCCTTGAGCAAAAGAATCTCAGGGATTGAGTTTAAGCCCCAGGACTTGCAAAAAAAAAAAAAGGACAAATGGAATGGGGGGAGGGGGAAGAACAGCTCTCTTCTTATTTGCACACTTGCCACAAATAATTAGTGGGCTCTGGGAGCTGAGCATGGATGAATTAAAGACACTTATCCTAGCAAAACAAACACAAACTTAGGGAAACAACTTTTTGGGGGGTATAAAATGTGTTTTACAACACATTATCTCAACCTAGTGCGGGTGGCTCATGCCTGTAATCCTAGATACTCAGGAAGATCTAAGGATTAAGGTTGGAAGACTCTTATCTCCAAATATTCGCCAAAAAGTGGACAGTGGTTCCAGTGGTAGAACACTAACCTTGAGGGGAAAAATCTAAGGGACATCACCTAGGAGCTGAGTTCATGCCCCAGTATGGGCATGTGCATGCCCACAGGCATACACACACACACACACACACACACACACACACACACACACACACACACACACACGCAGTGTTCTTAAATAACTATGGAGATTGTACAGCTCTGTGAATATATTAAAAAATACACTTGAAGTGAGGGAATTGAATGATACCCAATTTCAATCTCAAAAAAGCTATTTTTAAGATTTTTTTGTTGCAAATAAAAAAGACCAACTTAGTTGGTCTCTTCCATTTCCTTTTCAGTGTGCAGAGGAAAGGAATTTATGAATGGGTGTTAGGGGCTCCCAGAGCCTCTGTGAGAACCAGAGCACAATGCTGCAGATTCTGTACCACTAGGAACAACTTCCCAAGCAGCCTGAGGAGTCAAGTCAGAGAAAACAGTGTGATTAGATCATGTCTCTGAGTTCTGGATGCTAGCCTACCCTGAGTTCTGGATGTTAGCTAGCAACAGCTGCTATCCTGCTCCTTCTGCCTCAGTTTCCTTATTAATGAGATGGAAAGGTTGTGCATGTATTTTAGGGGCTTTACTATTCTCCACACACAGTCAGTCCTGTGTCAGGCACATTGTAAGTGCCAGCTCCATTAGGTTAGCAGGCTTTGGCAATGGCAAGATCATGTGCATCCTAGAAGACTGGGTGTGGAATTCAGGTAAGACACAGTTTCCAAGGAGATCCTGGAGGAGACTTGACAGGAAATGCCAGCTGCAATGGCAGATCGGGGCCCAGAATGTGAGAATGGTGGGGTTAAACATTACTTTAATGAGAATGTGTTATTCAAGTACAAACGCCACCATCTCTTTATCTTATTTCACTTTCATAATTTGCACAAGGCAAGAAGTGAGAGAGCCAGAAATCTTAAGGATCAACTGTGCCTCTGGCTGTTTTCCAGCTCAATAGTCTTGGCCCCATGAGTGAGTGATTTCATGTCTCTGAGCCTTGGTATTCTCATCTACAAATAGAAATGATTATGAGAGGCTGTAAAGTGTAAATGAGAGGGGGGCATGTGCCATCTGGGGCACAGAATGAATACTCCATCGAGGTAATAGAAGTTGGTTTTTGCTGATTATAAACCAGGTCAGAAGAAGACTCAGCCTTTGATGGGCTGAACCTTTACAATCAGCATGTTCCAGAACTATTAATTCAGCCAGAAGGGGACATGTTCTGACAGAGGTGAGGAGGAGTCCATGATGGTTGGCAGAATGCAGTATTCAAAGGGGATGGTGGCCACCCAGGTGAGATGTTGGCACCAGGCAGCCTGACAGCATATAAGTCCCAGAGGCTGAACTCACTGACTCAGTAGAACAGTGGGTTGATCCAAGATCTGAATTCAACAGAGCTACTGTCACAGACGCACTCTAACATTGCTGTGTGACCTCAGAAAACTTTCTCCTTTTCTCTGACCTTTCATATTCTGTGAAAGGACTAATTAGTTTCTTACTTTTTTGTTGGTTTGCAATAGGGTCCCCCTATGTAACCCTGACTGGCCTCAAACGTGGTCTTCCTGTCTAAGCTTTCAAAATATCTGTGATTACAGGTGTGTGTATCTGCTCCTGGCTAAGTCTCAGTCTTTGATTTTTCTTCCCAACCTCTCCTCCAACTTTGATCTCTCTGGGGCTATAAATTCACTGGCTCTGACATACTGTCCACCTGTTCCTCCTCTTTGACATGCCGGTCAACCTGGATTCTTGCTTTATCATTGTGATCAGTTCCTGGCCTCACTCTTCTGGAGAATCCTCAACTCAAGATCTGGCAGCCTTGTTAAACACAGGTGGAAAGAGAATATATCCTAGCTTTGTTTCACTTGGGTTTCAAGTTCAGAATTTCTCATAAAGCCTCTGCCTATCTCACCCGCAATGAATTGTTTGTCATATTTCAGAATTCTTGTTACTGTTAATGTTGGCATAGTAATTTTAGAACTATAGTATGTGATACATTTTGTATGTACATGGTGAAATAAAAGAAATCTGAAAATAAGCTATTATTAGGACTGAATACTATCCATGTAAGAAAAAAACCAAAGAAGCTGAGCATAGTAGCACTTGCCTGCAATCCCATAACATGGAAGCTTAAGCAGGAGAATCAAGAATTTGAGGCCTGCTTGGGCTTTTTTGCTGTCAGTTGGAGAGAAGAGCCTCACAGACTTTTCTGCCAGGCTGAACCCTGTCTCAAGAAAAAAATGGGAAAAAAGATAAATTTTAGAAATTGAAGTAATAATATAATTCCATGGTATGTATGTCTATATAATATATTCATATATGTTAATATAATACATACTATACATTGTATACATCATATATCGTATATATTGCACATATATCCACATATTTCATATGTACATGGCATGTGAATACATATACATATATATGTGTGTTACATATAATAATTATTCTTCCTCATATTTGTCCAGTGAAAGGGAGAGCTTGGAAGTAATAAAAATCCAGAAGTAATAAGCAAATCTTAGTCTTTTGTGTGTGGGGGGGGTCATGGGGTTGAACTCGGCCTGGAAGCTGTCCCTGAGCTCTTCAGCTCAAGGCTACCACCCTACCCCTCGCCTTGGCGTTGTCCCTGAGACCTGCAGCTCTAGGGTACCACCCTACCCTAAAGCCAAGCCCTACTTCCAGTCTTCTAGAGGTTAATTGGAGATAGGAGTCTCAGGCCCTTTTGTGCCTCAGATCTCAGCCTCCTGAGTAGCTAGGATTACAGGGATTGCAGGCATGAGCCACTGCAAATCTTAATCTTTAAATACCCTCCCTTATTAAAAGTGACCAGGGCACTGTGGAGAAATGAGCTTGGGGGAAAAAAAGTATAAGGATATCCTAGAACATATTGTTATGCCAAAAAAATATAAATGGCCCAAATTAATAAGAGTGAGTCAGAAGAAATCCAAGCCAGCTTGACAGGGCTTCTGCTGCCTGGATTTGGGACAATTTGAATTGCGACAACAAGAAGACAAATGTAGTATAAAATATCAAATGTAAAACATAAAATAAGAATGCATGAGCTTATAGACATATATATTGAGAGTGAGAGACAGATACAGAGACAGATACAGACCCCTCTGCTACTTGTAGGACCACATCAGCTGTTTACCTGATGACTGTTTACCAACAGTTAAGCACTTATCCCTGTCTCTTTAGGAGACCCTAAATCCACTCTGAGAAAAAGCAGAACTCTTCCTTACTGAAGAGTGGCATTAATACCTGTCAGAAGCTGGACATCTGTGACACAAACATTTTATTTTATTTTATTCATTGGTTCAGACTCAAGCAGGGTCTGAGCTCGTTTGCTAAAGACTAGCATTCTACCATTTTGTGCCACAGCTTCACTTCCAGTTTTCGAGTGGTTAATTGGAGATAAGAGTCTCTTGGGGATCTTCCTGCCTGGGCTGGCTTTGAAGCATGATCCTCAGATCTCAGCCACCTGAGTAGTCTGGGTTACAGGCGTGAGCCACCATTGCCCACTCATTGATTTATACCTTTAATCCTAGCTACTCAGGAAACTGAGATCTGAGGATTCTAGCTGGGACAGGAAAGTCTGTGAGACTCTTCTCCAATTAACAGCAAAAAGCCACAAGTATAGCTGTAGAGCAGAAAAAGCTGAGGGTCAGCACCCAGGCCCTGAGTTAAAGCCCTACTACTAACACACAGAAAAAAAAATTACTTGAGATATTAGGAGTGTGGCTCAAGTGGTAGTGTTTGCCTAGTGTGTCTAAAGTCCTGAACCCAGTCCCCAGAAACGCAATAATTAAAAATAAGGTATCGGGCCGGGAGTTTGGCCTAGTGGTTAAAGTGCTTGCCTAGCATGCACGAAGACCCGGGTTCGATTCCTTGGTACCACATACATAGAAAAAAGCCGGAAGTGGTGCTGAGGCTCAAGTGGTAGAGCTCTAGCCTTGAGAAAGTCCAAGGACAGTGCTCAGGCCCTGAGCTCAAGCCCAGGACTGGCAAAAAAAAAAAAAAAAAAAAAAAAATAAGGTATCTTCAATTGGCTTTGGTCATCAAAAAAGGTATTGGGACAAACTGCCAAATAGTTTTTCCACTCCCTCCTTCCCCTTAAAGTGATTAGGAATGTCTTCTATTTCCTTCTCCCTCAACAACCTGGAGGCAAATTCCACAATCTCTGGCAGATGAAAAAAAAAATATGACTCCAGCCGGAAGTTTGGCCTAGTGATAGAGTGCTTGCCTAGCATACACAAAGACCCGGGTTCAATTCCTCGGTACCACATACATAGAAAAAAGCCAGAAGTGGTGCTGTGGCTTGAGTGGAAGAGTTCTAACCTTGAGAAATCCCAAGAACAGTGCTCAGGCCCTGAGCTCAAGCCCAGAACTGGCAAAAAAAATATGACTCCAGAGGTTGATTAACTTTTCAAAGGGCAAATCCATAGCAAGGTTAAAATTTAAACCTTGGAGGTAGAACAAGGAGCAAAGCATTCCCTTGTTGGGTAGCTTCCAGGGGTCAGGGAACATCCTGAGAAGTTCTGAGAAGCAGAATCTGTTGACCAGGGCTTCTAGCAGGTGAGAAAGCCAGGCATTTGATAAGTTCCAAGAGGGAGGATGGAGGAGTTGGGGAGGTAGAGACAGAAACCTGACTGGGGAAGAATGCTCCAGAGGTGACAGGTAGTTTCTTCTTTAACTTATAAGGAAAGAAGAACAAGATTCTCTACAGAAAAGTCTGTGATACTCCATCTCCCATTAACCAGCAGAAAAGTTGGGCTTGAGGCATGGCTTAAGTGGTAGTGTCAGCTTTGAGCAATAAAGCTGAGTTAAGCCTGGTGCTGGTGGCTTATACCTGTAATTGTGGCAACTCCAAGGGGCTGAGATCTTTGGATTACGGTTCGAAGCCAGCCTGGGCAGGACAGTCTGTGATACTCTTATTTCCAATTAATCACCAAAAAATAGCTGAAGTGGTGCTGGCTCAAGTTGTACAGTGCTAATTTGGAGGGGGGAAAAAAAACCTAAGAGACAGTGTCCATGCCCTGAGTTCAACCTCCAGGACTAGCAAAAAAAAAAAAAAAGTATTCTTTATTAGACTTATGTAACTGTAACCCCCTGTGAAGGATTGAGTCCTGCCTTATTTCCCCAAGTTAAACAAAGCATCAGGTGCAGGCGCACATGCTTGTCCTCACGAAGGTCATTCTGACCTTGGCCCCAGGAGACAATAGGCTCCTCACCCTAGGTCTGACCAAAGACATGATCTTTAGCCCCAAGGAAACCATAGTCCGTTTTTATTTTCAGGCTCCTTGTTAAACCCCATATAAGCCACCCCAACATCCAGGCCCTCCCATAACCTCCAGACCTGTGGGAAGATCTGTGCCCCGTGCTGGCAATTAACAGTCCTCACCTGTTGATGATTGAATCTGACCTATTTCTTTTCCATTCTCCACCATTTTCCTAACACTGTGTACCTCACCTTTATAATAATAAAAATTAAAAAAATAAGGCTTGAATTAATGCCAGGTGATGGTGGCTCACACCTGTAATCCTAACTACTCAGGAGGCTGAGCTCTGACAATCTCGGTTCAAAGCCAGCCCACGCACAAAAGTCCTTGCGACTCATCTCCAATTAACCACCAGAAAACCAGAAGTAGCACTGTAGCTCAAAGTGGTAAAGCACTAGCCTTGAGCTGAAGAACTCAGAGACAGTGCCTAGACCTAGAGTTCAAGCCCTAGGACAGACCAAAAAAAAAAAAAGACTCAATGTCAAACTCAGGTGCCAAGGGGGTGGGCAGGAGAAAAGGTATGCCTCAAATGGTAGAGTGTCAGCCTAGCAAGCTCCCAAGACCCGAGTTCAAACCCCAGTACTACCAAAAATTTCAAACATAGAAGATAGACAAGTTAGATAAAGATGGGGGAGAGGCAAAAATGATTGCATTGATTATCTAGTAATAACCTCACAGAGCTTAAAATCAGAATAAACATTGGTTATGTATTTTCTCATAATTAACTGGATGATTATCACTTGGGACATTTCATGAGGTTTCAGTCATCATCTTAAAGCCTCACAGGACTGAGGGATCCAGTTTTGCAGGAGATCACACACAAGGCTGATAAATCCATTGGCCATGGAGGGTCTCAGTTACTTGCTGTTATGGTTTGAATATTCCCTCCAAAACTCTGGTCAACATGGTTTTTTGTTTGTTTGTTTTTGGTCAGTCAGTCCTGGGGCTTGGACTCTGGGCCTGGGTACTGTGCCTGAGCTCTTCAGCTCAAGGCTACCATCTAACTCCTTGAACAACAGCACCACTTCCGGGTTTTCTAGTGGTCAATTAGAGATAAGAATCTCTTGGACTTTAGTGCCTGGGCTGGTTTTGAACTGAGATCCTCAGATCTCAGCCTCTTGAGTAGCTAGGATTATAAGCATGAGCCACTGTGCCTGGCTGATATATAATTTCTTTTTTTTTTTGATGATATATAATTTCTATTACAATGGTTGAGCAGGAGGACTTGTTAAGAGAACTAGTCATGACAGCTAAAATCATTACCATAGAAATGGACCAGTTAACAAGCCTAGGTTTGTTCTAAAAGTGAGCTATGTCATGTCTTGACCACACCTACTCTGCTGAAGGCCAGCAGCCTGATTGAATGGAGAAGGAAGGCCTTTATCAGAGGTAAGGGAGTTCTCCATTCTGGACTTCCCAGCCTCAGGACCTATGGAGCCTGATAAACTACTACAGATTAAACTTCGTCTGTTATTACAGCAGCAACAAATAAACTCAGACACTTGCCATGTGGATTTCTCCATACTAGATGTCAGCTGACCCCTGCCTCACCCCTCAGCCCTCCAGCAAGTGATATTAGAATAAGCAAGGTGGAGGCTGCAGTCTTTTCTGACAATTTCAGAAACCAGAATGTCACTTCTGCATTCCCCAGTGGGTACAAAAGTCAGTCCTGGGCATTGTGGGAGGAGACAGACTAACTATACAAGGAATTGGAAGACTGTCTTGGAGCCCACTACCACATGACAAAGTCATTTACCCCCAGGTCACAAGATTCAAAGCAGTTTGCACTGAGGCAGTTACTATATTACAGGAAATACTGGCTTGAAGGAGTGGGGTCAGTTGTTGTCCACAGGTCATCCAGTCCTGGAGGCATCCAGGCTTAAGATCTTGTTCTAGAGTCCAATGATCAGGTGCCCAGAGACTAATGTGTCAACTTTATCAAAGCAACAGATTGAGCATGCTCGTAAAAGGTTACACAAGGTATCACTTCAGGGTAGACTCTCTGTGTCAAAGGGAACCTGGATTTGGCTCCCAGCTTTTCTATTTGTTTTTGGTAGAACCTCAGGTAAATCCATCATCAGGAGCCTTCCTATCCATATACTGTGACTCTGAGGTCCCCAGGCTGGAGAGAATCTAGAATTCCATGCCTGGAGTTGTTCTGCTGAGAGGTTCCCGCATCACATACACTGGGTCTCCTAGAACTTTGCGAAAATGATCTCAGTAGTATCCCTGACTGGTGGGCATTTGTTTTCAAATGGAGTGGGCCCCTCAGGTGCAAGGGGCACTCATCAGAACTCAGGGCATACCAGGCCAAGCCACTCAGCTCTGCTTCACTGCAGCTGGCTGGCACTATTGTTCCCCCGTGAAGTTGGGCCCCTTTCCAGCTGCCACTGCCCTCGGGGCAAGAGAGAAGCTCAAAGGACTCAGTTGTGTGGCTTCCTCCCTCCCCCAGGGTAGGCTTGGGTCACCCAACTGGCTGACTCAGCCCCTGAAAGGGAACAAAGGACAGGGAGAGATAGTTTAGGGAAAGAATTTGACATTTGCTATCTTCTCCCTCCCCCATAAACTTCAAAATAATCTTGGAGAAAACCCCCTTACACTTTGGCTACAGTTCCCTGGCAGTTAAAAAAAATGGGGGTGACATTGTTTCAAATGTCAGTACTTAGAGGCTGAGTATTTTTTTGTGTGTGATTTTTGTCTGAGACTGGGACTTGAATGACACTTTTGCTCTTTGGGAAGCACTTTCCAACCCCAGGAGGCTGAAGTCTGAGGATCATAGTTTCAAGCCAGACTGGGCAGGAAAAGTCCTTGAGACTCTTCTCCCCAGTTAGCTGGAAATGGAGCTGTGGCTCAAAGTAGTAGAATGCCAGTTGAGCAAAAATGCTAAGAGACAGAGGCCAGATTCTAAGTTTAAGCCCCAGTACTGGTACACACACACTACATTGTGTGTACTAACTTTTTTTTTTTTTTTTTTTTTTGCCAGTCCTGGGCTTGAGCTCAGGGCCTGAGCACTGTCCTTGGACTTTCTCAAGGCTAGAGCTCTACCACTTGAGCCTCAGCACCATTTCTGGCTTTTTTCTATGTATGTGGTACCGAGGAATAGAACCCGGGTCTTCGTGCATGCTAGGCAAGCACTTTAACCACTAGGCCAAACTCCCAGCCCCTATGAGACTCTTATCTCCAATTAACCACCAGAAAACCAGAAGTGGAGCTCTGGCTCAAAGTGATAGAGCACTAGCCTTGAGCACAAAAGTTCACGGATAGCTCCCAAGTCCTGAGTTCAAATCTAATGACCGAAACAAAACAAAGCAAAAACCAGACAACCTAAATATCCCCTTAAGGAAAATTAACTGAATTAAATGAACTCTTCTGTTAGTAAAGCACCTAGAAAGCATCATCAACACAGTGAACTCTGTTCAAATATGCTCCTCGTGCTAAGGTAATCATTTATTGACAGGGATGCATACTGAGAAATGTATGGCATGCAATTTCATCATTATGCAGACATCAGAGGGTACTTATGCAAGTCTAGATGGAATACATTAATCACTCAATATAGTCTTGTGTGTGCATGCACCTGCACATATGCAAACTAGGACCTGAATTCTAGGCCTTGTGATCTCACTAGATTTTTTTTTTCATGGCTGGCACCCTACCACTTAAACCACAATTCCATTTCTGGCTTTCTGCTGGTTAACTGGAAATAATAGTTTTATGGATTTGTCTGCCTGAGCTTGCTTCAAAATGTGATTCTCAGAGCTCAGCCTTCTGAGTAGCTAGGATTATAGGTGTGAGCCACCAACACCCAGCTTGCTTAATGTACACTAATTTTTAAAATTTTAAAATGATGTGAAGAGGGCATCTTTGTATACCAAGTGTCAGTTTTCTTTTTTTTCCAGTTACCTTTATTTTAATAGGGATACTATTATTTTATTTTATTTTTGCCAGTCCTGTGTTGGGGCCTAGCCTCCATCCCTGAGGCCTGATTCTGGCTCAGCTGCAATTAAAGGGCTTTGTCTAGGCATTCGGTCTTTTGCATACTTCTCTTAAGGCATCTCTGTGTACGTGACTCGATTGAACCCCCCGCAGTTTCGTGGGTCTCGCAGCAGCTCAAGTCTCGCGCGCTTTCCTGCACCTGTCCTGCCCAGTACCTGAAAGCCCCACAAGACCCTTAGTGGTAGCACAGAGGCCCTCTTCCTATTAGCTAGCTTCCCAGTGCCCACCTTCTCCTACCCTAACAGTATATAACTAATTGTCTGACGCAATAAAGGAGGAGAGCATCAGAGAGCATCAGAGATCAGCAGAGATCAGCAGAGAGATCTGATGCGCTTTCATGGTTAACACTGCTTCTGACTCAGCGTGGTTTTTTCTTCCCCGGTGATTGGGGGAGGGCTGGGTCTTCGACACTTACCATCTCGCTCGGCTCCCGGGGGACTACAGGCTGGCCCTGTGTGTCCCTCCCCGTTCCCGTGTTGCTGCCCCGGAGAGGAGAGGAGCAACAGTCCTGGGCTTGAGCTCAGGGCCTGAGCACTGTTCTTGGGCTTTTCTGAAGGCTAGCACTCTGCCACTTGAGCCTCAGCACTACTTCCAGCCTTTTTCTATGTATGTGGTACTGAGGAATCGAACCTGGGTCTTCATGCATGCTAGGCAGGCACTCTACCACTAGGCCAAACTCCTGGCCCCAATAGGGGTACTTTTTAACCTCTTCTAAAAGCTTATTCTAATTTTTTTTTTTTTTTTTTTTTTTGCCAGTCCTGGGCTTGAGCTCAGGACCTGAGCACTGTCCTTGGACTTTCTCAAGGCTAGAGCTCTACCACTTGAGCCTCAGCACCACTTCTGGCTTTTTTCTATGTATGTGGTACCGAGGAATCAAACCTGGGTCTTCATGCATGCTAGGCAAGCACTTTAACCACTAGGCCAAACTCCCGGCCCAGCTTATTCTAATTTTCTTTCCTAACAAATGAGAGCTCCTGGTATTCCCCTAGAGAGTACAGATTTGGAACATAACTGGGTTTGTGTCCTAACTTTGCAACATGGCTTTGGATGAGTCATTTCTTTTTTTTTTCTTTTCCTTTTTTTTCCAATCCTGGGGCTTGAACTCAGGGCCTGGGCACTGTCCTTGGACTTTCTCAAGGCTAACACTCTACCACTTGAGCCACAGCACCACTTCTAGCTTTTTCTGTGTATGTGGTACCAAGGAATTGAACCTAGGGCTTCATGAATGCCAGGCAAGCACTCTACCACTAGGCCACACTCCTGGCCATGGACAAGTCATTTCTTTTTGGAGCTTCGTTTCCTTCTTTATTGAAAAATCAAGAAAGAAAGATAGAAAGGAAGGAGGAAGGGAGAGAGAAATAGAAAAGGAAAGAAAGAGAAAGAGAAAGAAAGATAATAAGATAGTAAGGGTATATAGCTCAGGCATAGAGAAGGCACTGCATAACATGCAGGAGGTTTTAGGTTCAATGCCCAACATTAGAGGAAAAAGAAAAAGAAAAAGATAATCTCAGACTCATGGGGAATTATAACGGTTGGAGGTAGGAAGTACATGCATGTGGCTGGCACTCATAAAATGCCTAATAAACACTGCTCAGTAAATGATGCATAGTACGTAGCCCTGATTTAATTATGAATAAACATGAATACTCATTAAATACAAATACTCATGAAGCATGAATATTCATTCAGCACGAATACTCACAGCATACTATTCCTGTGAGGACAACTTCAGTTACCCTTGAAACATGCTCCACAAAGCCACAGAGAGGAAAGAATAAAAGGGCCAAAAATATCAGAGCCATTGAGCATGACACTATGAAGCCAGTGAGGTATCGTGAGTCGCTGTGTGTGGAGATTTCCAAAGTCGCTGTGTGTGGAGATTTCCAAGAAGACAAATAAACCTCTTAGACGACTAGTGGTCAGACAGCTTTTCTGTAAGCTTCAGCCAAGAACATTCTTAGACAATACTTGTGTGGGGCGGGCGTGAGGGTGGGGTTTGCAGGTACTTGTTGTTCTCCAGTTCAGAAAGAATAGAGGCAGTGGGTACCAGCTGCCGTTTGAGTTTCTGTCACTTTCTACTTTATCCTGTATATACCTTTGCTAAAAGTTTCACCTTTGAGACTCTCCATTTTGTGAGACATCTTGCAATGCTTTTTCAAAAGTGGATCTTAGGGCCGGGAGTTTGGCCTAGTGGTAGAGTGCTTGCCTAGCATGCACGAAGATCAGAGTTCAATTCCTCAGTGCCACATACATAGAAAAGCTGGAAGTGGTGCTTTGGCTCAAGTGGTGGAGCTCTGGCCTTATGAAAGCCCAAGGACAGTGCTCAGGCCCTGAGTTCAAGCCCCAGGACTGGCAAAAAAAAAAAAAAAAGAAAGAAAGGGGCAGGGAGTTTGGCCTAGTGGTTGAGTGCTTGCCTAGCATGCACAAAGACCCGGGTTCGATTCCTCGGTACCACATACATAGAAAAAAGCCAGAAGTGGTGCTGAGGCTCAAGTGGTAGAGCTCTAGCCTTGAGAAAGTCCAAGGACAGGGCTCAGACCCTGAGCTCAAGCCCAGGACTGGCCAAAAAAAAAAAGAAAGTGGAACGTAAGGACCTGTGATTTTGTGTGAACATTGGGAAGCAAGCCCTCTATCATTCTTGGTAACATCATCGCCAAATAACAACTACAATAATAACCATCAATTTCCCCCATGTGACTTCCAAGTCTAGATCATAAAAAGCGGTGTAGCCTCTGCCTGTCTCTCATTCTGGGAAGTCAGCCATCATGACGTGAGGAAACATGTCAAGCCACAGGACAGTTCATGGGGAGGTTTCTTGCTGATGATCCCAACTGAGGTCCCAGTTGACATAAAAGCCAGGTGTAGACACAAAAATGAGGAAACCATGCTGGTGGCTCACACCTGTAATCCTAGCTACTCGGGAGGTTGAGAACTGAGAATCTTGGTTCAAAGCCAGCCCAGGCAGGAAAGTCTAAGAGACTATTATCTCTAATTAACACCAGAAAACCAGAAGTGGTATATGGCTCAAAGTAGTAGAGTGCTAGTCTTGAGAAGAGGAAGTTCTTTCATGGTTCTTGAGGCTTGGAGTCCAAAATCATGGTATTCACAGACTTGGTTTCTTCAAGAGGCTCTGAAGGAGAATTCATCTTGCACTTCACGCCGAGTTCTGGTGATCCTTCTGTGTGTGGTGGGAGGTGGGCAGGGGGCGGGGGAGGAAGGAGCATGCACTTTTTACTTGGCTTTTCCATTCCAGGCTGGCATTGTACCACTTTTTGCTAGTCAATTGGAGATAAGCATCTCATGGACTTATCTGCCCTGGTAAGACTTCAAACCACCATCTCCAGTTCTCAGCTTCCTGAGGAGCTAGGATTGCAGCTGCGAGCCTAGTGCTGGCAGTCCTTGGCATTCATTAATGTTAAGTTCAGTCTGTCTCAGTCTTCATAGGATGGTCATTTCTCTGTCCTTTCCCTTCTCCTATAAGATCATTCAACATTGAATTTGGGACCCTTTCTCGTTCAGAATGGTATTTTTTCTTTTCTTTTTTGTGGCTGTGAGGCTTGAACTCAGGGCCTGGCCATTGGCCCTGAGCTCTTCTGTTCAAGGCTATTGCTCTACCACTTGGGGTTTTTGAGTGCTTAATTGGAAATAAGTCTCACTGGCTTTCCTGCCTGGGCTGGCTTTGAAGCATGATCCTCGGATTTCAGCCTCTTGGGTAGCTAGGATGACAGGCGTGAGCCACCAGCCCTCAGCATCCAGAATGATCTTACCTCAAATTCCTTAATTCAATGACATCCACAAACATCATTTTCCCAAGTAAGGGTTATACAGCTACTCTGGTAGAATAGTGGATGGAGTACCACCATTTAACTCACAACATCATCTTTGCGCATGTTTTCAGAACAGAAGGTAGGGATCATCTTGGTTCCTAGAAACTGGCTGTAGAAATGGTTCCTCCTGTGACCCTGCCTCGTTTAGCCACCTTTGCCTTTGTCTGGATAGGTTTAACTGCTTGGGAGTGGCCTTAGAGACATCAACAGGAAATGGTGGCTGCTGGCTAGGGGAAGACAGGTAAATCATAATGTACACAAGTACTCCGGAAGCCCTGGCTGCATGGAGACTCCAGGATGAAGGGAACATCTCAGAGATATGCAAATGAGAGTGACCGACGTCACTGGGAGGATTCTGAAGATGCTTGTCAGCTCTGGGGTTGGTGTAACAACTGGAATGAACCTCAGGTGATGACAGGGTCTGGCCTGGGGTGCTCCGTATCTCTTGGAAAGAGGGCAACTCATAGCTTGCACATCTGTTATGGTATGACAAGGCAGGCTCAGTTCTCAGGTCTTCTGATTTTTTTTTAGGAGAAGCTAGAAATGAGAGTTTCTGGGTAAACTCTAACAATCTTTAAGAGCCAGCAACTATGTCAAAACATCAGAAAAAGCTATGGAACAAACCTAATGAATTTCATGTAATGACGTGTCCAAACCCATGTGTCATCCATCCCTTTCTACAAAGCTTGACCAGGTAATTGTCCTGGGCCAGTGCTTAAGATAAGTGTAGCAATGCAGAGATGCCTAAGGTTTGACAGCTGACCTACAGGAATGCATGGCCTACTTTTTTTTAATTTTTTTTCCAGTCCTGGGGCTGGAACTCAAGGCCTCATCACTGTCCCCAAGCTTCTTTTGCTCAAGGCTAGTGCCCTACTACTTGAGCCATAGTGCTACTTCTGGCTTTTTCTGTTCACATGGTACTAAGGAATTGAACTCTCAGCTTTATGCATGCTGGGCAAGCACTTTACGACTAAATCACATATCCAGCCATGGTCTACTTTTTTTGTTGTTGTTGTTGGTTGGGAACTCTGGGCCCGGGCATTGTCCCTGAAGTCTTCAGCTCAAGGCTACCACCCTACCCTGGAGCCACAGTGCCACTTCCAGTTTTCTGGTGATTAATTGGAGATAAAAGTCTCATGGACTTTAGTGCCCGGGCTGTCTTTGAACCGTGATCCTCAAATCTCATCCTCTTATGTAGCTAGGATTGCAGGCGTAAGCCATTGTGCCAGGCATGGTATACTTTTTTGTCCCACTACTTGAGACTTGAACTCAGGGTCTAAGTGCTGTCCCTGAGCTTTTCTTTGCTCAAGTCTAGTGCTCTTGCATTTGATCCACGTCTCTAGTTCTGGTTCTTTTTGGTAGTTAATTGGGGATACAAGGCTCACTGAAGCTGGGTTACAATGGCTCGACCTTGTAATCCTAGCTACTCAGAAGGCTGAGATATAAGAATCTTAGTCTGAAGCCAGCCCAGGCAAGAAAGTGTGTAAGATTTTTTTTCTTGCCCTGGGGCTTGAACTTAGGGCCTGGGCACTGTCCTTGAGCTTTCTCAAGGCTCCTGCTCTACCTCTTATGCTACAGCACTACTTCTGGCTTTTTCTATGTATGTGGAATGGAGGAATCAAACCCAAGGTTTTGTGCATGCAAGGCAAGCACTCTAGGTCACACTCCTGGCCTATTCACTCCCAAGAGACACAGATAAAAGAGACACACACATGAGTTTTGGAGGATGTAGGGAAGACGGTAATATGTTGGTGCACCTGTCAATGTATCTTTCAGTGCCAGGTGAAGGTGTGTGTGTGTGTGTGTGTGTGTGTGTGTGTGTAATGCAGAAATACCCATAGTGAATGAAGCAGGGCACTGGCACTCCAAGCTTCCACTTAGAGCCAGCAGGACCCTGCAGATTCTGATTCTACAATTCACCAGTTCAATCTTCCCTCTCTACCGGTGTCATTCAAAAGAACTGAGTGGGCAGCTCTTCCCTTGGGAGGCTCCTATGTCATGGTGAATCATTCCCTCCTCCACTCTGAATGCTCTGCTCAGACCTGCTCTGGCACAAGTAACCTGTGTGGCGAAGGGTTGGTAAGGCTTTCCTTTCTCAACTAGTTCCTTGAGAACAGGGCCTGGTCTCAGTGACCCAAGGTCCTTGGTTGCTCGCTGAGTGCGTGTTAAAGCATCTTTGTGGGAATGAATGGAGGGGGAGAGGAAGGAAGGGAGGTCAGTCAGCTCACTGGCTGAACCTCAGGCCTCAGGACTGTGGTAGATATCAAAGGGCAGATCATCATCTATCCTAACAGTGTGTACAAGCACATGTCTGACTGAGGGTGTCAGTGTGAATATTCATATGCATGTACATTTTTATTTGAGGAAGGGTCAGTATATGTGCTGGTACTGGGGTGTGAACTCAGTGCCTCATGCTCTTGCTTGCTTTTTTCTGCTCAAAGCTGGTGTTCTATTACTTGAGCCACACCTTCACTTCTAGTTGTTTGTTGGTTAACTGGAGGCTCTTCTTCCCTGGGGCTGGCTTCGAACCTTGCTCTTCAGATCACAGCCATCTAAAGAGATGGGATTACAAGCATGAGCCTTGGGCACCCAACCTTTTTTTTTTTTTTTGTGGGTCAGGGGGCTTGAACTCTGGGCTTAGGCACTGTTCCTGCTCTTCAGTTCAAGACTACTGCCCTACCCCTGGGCCTGGGGGTTGTCTCTGAGCTCTTTAGTTCAAGGCCACAGCCCTACCTCTGAGTCACAGCCCCACTTCTCATTTTCTAGAGATTAGTTGGAGATAAGAGTCTCCTGTTCTTTAGTGCCAGGCTGGTTTTGAACCTCAATCCTCAGATCTCAGCCTCCTGAGTAGCTAGGATTACAGGCATGAGCCACCGGACTTGGCTTTTTGTTTGTTTGTTTGTTTGTTCTGAGACAAGATCTTGTTAGGTAACATAAGTGGGTCTCAAATTCAGATCTTGTTTCCCAAGTGCTGGGATTATAGGTGTGTGTCACCACACCTGACTTGTTAAGTGTGTTTTTGCAGTATGTGAGTATGTATGTAGGAATCTGAGCATTTGTATTTTTGGATGGTAATGAGTCTGTGAGTGAGTAAGTGTGAGGGTTTGCATGAGTTTGTCTCCTTTTTCATGTCTTTTCTTCCGGAACTCTCAAATAAATGTGTGTGGTGTGGTGTGGGGCTGGGGAGTAGAGCAGGAGCAGTCACCAACTGGACAAATCACTATGGGTCTCTGTTTTCTATGGTAAGATGGCTAATTCTGGAGCCAGAATTAGGGAGGTTAAATCGTTTAGAAGGCCAGACACTGGTGGCTCATGCCTGTAGTCCAAGCTATCCAGGAGGCTGAGATCTGAAGATGGTGGTTCAAACCTTGGACAAGAAAGTCCTTAAGACTTATCTCTAATTGACCACCAAAAAATAAAAAGAAAGTTGTCGCATGCTGGCATTGAGCCAAAGCTTAGGGGCAGTGTCTGGGCCTTGAGTTCAAGTCCCCTTAACACACACGCGTACTTACAGAGTGTGTGGAGCGCATAATGTTAGCAAGTATTATCCTATCCAGTCTCTATGGATGCTCAGAGCAGATGCTTCCCCTGGCCTTGGAAACAAAAGGTTTCTCCGGCCAAAACTTCTCTGGGCCTCGGTTTCTTCTTCGGCGGGGGGAGTCACACTCTGCGTTCCCCAGGGCGGCTGGGAGGGTGGTGGGTGGCAGACGTTCAAATCCAGCCGCCCGGAGGGCGGGGTTTGCGCCGCCACAGGCTGCAGCCAAAGCCGTGGGCAGAGTGCCCTCTCCTGGCACCGTCGGGGAAAGGCGGCTGGGGCCGGACAAAGGCTGGCCCCGGGGCTGGCCGCCCAGGGAGTAGGGGCCGCTCCCCTGCCAGGAGCTGCTGCCCCACTTCTTGCCCTTCCCTCAGAAGCTGGTTCTGCACCCCCCACCTTCCATGCCCTCAGAGCATCCTCGTGCGCTTGCATTCCTCAGTGGGGTGAAGGCGAGGGCAGCGCTCCCCCCCCCCCGACGTGAATCCTGGGGTCACAGCAGGGTGGAAGCCAGCGTGCTCCAGGGGGCCGTCCAGTCCCACCCGGGACCGCAGACATTCAGACCCAGGGGTTTCCCGCCTCACTCCAGGGACAGCCAGGGCAGCCTCGGCGGAACGACAACCAGGGCCTCGTGCTGTGCGAGCCGACCTCCCCGCCCCCCCTCCCCCCCCCCGGAATCGGAGGGGCAGATACAATCAGACCGGCTGCCTGCGGCGGTGTCCCGTACACGCACGCGCAGGGCACACGCACGCCCCTCCCCGGGTTCGCACAGTCCCCCTCTCCACCCCCTGGTGGAGCCGTCCGGGATGGGAGCAAAGGTCCACCCGGGACCGGGGATCCAGCCCGCCACTCCCACCCGCCGGGCCGGCCAGGGCGATCCGGATCGCATTTACGCAAGGGAGGAGACCTGGGCCAGGGGGCTGGGCAGCGGGAGGGGGCACGCGGACGGGGACGTTGAGGGGCCCTTCCAGTTCCAGGGGTCCCTCCCAAGTCGCTCAGTCCAGCCCCCCGAGCCCGGCCTGCAGCCCTTCACCTCGGGCCTGGACCGGAGAAAGGGCAGCGGGCGCCTCGGGGCCGGTGGGCGGGCTCTCGACCCTCCACCCCGGCCCCGCTGGCCCTGCCCCGCCCCCCCAGCAGGAACCGCAGCAAACAGGGGCCGGGCAGGTGCAAAGGCCAGGAGGAGGGCTGGCACGCGTGCCAGCGTGTGTGTGTGTGTGTGTGTGTGTGTGTGTGTGTGTGTGTGTATGTGTGTGTGTGTGGTGTGTGTGGTGTGTGTGTGTGGTGTGTGTGTGTGTGTTTGTGGTGTGTGTGGTGTGTGTGTGTGTTTGTGGTGTGTGTGGTGTATGTGTGGTGTGTGTGTGTGGTGTATGTGGTGTGTGTGTGTGTGGTGTGTGTGTGTGTTTGTGGTGTGTGTGGTGTGTGTGTGTGGTGTGTGGTGTGTGTGGTGTGTGTGTGTGGTGTGTGGTGTGTGTGGTGTGTGTGTGTGTGGTGTGTGTGTGTGTGGTATATGTGGTGTGTGTGTGGTGTGTGTGTGGTGTGTGTGTGGTGTATGTGGTGTGTGTGTGGTGTGTGGTGTGTGTGTGTGTGGTATGTGTGTGTGGTGTGTGGTGTGTGTGTGGTGTGTGTGTGGTGTGTGTGTGGTGTGTGTGTGTGGTCTGTGTGTGGTCTGTGTGTGTGGTGTGTGTGTGTGGTGTGTATGTGTGGTGTATGTGGTGTGTGTGTGTGTGGTGTGTGTGTGGTGTGTGTGTGTCTCGGTGTGTGTGTGGGTGTGTGGTTTGTGTGTGTCTGTGTGTGTGGTGTGTGTGGTGTGTGTGTGTGGTGTGTGTGGTGTGTGTGTGGTGTGTGTGGTGTGTGTGGTGTGTGCGTGTGTGGTGTGTGTGCATGTGTGTTTGTGGTGTGTGTGTGGTGTGTGTGGTGTGTGTGGTGTGTGTGGTGTGTGTGTGTGGTGTGTGTGTGTCTCGGTGTGTGTGTGGGTGTGTGGTTTGTGTGTGTCTGTGTGTGTGGTGTGTGTGTGGTGTGTGGTGTGTGTGTGTGTGTGGTGTGTGTGTGGTGTGTGTGGTGTGTGTGGTGTGTGCGTGTGTGGTGTGTGTGCATGTGTGTTTGTGGTGTGTGTGTGGTGTGTGTGGTGTGTGTGGTGTGTGTGTGTGGTGTGTGTGTGTTCGTGGTGTGTGTGGTGTGTGTGTGTGTGGTGTGTGTGTGTGTGTGTGTGGACGGACTGTCCTCCCAGAGCTATGGTTATACAGTTTCTAAATTGATTTCTATTTTTTTTTCTACATAGAGATAAACACGTTGTTGGCGCGTGTTACAGGATTACGGCGCGTGTTACAGGATTACGGGCGGGAGGATTTTTCCATAGTAATCAACATCGCTAAAAACTTTGTTGCCTCAGGGTTTCCACCGTGTGCACTATACCATTATTGAGCGAGTCTGCTGAAGACTAGGCAGACTGTTTCCAATCTTTGGGCTTTAATATCATTTCCATCACTTGTGGGTCCATCTTTGGGGTAAAGGTCTAAAATTCAAATTGCTTGATCAAAAAAAAAAAAAAAGGAGAGATTGGGCCTGGGAGTTTGGCCTAGTGGTAGAGTGCTTGTCTAGCATGCATGAAGACTCGGGTTTGATTCCTTGGTACCACATACATAGAAAAAGCCGGAAGTGGTGCAGTGACTTAAGTGCTCTAGCCTTGAGAAAGTCCAAGGTCAGTGCCCAGGCCCTGAGTTCAAGCCCCAGGACTGGCAAAGAGAAAAAAAAGTGAGAGTGAAGGGACCAGAAGTGTGGCCTATTGGTAGAGTGCTTGCCTAGCATGCACAAAGCTGTGGTTTAATTCCTTGATTCCACATACACAGAAAAAGCCAGAGTGGTGCTGTGGTTCAAGTGGTAGAGTGCTAGTCTTGAGCAAAAGCAGCTCAGGGACAGCACTCAGGTTCTGAGTTCAAGCCCCAGGAATGGGGGGTGGGGAACAAAGCCATGTGGATTTGAATTTCTATCTGTACCAGGCACTAATAAGGCATACCTACCCCCTTCATATATCTCTTCTTGTTTCCTTTCCATTACAGAACTATAGTTTTTGTTGTTTGTGTAATTGTTTTCTTTTTTTTTCCCCCTGGGCCTTGAATTCAGGCCTGGGCACTGTCCTTGGGCTTTCTAAAAGATAAAACACCCATTAACTCTAAGGAAAATCTGGATGAATTTGACTATACCAAAGCTAAAAATTTTTGTTCATTCCCAAACAAGAACAAACCTGTAGAAGATATTTACAGCAAATATAATTAGTAAGTGCAGTGTGTGGGATATGAAAAATTTCCTGTCAACTAGAAGTAAAAACAGCTCATTCATTTTTAAGGAGCAAAGGCTTGAATAGAACTTTTAGAGATGGGTTATAACATGAATATATGCTTGACCTTATTAAGCACCCAGTGAAATGCAAATTACAACCACAGTAAGATACAATTCTCTACCTGCCAGACTGGCATAAAATAAAAACTTGATAACTGAGAGTGCTGGTATGAATATAGAAAAAGAATGCTTACCTACTGCTAGTGAGAGTATAGACCAATGAGATCATATTGGGAAGTGGTTTCCTATTTCCCAGAAAATTGGACATGAGCATACCTCATGGTCAAGCAATCTGATTTTAGATATAATATTCACAAAAATGTTCATGTAACTAGAGCAAACCAATGTCTATATTTATAGATGGTAAGCTGTGGCTACACAATCTATATAAATCACCCTTAAAAACAAGGTTAAGTCAGGTGTGGTGGCTCACACCTGTAATCCTAGCTACTCAGGAGGCTGAGATCTGAGGATCTAGGTTCAAAGCCAGCCTGGGAACAAAAGAATCTGAGACTCTTATCTCCAAATAACCTCTAGAAAATAGGAAGAGGGGCTTGGCTCAAGGGTAGGGTAGTATCCTTGAGCTGAAGAGCTCAGGGACAGCACCCTGGCCAAGTTCAAGCCCTATGACCTGCCTCCCCGCCCCACCCACCCCGGAAAAAAAAAGGTTAAGGGAAAAGCAAGTTACAGAATAGATGCAGTATCGTTTTATTTAGCCCAAAACAAACAGTCGTCAAAATGAAACAGTGTATTGTTTAGGGATAGCCATATAAGTAAAAGGAGAAAAACTTATTAAGAAAAGTAAAAGAAAAAGAACGATTAAGACAAAACTCACAATAGCAGTAACTCCAGGGATAGGGAGAAGAAAAATATGACTGAAAAAGAAAACAGGTGAATGTTAGAGGAAGTCAGGTGAATCAGGCGTCCCAGTTACTTGGGAGGCTGAGGCAAGGAGAATCGCTTGAGCCAAAAAGTTGGGGAGAAAAAAGAACTTCAAGTTTTTTGTTTTTGTTTTTTATAAGAACAGGGATTTGAACTCAGGGATTTGTGCTTGCAAGGATAACACTCTACCACAGAGACAGGCTCCCATGCCTGTTTTTCTGTGGTTAGTTTGGAGGTAGAATCTCGTATTCTGCCCTGACCCTTGCCTGTATCGTGATCCATTTACTTTATGATTTCTTATAGTTGCTGAGATGCATTCTGCTTTCCTCATTTGAGATAGAATCTTCTGGATTTTTGTGCCAGGGCTAGCCTGGAGCCATGTTCTTCCCAATCATAGTCTCCCACATGGCTTAGAATGACAAGAATGTGCCACTGTGCCAAGTCTTGGTTGAGAAGGGGGTCTCATGAACTATTTTTGCCTAGGCTAGCCTATAACTGTGATCTGAGCAACTCAACCTCCAAGTAACTAAGGCTGTAAGTGTAAGCCACCGGGGCTCCAGAGAGCATTAACTCTGGAATGTGCTGGGGGAGGAGGCAGTTGCTAAGGCCAAAGCAAGATCAGCAAAAGGAGAGTAAAGTGGAAACCAAGAAGTGAGGTGGAATGCAGGCTAAAGCACATCAGTTAGGTTTGGATAGATTCCCTGATAACCTTAGCTGATGTCTCTGGGCAGAGATGTGTTGGTTCAGAATGGAGTAATAATGATGAAGATGTTGTACACATAAACTGACCTGTTGAAACAAAATCTGTCTGTACAACTATCTGAAGATAGTAAAAATTTCAGTGCAAGCTACTGTAGAACAAAGAAAAAAGGAGAAGGGTATAAATAACTGAAGGGTATGGAAAAGTCCGAGAAAGGGTGGACAGAAGAGAGATGGTGGGAAATGGGAGAGGGAAATCTGGGGTTGGTGTTAAGAGTCGTCTGAAGGAGTTTGAGAAATCCCCTGACTGATGTTAAAGGGTCTTGAGATGGGTCAAATAAAATTATGCAGATACTTTTTCTTTTCTTTTTTTTTTATTTTTTTTTATTTTTGGCCCCTTTCTCTTTCTGGCCCTGCTCGCTCCGGCCCGGCTAGGCCCCCTTTCTAGCTCAGGCCCCGCTCGCTCCGGCCCCGCTCGCTCCGGCCCTGCTCGCTCCGGCCCCACTCGCTCCGGCCACCACTCGGTTGGGCTCTGTTCACTTCAGCTCAGCTCACTTCTTTTGCTCTCTGTCGCCATCGCAGTCTTGTCTTTGCCACTTTTCCGGTTTGGTTGTGTATGTGGGATACCGAGGAATCGAACCCGGGTCTTTGTGCATGCTAGGCAAGCACTTTAACTGCTAGGCCAAACTCCCGGGCCCTGCAGATACTTTTTCACTCCCACTAGTCCAACAAAAATTGGAGGGTACTATGGAGGGTAGTAAAAGATGTCCCTTGACTGAGTGACGGTGACAACACCTGGAAACCTGGCTACTCAGGAGGCTAACGTCTAAAGGATCATGGTTTGGGGTGGGCCTGGGCAGAAAGGTCTGTAAGACTCTGTCTCCAAAATAAACATAAAAAAGCAGGTGTAAAAACTGTGGCCCCAGAAGACAAGAACAGAAGTGGTCATTGTTTCATGCCTATGATATAATCTGAAATATCAAATTAAACAGTTAAATAAAACATGCTAAGTATGTAATGACATACTACAGGCAGCCAAAAATAAGCACACTCAAAATGCATTATTCTTACAAACATACTGAGGGGGTGGGCACAGGATACAACTTGTAGAAGGGGCTTGAACTCAGGGCCTGGTTGCTGTCCCTGAGCCTCTGTGCTCAAGGCTGGAGTTCTACCACCACTTGAGCACAGCACCACATCCAGCTTTTGAGAGGTTATTAGAGGTAAGTCTCTCCGGGACTTTTCTGCTGGGTTGGTTTTGAACATCGATCATTGGATCGCAAAGTCCTAAGCAGCTAGGATTACAGGTGTGAGCCACCAGTGCCCACCTTATAAAAGTGTTTTGTTTTGTTTTTGTTTTTGTTTTGCCAGTCCTGGGGCTTGAACTCAGGGCCTAGGCACTGTCCTTAAACTTTCTTTTTTTTTTGGCCAGTCCTGGGCTTGGGACTCAGGGCCTGAGCACTGTCCCTGGATTTTTCTCAAGGCTAGTGTTCTACCATTTGAACCACAACATCATTTCTGACTTTTTCTGTGTGTGTGGTACCGAGGAATCGAACCAAGGACTTCCTGCATGCTAGGTGAGCACACTACCACTAGGCCAAACTGCCGACCCTTATAAAAGTTTTGTTTTTTTTTTCTTCTATGTATGTGGTACTGAGGAATCAAACCCAGGTGTGTTCATGCATGCTAGCTAGGCAAGCACTCTACCACTAGGCCCAACTCCCAGCCTTTTTAACACAAAGAATCCTACAGATGGTACGATGGCTTCTATCTATGTAGAAAAAGTAGAAAGAAGTACATACCTGTTTACCCAAACTGAGAGCTCTGATAATTTAAGGATGGGGAAAGGTCTAGAATATGTACTAGATATCTGGCATATTGCAATTTAGAATCTGCAGGGTTGGAAGCATTCATCCCATTGTATACCTGAGGAAACTGAGGTTGAGTAGGTAACATCAGATTCACTAGCTGAATCAGAGAGAGAGAGAGCAGCAATGCCTCTGCTCTCACTTCCTTTGGGATGGGTGTCAGAAGTCCAAGGGCAGCAATGATGTAAAATCTGCGCTCTTCTCCACCAGGTTCAAAGTCTGGTTTGGCCCCGCCCCCGTGCTCTGGGTTCCGCCCCAAACGGCTCAGCCTGTGCTCGACTCATGAATATGCAAATATAGTGAGGATATTTAAAGACGCCGGCGCGGCGCGCAATTCCCTGCCCACGCCGCCCGTCCAGTGCAGCTTCTCAGGCCCGACCCCTTTCTCTCGTATACATCTCTGTGTGCGGAAGCGCCGCCGGCATGTCTGAAAAACTGCCCTACAAAGTCGGTGAGTTCCAGGATGTGCATCCAGCCGCCGCTACTCGGCCCCGGCCCGGCTTGTCTCAGAAGGCGGCCGCCCAGGACCCCTAGTATCACGGGCTCGGCGTGTTCCTCTCCGCGCGGGGTCCTGTGGGGATTGTAGTCCCTGCGCCTTGGCCAGCACGTTCTGCGAGGCCGCGGCGGACTACAAGTCCCAAGGTGCCGTGCGGCTCGTGTCTCCTGTCGTTGCGCGGGCTGCCAGCCTAGGTCTAGCTGCGAGTCCCTCAAGGAGGCGGCGGGGACGGGTCGCGGAAGCACCGTCCGCCGCTGTGTGGACCGCGGGAACCAGCCCTGGGGACTCGGGTTTGCCACTTGGTCAGCGGAATGATCTTTGGCCTCCTGTAGGGCGAGCAAGGGCACGGGCTCTGCGAATCCTGGAGGAGAGAGGCCTGGAAGCGAGCGGGACTGGTCCTCGTGCACCGGAGACTGGGCTGCTTACTCAGTCGCTGGGATTCTCCACAGGGACAGTGGTGCAGACAAGCCCAACCAGATCTGGAGTTTGAGCAGTTCACCCTGTTATCCTGCCGATGAGAAGCTGTTGCTGAAAGTTCCTTGAGCGTGTACTGTGGGATTGGCACATCGTAGCCTAGATTAACACATTTATTGGGGGCAGACGCAGACACCATTTACCCAGATTCTTTTTCTTTTTTTGACAGTCCTGGGGCTTGAACTCAGGGCTTCGGAACTGCCCCTGAGCTGCTTTTGCTCCAAGCTTGCACTCTACCGAGGAAGCCACAGCACCACTTTTGCCTTTTTCTGTTGATGTGGAACTGAGGAATTGAACCCAGGGCTCCACACACTCTAGGCAAGCACTCTACCCCCACCCTGCCCAAATTCTTACGGATGGAAAATGGTGGTGCGAGATTTAAATTCTGGACTTCCAAGTGTGCCCTTTTAACCCAGTATGCAAGTGAACACACTTGGAATAACCCTAATGTAATTTCAATAAAAAGTTTGCATTAGGTGTGGAGGTCAGTCTCAACACTGTGGTGGCTGAGGCTAGCCTGGGCTACACAGTGAGACCCTTTCTGAAAACAACAGCCAGCTTAGGCACTCTTTTTGTATGTGGTGATTTGTGTGGTTTCCTGAAATAATAGAGGTGACATCCCATTAGAGGAAGAAACTGAGCAAGTAACTTGCAAAGATTCTGTTAAAATAATAGCTTATTTGGGCTGGGAATGTGGCCTAGTGGTAGAGTGCTTGCCTGGCATTTATGAAGACCTGGGTCCGATTCTTTGGTACCACACACACAGAAAAAGCCAGAAGTGACACTGGCTCAAGTGTTAAGAGTCCTAACCTTCAGCAAAAAAACCTCAAGGACATCTGTAGAAGAGCTAGAATAGGAATTTACCCTGTGGAGAGATTAGTGGGTCAGGATTGAGGGAATTGGGTTGGAGAAAAAGCTGGATTTGGAGTGGGAATCTTGATGATAAAAGGATCAACTCAGGATATTTCCATCAGGGAGGGAATGCTGTGTGCCACACTTTGCCCATTTGGCACCTTCTGTAATCCTGAGGACTCATAGCAAGGTTAGGAATAATTCGCCTCACTCTACAGACAAGAAATTAAGGTCTAGAGAGGGTCTGTTGGTCCTCTTGACAGGTGTTCTTATGACTTCTGAAGCTGTCAGCTCTCCAGGGCACCAAAAGTCCCAGGACTTGAAACACCAGCAACTCTTGTGCTCTGAGAATTGAAGGCTCCATGGAGAGCTTTGAGACCGGCACAGCTGCCATGATGGTACTGAGTTACTTTTAACTAGAGAGACAGGTGGTAGTAGAGTGGTAGGAGCTTAGAATATCACAGAACCCATTGTCCCCTACAGGAAGGCCTTGAAAGAGTCCCTTCTCTAGCCCAGAGTTCAAGCCCCATGACTGATAAGAAAGAAAAAAAGAAAGCAAACAAGCAAGCATACAAGTTTTTGGCCAGAGTAGCTGTTGACTGGTGGTTTCATTTCCTAAAATGGAGAGGTTGACAATACAGGGTAGGAGTTAGGAGGGCTCACACTTGATACGACCTCCATGTACAGATGTGGAGTCTGCAGTTGGATCATGGAAATAAATTTGTAGGAGTCATCACCATAGAAAAGGTATTTAAAGCTGGAAGTCTGGGTGAACTCATTTGGCAAGAGCTGGAGAAAGAAATGGAGCCTGAGGGCTTCCAGCTGTTAGAGTCATTGAATGTAGAGGAGGCAGGAATGTAGGAGGAAACCGGCCTAAGTCTGAAGCCAAGGAAAGAGTTTCAGGAGAGAGGGAATAATTAGTGGGGTGGCTGCTGGGAGAAACGTGAATGTTCGAAATTGACAGTCCGATGTGGGGGATATCTTGAGAGCACTTTCAGTGAAGTAGTGAAATCCTGAAGGTGAGGGGCTGGGGTGAGCATGTCTGCAACTAAAGATGAAGGAGATAGTGCAGAGAAGAAAAGTGGCATAGTTTTTCTTAGTGCATTATGAAGCAAGGTTGTGAGTTATTAAAAGGTGTTGGAGGTTTGGGGAAAGTGGAAAGGGGAAGCTAATTACAAGGAAAATACAGCTTTAAATGGGCAAGTAAACTACCCCAGTCAGTGTAGCTGTGATCCTCCTGCGAGGTCCAGTGGCAGGAGAGCAGGAGAGCAGTTGTGTTTAACTGGGGTGGGAGCTGTGCCATATGTGTGCTCAGAGGGCAGGAACAAAGGTGGTGAGCAGTAGAATACCAGACTGGAAGGAAGAAGATGACGTTATGAAGTGAGTGTGTTGAGAGGCAGTAGAAGATGAATGGCAAGATAGCGCTAGTGGCTCAAGCCTGTAATCCTAGCTACTCAGGAGGCTGAGATCTGAGGATGGTGGTTCAAAGCCAGCCCAGCAGGAAAGCCCATGAGACTTTTATCTCCAATTAACCACCAGAAAACCAGAAATGGTGCTGTAGCTCAAGTGGTAGAGCACTAGTCTTGAGCTGAAGAGCTCAGGGATAGTGTTCCACCAACAGGCTTGGACCTGGACACTGTCCCTGAGCTTTTGCTCAAGGCCAGCATTCTACCACTTGAGCCAAAGCACCACTTCTGGCTTTGTCTGTGTATGTAGTCCTGAGGAATTGAAGTCGGGGCATCATGCGTGCTAGACAAGCACCTACAACTAAGCCATGTTCCCAGCCCATGGGTTTAGTTTCATTTGCTGTGGTTATATTAAATTTTCTGCATTGTCCTTTCCCTCTTTTATTCTCACCCTTATACCTCTTTGGTTGATGGGCAGAACCTAAACATCTCTCAAATTTACTAAACAAGCCATTGTATCTCCTCTGGGGCTGAGTAACCACTTATGAGTTCCTTCACCTGAAAAGGAACGTCAGGAGTGGGGAAAAAGGACATCCAGACCGCCGCGGAGATCAAGAACTGTGCCAAGTCCAGGCTGCTGGGCTGTATTTCTGAGTGTTGAATCACTAAGAGTGAGCACTTGGAAAGGAAGATAGAAGGCAGGAGCTAGAATCCTTAGGGTATGAGGAATGAGGGCAGTTTATAGGCAGGTGTCAGGAAGAAAGGGAGAGTGGGAAGAATGTAATGTCAGCTAGTATTCAAAGAGACGTTTTTGTTGTGATTTTTATATATTTGTATACTATGATTAAATTTGCTTTTCCCAAGATGGTAAGCTAAAGTTAGAAAGATAGAACCAGGTCTTGTCTTTTTTTTGGGGGGGGGGGGCGTGAGAGGCATTCTGTGATTTGAACTCAGGGCCTGAGCCCTTTCCTTGGGCTTTCTCAAGGCTAGAGCTCTGTCGCTTGAACCACAGCACCACTTCTGGCTTTTTCTGTGTATGTGGTACCCAGGAATTGAACCCAGGGCTTCAGGCATACTAGGCAAGCACCACTAGGCCAAGCTCCTGGCCCAGGTCTGTCTGTCTGTCTTCTTTCTTTCTTTCTCTCTCTCTCTCTCTCTCTCTCTCGTCTTCTCCTCCTTCTCTTCCTCCTCTTCCTCCTCTTGTTCTTCCTCCTCTTCCTCCTCCTCCTTCTTCCTCTTTTTTTTTTTTTTTTTTTTTTTTGTGGGTCATGGGGTTTGAACTCAGCCTGGGCGTTGTCCCTGAGCTCTTCAGCTCAAGGCTACCACCCTACCCTTGAACCAAGCCCATTTCCTGTTTTCTAGAGGTTAATTGGAGATAAAAGTCTCAGGTCCTTTTGTGCCTGGTCTGGCTTTGAACCTTGATTCTCAGATCTTCTCAGCCTCCTGAGTAGCTGCTAGGATTACAGGCATGAGCCACCACAACTGGCTTCCCAGGTCTTTCTTATTGAATCAGTGAGAATGACAAGTTGTTAAATCCAAGAGTTATGTGATCATATGTGAGAATCAGGTCCTTAGTGACTAGTGCTTCATGGTTGGTGAAAGGAGCTTACTCATAGGACTCTGACTTATCCTTTCCCTGCAGCTGACATCGGCCTGGCTGCCTGGGGACGCAAGGCCCTGGACATTGCAGAGAATGAGATGCCAGGCCTGATGCGCATGCGAGAGATGTACTCTGCCTCCAAGCCGCTGAAGGGTGCTCGGATTGCTGGCTGTCTGCACATGACTGTGGAGACAGCTGTCCTTATTGAGACTCTTGTTGCCCTGGGTGCTGAGGTGAGGCTTATAGCTGCCTGGGTGGGGCTAGGGAAGAAGACTGGAGGGGCGGGGTGTATGGCCAGCAGGGGCTCTTCTTGTCACACCGCTTCCGCTCCATCTCCAAGTGCTGATATGTTTTGTGGTGAATATTCTACAGATTTTCTCCCAGACTACATTTGATGTATCCTCTTGACTGGGCGTTTTCTTGGAAAAATTCAACCCCACTGTCCCATTTAGTCATCTAAGCTGGCTCCCTGGCCCTCTTGGGAGCATATAGTTGTCAGAAGGATAGACTGTTCTGCTGACTTTAGCCTGAATCCTGTGTATCAAGATCTCTTATCAAGGGGCAGGACAGGTCAGCAAAAATCAACAGAGTACTCCAGGTCCAATACCTCTTTGTTTCAACATAGGTTCTCTCTAGGAGAGAACACACTGTAGCTCTTTTTGCTCTTGTTATTTTTGCAATAGTGTTTTGTTTTCTGATAGGGCTGGCCTAGACCTTTTTTCCATTTAAATGGCATCCCAAACTTAACTTTATTTTTGCCCTAGGTGACCTAGAACTAGGCCTTTTTTTTTTTTTGCCAGTCCTGGGGTTTGAACTCAGGGCTTCGGTCACTATCCTTGGACACATTTTTGCGCAAGGCTAGTGTCATGCCACTTGGGTCACAGCACCACTTCTAGCTTTTTCTGAGTATGTGGTACCGAGGAATTGAACCCAGGGCTTTGTGCATGCTAGACAACCACTCTACTGGCCCCTGGAATGTTGTTGTTGTTGTTGTTTTTTTTTTTTTTTTTTTTTTTTGCCAGTCCTGGGCTTGAGCTCAGGGCCTGAGCACTGTCCTTGGGTTTTCTCAAGGCTAGAGCTCTACCATTTGAGCCTCAGCACCGCTTCCGGCTTTTTTCTATGTATGTGGTACCGAAGAATCAAACCCAGGTCTTCATGCATGCTAGGCAAGTACTTTAACCACTAGGCCAAACTCCCGGCCCCCCTGGGATGTTTTACAGTCTCATTTGTCACTTGTCACTTCTGCTTTCCATCCACTCACCTGGCGTCCCCAGATAGTATCTCTAGTTTCTCACCTTTGGCTCCAGGACATTCCTCTTACCTCTCACCACCCTGGTGCTTCTGAACACCCCTTCTCAAACTCTTTATTAAAACAACACTATCTTCAGTTATGAAAAGGTTTCAGTTTATATGTGCTGTGCATTTATGACCAATAGCCTTGTTTTTGCCCTTCTAGGTGCGATGGTCCAGCTGCAACATCTTCTCTACTCAGGATCATGCAGCGGCTGCCATTGCCAAGGCTGGCATTCCAGGTGAGTGCTTGCAGCTGGGCATGCTTATTCCCTGAGTCCTGTAGAAACAAACTTTCAAATGGCAGGGAGGCAGTTGTAACCTAGTGATCATGGGAAAGAGCTGTTTTGTCTCACCATCATTTAACATCCATGGAAGATGCTATTGAACCCATTTTAAGTCATATGACCAGGAAGGGCAGGATCTTAAGACAGGAGTCACATGACATAAGGGAGAAGTTCCTTACAGGAGGGATGGGGGTATGTTTCCAAAGAACTGGAGAAATGAGGAAGAAAAGCACACTCTAGGTCCATTGCCTGGGGTATGGGAGCAGGGTCAGTAATAGTCTAGGGATGGGGTAAAGAGAGGACCGGGGCTAATGTGGAAGAACTTTCTTGCAAACTGCAGGAAAAGGGCACATGTCTGTCTGGGCCCAAGAAAGGGAGTGTTTAGATTTGATGGTGACAATACAGTTTTTGGTATTACTAAGTTTTAAACTCAGGGCCTTAGTGCTTGCTGGAGAGGTGCTCTTGCACTTGAGCGATGGCTCAGGCTCCTCAGGGTGATTAAACACTGAAGACGCTGATCAGCTCCAGCTGGGAGGGGCGGCGGAAAGAGCGCCTCCAAAGTCTGACAGGGAGGAATAGGCATGTCCCCCACTTCTCATCCTTGGTTGCACTGTGTGACCCACTTTTGGATGTTTTCAAAACCATTGTCTTCTCTGATTGGGGGCAGGCACGACTCTGGCCTATGCCCTTTGTTCATGGGAAGCTCTAGGGAACCTGCATCTTTGTCCCAGTCATGTCACATGATAGGACAGATATTGGCTGACAGTATCATTGGTTGTAGTGACAAGTCTAGGCACATCTTAACTCTTCTCGGGGTGTAGGTGGTGGTTATGGTCATATGTGCCTCCCAGGTTTCTCTGCGGGGAAGGAGATGGAGCTCAAAGGAATTAGCCTCTGTGACATAGAGCAGTGCTCCATGCTTAGTAGCTGCTGTTAGACATTATTGCTATAGAAGCTGTGAGGGCCTTAAGACCTTAAGTGAAGCGAAAGCTCTGATCCTGCATTGTGGGTCTCACGGTGGGTGGTAATCCACATCTTTGTGGATACATGTCCTAGCCATTGGGGCCTAAGCATGTACAAGGAAATCATCATTTCCAAATATGTCTAAGGTGGTCCTTGATCTCTTGTATGCTACTGCAAATTTAGAGGGGGAAACTGAGGCTCTAAGACATGAAATATACTCCAGATCAGAGCTGGAGCTGGGTGTTGAGGGGCTCACACCTATAATGCTTGCTTCTCAGGAGAATGAGATCTGAAAATTGAGATTCTGAAAATCCATGAGATTCTTAATCTCCACCAAAAAACAAAAGAAGCACCCTGACATAGAGTTGTGGTTCCTGTGGTAGAGCACTAGCTTTGAGCAAGAAAACCCTAAGAGACAACAGGTAGGCCTGACTTAAGGAGTCACATAGCTGGTATGTGCCAGACCCAGGATTGGAGCTCATATCTGTCTGGCTCCAAGTAGTGTTCTTTTCATTGCCATGTTTCCAGAGGGGCTGGAAGTTAGGAAGGAAAGGTTGTTCTCTGTAGTGAGGGCTGGTGGGGAAAGCTAGGCCCTGATCTGACATTCCAAGCTCCCTACAGTGTATGCCTGGAAGGGGGAAACAGATGAGGAGTACCTTTGGTGCATTGAGCAGACTCTGTACTTCAAGGATGGGCCCCTCAACATGATTCTGGACGACGGTGGTGACCTTACCAACCTCATCCACACCAAGTACCCACAGCTTCTGTCAGGTAAGTGGGCAGAGCAGGTAGGCTGGTTGCAGATGGGGCCTGCTCCTTCCCCTGAGGAAGCAGGCCTGGCAGAACTCACGGAGTCTGCGGAAGCAGGGGTTGAGAGGGATAGCAGATTCACGCAGGTATGTTGGGGCCTGGCCTCCCAGCTTTGGGTGACAGGGGGCTCAGGGTTGGTTAGGTGTCTGAGTTGGTAGCCCAGGGGCTCACACAGGACTAGGGCTAGGATCAGCTGGGAAGGAGCCAAATTTATTAGAAGCAGAGAGGAGAGTAGTCAGGGAGAGGGATACAGAGAGTGCGAAGGCCCTGAGGCTGAGAAGGTTTGACAATTCAGGAACCCAAAATGATGCGGAACATGATTATAATGAATGACTAGAGCCTTTCCTTGGGAAGGTATGGTTATGGTTAAAGCTCCAGTGAAGGCTAGGTACATCCTGAATATCTCAAAAGGAAAGAGTCTGGCTTTGTCCTGAGAGCAGTTAGAGCTTTGAATAGGTGTTTTTGAAAATATACCCGTTAAACATGGCTGCTGGCTGCTTATGGTGAAGCCAGATGAGAATGATGGCACAGGGGCTTAGACCATGGCAGTAAGAATGGAGGAGCAAGATGAGGACAGTGGGTCTGTGACACTCTCTTGTTCAGGCATCCGAGGCATCTCTGAGGAGACCACAACTGGGGTCCATAACCTGTACAAGATGATGGCCAGTGGGGTCCTGAAGGTGCCTGCCATCAATGTCAACGACTCTGTTACCAAGGTGAGTCCTTGGGCCAGTCTCATCTCCAGCTGTGGCTTTGGTACAGTTGAGGAGTAAGCCTCTGAAGAAGGGTGTTCAGGAAGGCTGCAGACCAGGGACATAGAGCTCTCATCTGAAAGGAGGAAGGGTCTCACAGCAGCCTCAGAGCTGGCGTGCAAGAGCATTATAGGTTGGGTGTCGGTGGCTCACACCTGTAATCCTACTACTTAGGAGCTTGAGATCTAAGGATCACAATTTGAAGCCAGCTGGAATAGAAAAGCATGGTAGACTCAACTCCAGTTCCCCAGCAGAAAGCCAAAACCGGAAGTGGGTGGTTCAAGTGGTAGAATGGCAGCCTTGGGTAAAAAAGCCAAGAGTGGGAAAACTCTCCCCCCAAATGAGCATGACGTCTTAAAAGTTAAGCCGATTGTTCCCTTAGTAGCCTCTCCTGCTAATAAATCACTGGCCTAGTGGAGAAAAGGTAGTGAGAAGGTCTTGGAGCTGATAAGGATGAGGAGCATGTGAGGCAAGTTCAGAAGGCAGCAGGCAAGGCTAAGATGCTGTGAGTCTGGCACCAGGGCCTTTGCTTGTCCCCATGGTCCTTTTACTCTATCTCCTTTCAGAGCAAGTTTGACAACCTCTATGGCTGCCGAGAATCCCTCATAGATGGCATCAAACGGGCCACAGATGTGATGATTGCAGGCAAAGTGGCTGTGGTAGCAGGATATGGCGATGTGGGCAAGGGCTGTGCCCAGGCCCTGCGGGGTTTCGGGGCTCGTGTCATCATCACTGAGATTGACCCCATCAATGCACTTCAGGCTGCTATGGAGGGTATGATCGGGCAAGGTTTAGTTGTCAGCTAGCGGGGCCAGAGGGAAAGTAAGGCCACCCCGGATAACCCCTGGTCACCATCTCCACAGGCTATGAGGTGACCACCATGGATGAGGCGTGTAAGGAGGGCAACATCTTTGTTACCACCACAGGCTGCGTGGATATCATCCTGGGCCAGTAGGTGCCACCACCTTGAGGTCCTGAGGGCCTGGGGTATGGCGGGGGAGAGGGGGAGGTGCAGGTTTGGGGCTATGCTTTGTTCTTGATGGGCTCCCTTGATTCCCACAGGCACTTTGAGCAGATGAAGGATGATGCCATTGTGTGTAACATTGGACACTTTGATGTGGAAATTGATGTGAAGTGGCTCAATGAGAATGCTGTGGAGAAGGTGAACATCAAGCCTCAGGTGAGAACCCCAGTCCTGCCGGGCAGCAAGGGCAGTGAAGGGCCAAGAAGGGCCAGCTGGTGAGCTGTTGCATCCCCAATGGTGTGTGGTATGGGGAAGAGAAGTCGCCTTGGGATATCAGACTGGAGCCTGAGAAGGTGCTCACAGAGGAAGTGTAAGACAGGGAGGAATTGCAGAGAATGCTGGGTTTCTGAATGGAATAGCTGTGTGAAAAGTAGGGCCAGTTACTGAGCTGCAGAAAGGACTGGTTTGCAACAGGGCATTGAGAAATAGGTTTCTTGGGGGATTCGTAAGATTTTATGTAGGTTTGATTTTCTTTGATGATAAAGTAATATGCTTCTGGGAGATATTGTGGCATTGCCTACCAAGAGCCTCCATGTTAACAAGCTCTTATAGAGCTGGGGATGGGTTGGGGGCTTTGTACATGCTGAGCTATACCTTGGATCCACATTCAACTTTCTGATATAGCAAGTCAGACTACCAATGCTCAGATATGGATACTTCTTCTTTTTTTTTTTTTTTTTTTGCCAGTCCTGGGCTTGAGCTCAAGGCCTGAGTACTCTCCTTGGACTTTCTCAAGGTTAGAGCTCTACCACTTGAGCCTCAGCACTACTTCCGGCTTTTTTCTATATGTGGTACCGAGGAATCGAACCCGGGTCTTCATGCATGCTGGGCAAGCACTTTAACCACTAGGCCAAACTCCCGGCCCAGATTATGGATACTTCTAAGTGTTTGGCTCTGGACAATGCAGATAACCATACTTAAATGTATGATTTTTTAGTATATGTGATAATTATGTAAAGGACCTAGTACCTAGTAATAATAAAAATGCTAGCTGCTACTTACTGAGGATTTGGTATGTGCCAAATGCTTTGTGTGTCCGTTCATTAAATGCTCACAACAGACCTGTGAGCTGATTGACTATCATTAATTGTGTATGCCAGTGTTGAGGAGATTCCACTGGGCTTATTCCAGACTTCCGGGCAGGGTGACTGAGGATGGGCCCTGCCAGGCCTCACTTGCTCTGTAACTTGTGCAGGTGGATCGCTACAGGCTGAAGAATGGGCACCGCATCATCCTGCTGGCTGAGGGCCGGCTGGTCAACCTGGGCTGTGCCATGGGCCACCCCAGTTTTGTGATGAGCAACTCTTTCACCAATCAAGTGCTGGCTCAGATTGAACTCTGGACCCACCCAGACAAATATCCTGTTGGGGTTCACTTCCTGCCTAAGAAGGTGGGTTCTTGCTGGTTCTAGCTACTCTGGAGGCCGAGAACTGAGGATCAAGGTTCAAAGCCAGCCCAAGCATAAAAGGACCTGAGACTCATCTCCAATTAACCTCCAGAAAATGAGAAGTGGGGCTTGGCTCAAGGGTAGGGCGATAGACTTGAGCTGAAGAGCTCAGGGACAATGCCCAGGCTCAGAGGTAAGGCGGTAGTCTTGAGCTGAAGAGCTTAGAGACAGCACCCATGACCCACAAAACAAATCAGCTCTTGCTATTCTGGAATCCTTAGATCTGATGCTTGAGGCATTTGGGCACCTTGGAGCCAAAACCTTTGTCCACATTTTGACTGTCATTTCTTAGCTCTGGGACCTTGTATAAGTCATTTTACTTTTCGGAACTTCAATTTCTTTCTTTGTAAAAAGAGGATAATAGTTTTTGCTAGCTAGTGATAAGAATCCTGTTAAAATCAGACCATAGGCCAGGTGCTTGGGAGGAAGTGGAACCTGACAGTCACAAGTTAGAAGCCAGTCTAGGCTACATTAGACACAAAGGAGTCAGAGATGCAGTTAGCGAGAGTACACACAGCATGCACAGGTCCTGGACTTGTAGCGATTGCACTTGGCTGTATAATGGGGACGCTGGTTCCATGATACCTCTGGGGTATTGAAACCAGGGGCTTGTATAATGGTAAATACATGTTTTACCATTGAACGTTACTCTGAACCCTTAGTTCTTCTCTCCTCCCCCCCCCCTTTTTTTTTTTTTGCCAGTCCTGAGCTTGAGCTCAGAGCCTGAGCCCTGTCCTTGGGATTTCTCAAGGCTAGAGCTCTACCACTTGAGCCACAGCACCACTTCCAGCTTTTTTCTATGTATGTGGTACTGAGGAATTGAACCCAGATCTTGATGCATGCTAGGCAAGCACTCTACCACTGGGCCAAACTCCTGGCCCATATTTCTTGATTCTTTTTACCACTACATTTTACTTGGCAGATAGATTTGCTATGGGTACGCTGAGACAGCTCCCCGGCCTTGTGTAGGAATCCTCCGCACCTCATGAAAAAGCCAATTCCTGTGAGCATTTCCATTAGCTCCCAAGTTGTGAGGATGAGACGGGAAATGTCACTGATGATTTCATCAGGGCTAGTTGGAGAGAAGCATGTCAGCTGGTTCCCTCTTGGTAGAGAGCTACATAGCCAAAACATACCTCCTGAGGCTGGCTGTGATAGGATAAGGTATGATGTAGGTAACCTGCGGCAGACAACTAAAGAGCAGTTTGGTTTTTTGGTATCTGGATGCAGTAAGGGTTTCCAGAACATGACACTAATTCTAGGTTTTCCTGTTTCTTCCCAGCTGGATGAGGCCGTGGCTGAAGCCCATCTGGGTAAGCTGAATGTGAAACTGACCAAGCTGACAGAGAAGCAGGCCCAGTACCTGGGCATGTCCCGTGATGGCCCCTTCAAGCCTGATCACTACCGCTACTGAGAGCCAGGACTGCCCTTCCACCTTCCAACTGCCCTCCTTGTTCAGACTCCACCTCTCCTTCCCATGCAAATGGCACCAATTTTGTAATTGCTTTATTGTTATTGCCCATTGACTCCCTAGGGCTAGTCACTCAGTCCTGCTGCATCCTCACACTGTTGCAAGTGTGGCAGGGAGAATGGAGAGGCCCTGGTCAAGTGAAGGTACAAGGAAGACATCTCCAGGAACCATGAGCCCTCAGGCTCAGAACTGCTCACCAGTTATCCTTCCTTAGGCTGGAGGTGGTTGGTAGTGGTGCTTACAAAGCCCAGGTACTTTACCATCCACACCTTCATCTGGCCTGTGCATTGAGACCCGTGTGTTTCCTTTCCAGGCTTACTGGTTTTTCAGCCTTTGACAGATGAGAGGGAGCTATATATGTCAAAGGGCAACAAACTGTTGGAATTTGAATATTCCTGAGAATAACGAGTTTGATACTATTAAGTTCTATTTCATAGGAGTTAGAGTAGACTTTGAAGATATAGACAAAGACAAGAGAAGTGACAGGAGTTGCAAGGGGCCAGGAAAATAAAAGGATTAGATTCCATCACTTTGTAGTGTGATGGCTTGTACATTTGGGTGAAAGAGTTTTGGTTATAATGTTTGTATAATATTTACAATGTGAGAATGTGAAAAGAAAGCAGGAAGCTGGGTAAATAAAAAAATTTTGGTGCCTAAAATAATTTTTGAAACTTTCATTATATGATTCACTGTCAGCCCTGTTACATGAAGTATCGAAAAGACAAGTTGTGTCCAGAGAGTAAAGCAGTATGGGATACAGGTAACCCCTTAGGCTTAGAGGGATTTCTTTTGTTTTTTACTTTTTTCTTTCGGTCAACCCTGGGGCTTGAACTCGGGGCCAGGGTGCTGTAGTTGAGAGCCCCAGTGCCACTTCTTTTTTTTTTTTAAATGAGGATTTGAACCCTGGGCTTCATGTATGCTAGGTAAGCACTCTACCACTGAGCCACATTCCCAGCCCCCAGGAGGGATGTTTTGGGAACCAGGGAACTTCCTTCTCAGGTATGTCTTGCAAATAACTGTGTGCCGGCACGGTGGCTCATGCCTGTAGTCCTACCAACTCAGGAGGCTGAGATCTGAGCATCCTGGCTCAAAGCCAGCCCAGGCATTAAAGTCCATGAGACTCCAAAGGCACAGGAAGTACCTTTCCAGATGTTTCCTCTGAGGTCCTGTGTAGTCATCCACCTTTGGTCCTCAAGAGGGTTCTGGTTTCTATTATCTCTTTTCTTTTCCTCTTTCGAAATGCCCTTCAGTTCTTCACATCTTTATTTATAATTTTTTTGAAATCACATCTGGTCTCAGATGTACCTCTGATCCTGTATGTGCAAATCTGTCAAATATATGACATTGACCAGGTACATTGCAATGAAAGACGGTAAGCCTACCAATTCTGTACTCCTGTTTCTGGTGTCTGGGCTCCCCATCCAAGACATAGGAGAGAAAAAAAATGGGTTGAGCATCTCGCCTAGCCCTTGCTAGGTTCTTTTCCAGGAAAAAGAAGGGAAGATAAGGTCTGTGGAGCAGTGATCGACAGTTTAGAAGGAAACTTGGATCTTGTTATTTGGAACAGGGGACATAAATATGTCTCAAATGGTTGTCTTGATGTCAAGGTGGTAACATATTTTTAAAGTATTTTATGTTTTAAAGGCCTCATCAGGTACCAGGAGGACAAAAAAAGCTATTTTGAAAAAAATGGGTGGGGGCAGTCCTGTGGCTGGAACTCCGGGCCTGGACACTGTTCCTGAGCCTCTTTTGCTTGAAGCTAGCACTCTACCACTTGAGCCATAGGGTCATTTCTGGCTTTTTCTGTTTATGTGGTACTGAGAAATCCAACCCAGGGCTTCATGCATGCTAAGCAAGCACTCTACCACTGAGCCACAGTCCCAACCCAGGTATGGAATTTAAAATACCTGAAAATTAGTGTAGAGAAATCATAGGTTCTTAGAATGAGAAAGGACCTTAGAATCACATGTCTACAGTGCAGAAGCCAGTGTTTGCATTAGGAGAGAGAGGAGCTCAGACAACTTATGTGACTTATCCAGTTACCCTGAATGTCTGGTGACCTGCCTGCTTCTATGCCAGAAATTCCTGCACACCAAGTCTAATGTCTTCCTGTGTGTGGCAGGCAGGCGTAAGGGGCACTGGGCTAGAGGCATTCTGATCTCTTTTCAAGTCCTGACGGACAGAAGCAATTAGCTTGAAGATAGCATGGACTAAAACCCAGGAAAGTTCACAGGGACCCACTGATGCCAAGTACAAGAGACCATAGGCAGTGGTCATGTCTGCTTTGGAGGTCTGAAGTTACAGGAAAGCTCAGGAATCTAGATTCTTATATAGGATTCATTCTGATGAACCGCTAAAGGACAGATAGATTTGCTTGAGGTAGAGGCAGCCAGAAATGCTCTCATGATCTAGGCCTGAACTATCAGCCCCAACCATTTCCTGATAGTCAGCTGTCCAAACTGGTCTCAAAAGTAGGTTCTAGTTGATCCAGACTCAAGCACAGGACTCAAGGGCTTTTGCTACAAAATCCTCACAGGATGAGCCCAGGAGCTCACTCGGAGCCAATGTTGCTGCATTTGTGCTTGAACTCAGTTGTAACTTTACTGTTGTTCTAGTTGTCTGTACAGACACTGAATTTCTAAAGCTCACACCAATGAGGCTTTTTGCTGGGATCCCCAGGCCACATGAAGGCACAGGTAACGTCATTATCATCACCATCATACCCACCTCCCAAACTACAATTGTCATCTCCAGCAGGGAGAGGTAATTATCTAACCATAGAAAGCTCCTTTCTGGGGTCAACATAGCATTTGAAAATTTTAAGAAATTTAACTAAAAAAGACATTTCTTTCCTAGCTCCTCCTCTCAGAACATACATTGGCCCACGGAAGAAGAGAGTAATGAATCTAGATTGAGCTGAAATATGCTACAGATGTGTGTTAATTCAGTTCAGTTCAAATCACATTCTTTTCTTCACTTAGCCTATTTCCTTCACACATGGGAATTGGTCCTTGGAGTTAAATTCCTTTATAAAATCATTGTTACATTTACTGGGAGTAATTTCCTGACAGTATGTAGCCATGCTAGATCTATGGCTCACACAGATGAAAGAACTTAGAAAAAGGATCCAGTGATTGCTGATTAGGTGGACCTAATTGAAGTTGTTTAAGGCCCTGAGAGCTTCCATCCCATGGGACAGTGGCTTTTGAAGGATATTGCTCCGGTGAAATCATAAGCTTTAATTTCTACTTAAAAAAAATGGAAACCTTTAAAAAGGTATAATAAAGACATGTGTGTTTAAAGGTGCCATTCACCAATATTTAACACATTGGAAACCACCTGGCCCGAATTTTGAAATAAACCACTGCTGGTTTTGTTTAATGTAATATTGTTCTGAGGTCACAGGGCAAGCTGTTGGCACCTTATGGTTTTGCATATCTTTGATTTTGATCTTTCTCAGTGCTGTATAACCAAAAACAAAAAGCAAAAAACTGTTGAAGATTGGCTGGGAGTTTGGCCTAGTGGTAGAGTGCTTGCCTAGCAGGAATGAAGCCAGAAGTGGTGCTGTGACTCAAGTGGTAGAGCTGTAGCCTTGAAAAAGTCCAAGGACAGTGCTCAGGTCCTGAGATCAAGCTCAGGATTGGCCAAAAAAAAAAAAAAAAAAAAAACAAACCTGAGTTCAAGCTCAGGACAAAAAAAAAAAAAAAAAGACACTGTTATTCAAGACATGTCTGTTGAAAGCATCATGTCAGGCCAATCAGACTGCTGGAAACTAGAATTGTGAATGAGTCAGTGCAAGAACTGGAAAGGTTAAGTTGACTTATCCCTGTAACCTTGCCCTGAACACACTGCCCATTGGTTTCTGCTACTTGACTTTTCAAGCACCTTTCAGGGGCTTGTCCTTTCTGTTTGGTAGCCTTTCCTTCAAAATAACCAAACATGTTCAACAAACTAACACTGCCCTAACCTTTTCTTTCTCTTAGGCTAGCCAAAATATGGAGTGATTCATTGCTTACCTTGTTAATGGAGGAAATGGTAGTGTTAAAAGTGACTTGTTCAAGGCTATACTATAAGAACTTTTGGTACAAGTTTAAAGCTATACTTTAAATAATAGCCACAAATATACAGCAAATCCTGTGTATGAAAGGGCTGGAGGTTGGCTTATTGGCAGAATGCCTTCTTAGCTGCACAAAGCCATGGATTTAATTCCCAGTACTGAGGGGGAAAAAAAAAAAAGAATAATGTTTAGAGATGGCATGATATACCCAGTGTCTTGTAACAGTGGAGCCATAACTGAATCACAATGTTTTAGTCCTGGGCATCAAACCAGACAGATGCAGAGGCCTAGAGCCAAGCTTTTATGACCCAAAGTTTTGAGGAAGAATTTTGAAAAAATGAAAGGAGCCTGGGATCTGAAGCTGAAGGAGAACTGGGACAGGTACATACCTCACAAGGGACCTGTCTCAACAGCAGCATGATCATGATCAGAGGGAATGACTAGACCTGGATGTTAATAATACTTTTAGCCTCTAACAAGAGCCAATGGTTATGGTTACCAATCAGTTTTTGTTGTTGTTCTTGTTTTGTTTTTTGTCGGTTACGGGGCTTGAACTCTGAGCCTGGGTGCTGTCCCTGAGCTCTTCAGCTCAAGGCTACCACCCTACCCCTGGGCCTACTCATTGTCCCTGAGCTCTTCAGCTCAAGGCTACTGCCCTACCCCTTGAGCCACAACACCATTTCTGGTTTTCTGGTGATTAATAGGTGATAAGAGTCTCCTGTTCTTTAGTGGCTCTGAACCGAGATCCTCAGATCTCAGCCTCCTGAGTAGCTAGGATTATAGTTGTGAGCCTCCAGCCAGCTTCACCAGAGTTTTCTAGTACATAGTAGCTGCTTAAAACACACTTTCAGAATGAAAGGATTATTCTCCCATGTGGTTGTTTGGACCTAGCAGCTAAGTGGTTTTGTTACTAATGGCTGAATCTTTATCTTTGCATCTTCAGCTTCACCCCAGGGAACCAAATGGTGCCTGCTTGGTGAACAGTCTGGAAAACACAAGGAGCAGTTGCTGCAATATGTTCTCAATATTCCCATTACTGACGACATTTACAAGGAACAAAAGGTTCTTGCCCTGTGGCTTACAGCCTAAACGACAGAAAACAAAACAAACAACTGGCAGCTTTTCTGTGTGGGTGTTGGTGGTGTGCTAAGACACAGGGAAGCAATACTACCTTGCATTCATCACAAGAACAGCAGGAATGATTATTTCTCATTTTACAGACAGATAAACAGAAACGCAGAGGCATGAAGACTTGCCTAATGTGCAGAGGTGTATAGACAGCCAAACCTGCAGCATCCATCTTTTCTTCATGTGCTCTGATCAAGTGGTAACTCCATTTAGTCCAGGGTCTGACTAGGTAGAGCTGTTTGCCTCCTTGTTCCCATCTAGCTAACCATGTTGCTACTGGGGTCTCTAGTTCAGAAAATATACTTGAAAAAAAAAAGGAGTCTTGAAGATTTGAAAGAAGGCCAGAGGAGGTGGCTTTACCTGTGCTGGAACCTAAGACTCCACGAAGGCAGCCATACATAGTGGTTTCCAGGGCTGTGGTAAGGGTTCAGAATTTCTGGCAGCCCCCTGTACCCTTTGTTATCTTCTAGGGTGGAATCACTGTGGTGGTTTCTTGGGGAACAGCTCAGTGCCATCATCTCAACTTTTCTGCCTAGACAGGGGTGCCTGCAACTAAGAACAAGTAAAGGCTATTATCTAAAGCATGGTCCCTGAGCTTCTTCTTTTTTTTTTTTTTGCCAGTCCTGGGCTTGAACTCAGGGCCTGAGCACTGTCCTTGGACTTTCTCAAGGCTAGAGCTCTACCACTTGAGCCTCAGCACCACTTCTGGCTTTTTTCTATGTATGTGGTACCGAGGAATCGAATCCGGGTCTTCGTGCATGCTAGGCAAGCACTCTACCACTAGGCAAAACTCCCGGCCCCCCTGAGCTTCTTTTGCTCAAGGTTAGCATCAACCACTTGAGCCAGAGCACCATGTCTGGCTTTTCTGTTTATGTGATACTGAGGAATCAAACCCAGGGCTTCAGGCATGCTAGGCAAGCACCCTACCACTAAGCCACATTCACAGCCCATGGAGCTCTTATTCTTTTTTCTTTTTCTTTTCTTTCCAGTCATGTCTGGGCCTGGGTGCTATCCCTGAGCTCTTCAGCTCAAGGCTATGGCTCTATCACTTTTAGCTACAGTGCCACTTCCAGTTTCCTTGTGATTAATTGAGATAGGAGTCTCACGGACTTTTGTGCCAGGTCTGGCTTTGAACCACGATCCTCAGATCTCAGCTAGGATTACAGCCAGATCTCTAGCTACGAGTGGATAGGATTACAGGTGTGAGCCACAGGGGGACTTGTAACTCTTTTTTTCAATGGTCTCCACTCACCTTGTCTGGCCTTTCCCCACCGAACCTACTACTACCCTCTGATAGCACTTCCCCAGCAGCGTCTATGGTGCTCCCTCTGCTTCCAGAGGAGACTGAGGGTGAAGTTTCAGGGCAACAGGTCCCTGATTTTGAGACCCATGCTCCACTGCTTCCTTGTGTGATGACTGCTGAGGAGAGATCTCTGAATTTAATCACTTCTTACTTGGGATTCCAAACTAAGCGATCAGTTAACACACACACCCTGAAACAACATCTGTGTGAACCTCTGGGAGGGGCAGGCCTGTCTCTTTTGTTTTGTTTTTGAGGTTTCTGGGGCTTGTGTATTCAACCTGACTGCTGTCCCAGTGCCTCTTTGTGCTTTAGGCTAGCAGTCTAACTTCAGCCACAGCGACACTTTCAGAATTTTCTGTGATTAATTTGAGATGAGTCTCCCGGCCTTTTCTGCCCGGGATGGCTTTGAACCGCTATCTTCAGATCTCAGACTCCTGAGTAGCTAGGATTACAGGCATGAGCCACCTCGTCCGGCTCTGAGTGAGTGGCTCTTGTGTTTGAACCTCTCAAGATTCTCGGTCCAGACAATTGGCAGCAAACCTCCAGCAAATCGTGGGCAGCTGCCCAAGTTTATCTGCGGATCCCCTCCTTTTAGGAATCGACTGCCTACAGATTCCATAGGAGTTTTAACTTGGGTGGAGTGAGGGGAACTGCAAAGGGTGAAAGCCTGGACGTTCCTTAATGGCTCCCATCTGCAGGGTCTGCATTCTCCGGTGTGGGGTCAGCTCTGGACCTCGAGGGGGCCGCACCACCAGCAGCTATCAGACCCGGGGAAGTGATTACAGCCACAGCTGTTTGGTCATTAAGCGGAATCCTCAGGTTTCCACTCCACCCGGCCTCGCCCCACAGGGGGCTTGTGTGCCTTTCCCACAATTTCTCTGAACCAGGAGGGCTCTGTGGAGGCCCAGCTTCCGGGTCCTTAAAACAAAACAACAACAAAAAACAGACTGCAGGGTATTCGAATTTTTAGCTTAAGTCAGGCTCCGTGAAGTCTCGCCTCCTGAAAGCGCCTACCGAAGGCCAGTAGCCACCCCGCAGCCATTCCCGTCCTCCCCTCCCCCGACCCTCCCCCGCAACTGCCCAAAGCTACGTACTGGAGAGAGCGACCTAGAAGATCCGTCCTGACCAGGAAGTCCCTCCCGCCCCCGCCCGGCCCCGCCCCGCCCTCCCGGCCCCGCCCCGCCCCGCCCCGCCCCGCCCGGCCCCGCCCCTCCCGGACCCGCTCCGCCCCGGAAGCGCCGCCCTGCCCCGGAAGCTCCGCCTCGTACAGAAAGGGCGCGCTCAGCAGTTGCGGTTGTACACGCGGCATGAACAGGTGCTGCCGAAGAAGCGGCACACGCAGGAGGCGCAAGGGTCGCAGCAGGCGGGCGCCGGCGGCTTGCAGCTGTCGCGGGTGGCCACGCAGGGCTCGGGCAGGCGGGGCCGGGGCCGCGCGACCTTCCTCGTGGAAGCCTTTTTCTGTGAGGGAAACGCCGGGGCTGCTGAGCCGGCCACGCCCACCCGTCCTCACCCCTGCCTCGCCTTCCTCGGGCCTCGGAACCTGGGCCGGACGCCCCCACTGGACTCAGCCCTTAGGACACCCCAGCGGGTCCCCTCCCGTCCCCTGGGCCTTCGCATTTGCATTCTGTCAGTTCTGTTTTTACGGTAGATCCCCCGTGTCACCACTTCACCTCCATGGCCACTGCCCGGCCAGGTCACTGTCTTCTCCCCTACGTTCGCGTCCCTACGGGCTGTCCTCCAGTGTGTGAAGGGCCTCGTAGACCTGTGGCTGTGTCCCCTGCTTACAGCTTCCTGTGGTTTCTCCTTGGTCTTTGCCTACTTTTTCTCCTATTGTAGAACCTGTTACTTGTTAGTCTAGGGACATTCTTTGCTGTCTGTCTGATTTAGGTAGCCACAGCCTTAAGTGGTGACTTAGTACTGAGGTGTCCAATGCAACTGAGGAATTTTTATTAAAATTTTAAAGCTGAAGCAGTGTAAGAAAAAAATTTTCCTCCTTAAATAGCTTTTTTTTCTTTTTTTTTTTTTTTTTGCCAATCCTGGGATTGAGCTCAGGGCCTGAGCACTGTCCTAGAGCTCTACCACTTGAGCCACTTGTGGCTTTTTTCTATGTATGTGGTACTGAGGAATTGAACCCTGGTCTTTGTGCATGCTAGGCAAGCACTCTACCACTAGGCCAAACTCCCAGCCCAAATGGCTTATTTTATTAAGAGCACTTTATGTTAAAGATTTAGCATTGGAACTGAGATGTGCTATGTCAGCTATAACCAAAGAGAGCATTATAAATGTCTCAATTTTTAAAAATTGGATACATGCTGAATTAATATTTTAAACATACTGTATATGAAAGCTATTGCAACTTTATTTTTAAATGTTATTGTTGGAAATTTTTAAATGATATATATGTGTTTTTATTAGACATTGTTACTAAGTTTTTCTTTGAATGCCACTTCCTTAAGGAGGCTTTCTGTGACTATTTTCTCCATTCTCTTTCATTATTTTTAAAAATAATCTGTTTATTGATTTATTTGCTACTCATCAGTTTGCTTCAAAAACATTAACTCCATGGAAAACAGGGATATCTCTTTGTTCATTGTATTTCCAGTGTCTTCCGTTTTTCTACCATTCTCATCTGTGAATCGTCTGGTTTGTTTTTCACTTTACAGCTAGAAACACAGGTGGAAAGAGAAGCAGGACTTTCTCAAAATCATTCAGGTTGGATCCTAGTTAATATCTATTGCTTCCTTCTCTCATTATAGTTGATCTGCTAAGTGGAGGCACATTAAGACTAATACTCTGCAGCACATTTTTCCATTTCAGTCCATTATTTCCCAAAATATAGACACCTGAATTAAGGTGGTATGACTAAGGACCTTAAATGGCCCTGAGATACATAATAAAAAGGTTTCTTTTTCTCTTTCATACTTGAAAGGCTCAGTTTGAAGCTGACATATCCTTGGTGCTCCTTCAACACTTTTCTCTCTGCCTTTTAATACAAAATAGGCCTCAGATTTACAGCCCTTGGCAGGCAGTGACATCCAACTACACTTATTTTTTTTCACTTATTTTTATAGTTGAGATATTTGTGACAACTGTATTCATTAAAAAAAAAGAGTGACAGGGAACTTTCTGGTAGGGGACTTAACTATTATTGGAAATTGCTTTTCAGCCCAAAGCCTGTTTTACTCAATAAACTTTTTTGTATCTTAGGCTTCTGTAGGAGTGGGGAGGGTCTGACTCTGGACTCTAGGCCAAGAAGCCTTTAAGTGGTCTTTAATTCTTTAGGTTCATGTAGTAAGTCTGAGAAAAGCCTTTCATTTAGTTTGCAGATCCTCCCCTTTAAGTTTGATCCTACCCTTATAATGAGGATTCCCAGGCCTACCTTGGAAGACATTTTCCTCTCTTCTGCTTCATTTCTGCTGATCTTTTTGGATTTCTTGTTGAGTGCTTCAAACAGAGACAGAAGAGACAAAGTCAGATGTTTCTGGGGGCCTTAAGCTGCAATGAAGTGGGAGGAGCAGAGGGGCTGGTGGGGTGGGAGGTCCTCTGGGAAGTCTTAGTGGGGGAGGAAAGGAGGAGGATTTGGCCTCATGAATCATATCATGGTACTCCAGCCAGCAGGTTCTTGTTAGCCTGGCTGCCAACATGGAGCCAGGGGCTGAGAGCAGTATTCTCTGAGAAAAGGCAAATAGGAAATCTAAGGAGGCCCTGAGACCTGCCTGTGACATCTATTAGAGGGTCAGTTGCTTGACCTTGTTATCCCTGGGTCATTTGGTCATTCCAAGTTACCTCTTTTTTAGTCTTTAACATGATAGGTGTAAAACATTGTAATATTCTGAAAATAGATTTAATGTTTTGAACCTGGATGCACCTGTGTGACTTAATTTCCATTTCTCAGAGCTTAAAGTTAGGCAAGACCTGTTTTTTTTCATATATTTTTTATTGTAATTAATAGAAGGGTTACATGATATTTGCCAGATAGATGGTGCATTAATTCCCATACATTGATACCCTTTCATATGTCTTGGTCCCCATTTCTCTCCCCCCACCCCCAAAGACCTGGTTTTTCTTGACTTCGCTATATATACTTATTTAACCTGCTTGACCTCTATTTTTCAGTATTTTTATTTGCAGAAAAAGGTTCTGTAAAATCTATATGCAGTCCGGCATATGAAAATGATCAATGATTATTAACGTTCCTCCTTTACTGCCATAACTTTCCTAATATGTTTAGAATAGTGTGTGTGTGTGTGTGTTCAGGATTTTTTTTTTTTTTTTTTCGGTCATGGGACTTGAACTCTGGGTCTGGGTAATGTCCCTAATCTCTTTAGCTCAAAACTACTTCCCTATCTTTTGAGCCACAGCACCACTTTCTTTTCTGGTGGTTAACTGGAGATAATAGTCTCATGGACTTTAGTGCCCGGTCTAGCTTTGGACCGGGATCCTCAGATCTCAGCCTTCTGAGTAGCTAGGGTTACAGGCATGAGCCACCGCACCCAGCTTTAGAATATCTTTTCTTCCAAGTGAGATGTGAGACAGTAAGAGACTACTTGTTTTGAGCTTAATTCACCTATATGGCACTGCTACCAGGAACTGTGTGATTTTATGCTACTTAACTTTCCTAAGCCTCAATTTGTTTAACTATAAAATATAAATAAAAGCAGGGCCTACTTCACAGCAAACACATATTTATTATTATTATTATTTTGGTTATAGGGATTGTTAAGATAGTTCTAATGCTGAGCTATGAACCAAGCCTATGTCTGTTATTATCACGGTGAAGTCAAACCAGATCTCCCATGTCCCTTGTAGTTTTTGCCTAGCATGGAAACATTGGTCTCTTTTCTTTTTCCTTCCTTCCTTCCTTCCTTCCTTCCTTCCTTCCTTCCTTCCTTCCTTCCTTCCTTCTTTCCTTCCTTTCCTTCCTTCCTTCCTTCCTTCCTTCCTTCCTTCCTTCCTTCCTTCCTTCTTTCTTTCTTTCTTTCTTCCTTTCTTTCTTTCTTCCTTTTCCAATTCTGGGGCTTGAACTCAGGGCCTGGGCACTGTCTTGGACACTTTTCGCTCAAGGCTTGCATTCTGCCACTTGAGCCATGGTGCCACTTCTGGCTTTTTCTATATACCAACTGAGGAATCGAACCAGGGCTTCATGCATGCTAGGCAAGCACTCTATCACTAGGCTATGCTCCTGGCCCCAAGATTGGTTTATCTTAGACTTCATTATATTCTACATCATTTCCTAAAGTTTGTTGTGGTTGAGAGTTCTATGATCCATTAAGTTTCAGAAATACTAATATAAATCAAGTTTACCAAGTGTCTTGTCTTTAAGGCTTTCTCAGAATCTCTGATGTGCTAATCTGCATATTAGATCGATGACTTGCTGGGTTTCCAAAACCCAGTGAAATCAAGGGATATTTTCTTCCATAGGATTTTTTTCACACAATGAACAAGAAGGAACCAGGGCTATGGCAGTGGATCCTGTTAACAGCCTGGGGAACAGATTTGACATCTGTAGCTCCCTGTCCTGGACTAAAGAGCAGAGGCTAGGCCCAAGGCTAAGCTGCTTACCCACAATAGAGACCGAAGAGAAATCCGATAGATTCTCTGACTTGTTCTTCAGGCTCTTGTCATCCTCTGGCTTCTCCTCAGGTGCCAGGTGGCTGTAGGCAGTGAGGAAGCATAGGAAGACCAGTAGGGTAGCCAGGAGCAGGTGGGTAACATCCATCCTGAGAGGCCTGAGTGGGACAGAGAAAGTGATCAGCAGTGAGTAAGCCAGAGATTGTGGCAAGAGGATGTACTTTCCTGTTTTCTAAGTGTTCAGATCATGTTCCACAAGTGACCCCTTTGAGCCAGAGGACCAGCAAGGCTTAAAATAGGGAAGGGAGGACTGATAAAGGAAAAAGGGAGAAAAGGAGAGATGGAGAGAAAAACACAAGGAAGGGAGGAAGATTGAAGCAAAGAGCAAAATAATGCATTGTGTTGGTCTTTGTTGTCCAGAGGGCAGAGCACTGTTTATATTTTTTTCCCTTAACTCCCAGGAGATGCTGAGTTGTTGAAAGGCCCCCAGTAGTGCGTCTCAGTGGCAGAGGTTTTCACTAAGGTGCAGGGAAGAAGGCTAATAAAATACAGTGAGAAAAATGCAGGGATAAATGACAAGTGCAAATGTCATCTCATATGCTAGATTCCTTACCCAGACGAAATTAATGCAAGGGCCATTTATCAAGAAGATGGACCTCTAGCCGGGCACGGTGGCTCACACCTGTAATTCTAGCTACTCAGGAGACTGACATCTGAGGACTGTGGTTCAGATCCAGCCCGGCCACCAAAGTCCATGAGGCTCTTCTCCAATTAACCACTAGAGAACCAGAAAGGGCACTGTGGCTCAAGAGGTAGGGTGGTAGCCTTGAGCTGAAGAGATCAGGGACAGGACCCAGACCCAGAGTTCAAGCCCCAGGACTGACAAAAAAAAAAAAAAAAGGCGGGGGCGGGGGCGGGGGTGGGGGGGGACCGGGAGTTTGGCCTAGTGGTAGAGTGCTTGCCTAGCATGCATGAAGACTCAGGTTCAATTCCTCGGCACCACATACACAGAATTAAAAAAAGCTGGAAGTGGTACTGTGGCTCAAGGGTAGAACTCTAACCCTGAGAAAAGTCCAAGGACAGTGCTCAGGCCCTTAGTTCGAGCCCCACAACTGGCAAAAAAAAAAAAAAAAGGAAGATGGACCTCTTGACTGGATTGCCTGTTTTATTAGTTAGAATTTGAAAGAGGCAAATAAATCTCCAAATGAGTTTCTTCCTATGAGTTTGGTTCTGAGATTCAGAGGCATCTTTGCTTTCTCTGAGTGAAACTCCTACCCTTCTTCCATGCTACTTTTCATTTCCTCTGTGGTCTTTGGAAAAAAAAAAATTGAACTGCTTTCCTAAGGCTTTCTTTACCCTCACCTTAAATACTATAGAAGAGATAAGAATAAAACACTTTGCTTATTCTGGTTTTGCCCATTCCTGATTTCCATGTATAGCAGCCTGGCTAATTCTAGCTTCCTGCCCCCCTTCATCTTGGTTTTCTGCATGTCTTTTACATCGCAAGAGACCCAATCAGCCTCTACTCTCATTCCAAGCTACTGCAGTTGGAGGGGTCAGTCCTGATTTTAGAAGCCTGTTTTCTACTCCTAATGCCAGTTCTGATTTCCTTACATCCTCTCATCATTGGGCATTTCCCTATCATAAAGCAGCCTTGTGAGCTGGTGGAAGGTGCACCAGCCTAGAGTCAGGTTCTTATCTTGGCTCCACATTAAGAAGATGCATGACTGGGCAACCCATTCTCTTTGTTGGGCTCCAGTTTCTTTCTAGGTAAAATGAGAAGTGTGAGCTAGATTAGAGGTTTATATTGATTTAGCAGGGGAACTCTCTTCAAGAAAGAAAAGAAAGGAGGCGATTCCCAGCATTTTCATATATATATATATATATATATATATATATATGGCACTATTAGGATTTGAACTCAGGGAACTATGCTTGTGGGCAACTGCCCTATCACTTGAGAAATGCCCCCGGCTGTTTGTATCTTTTTTTTTTTTTTTGCCAGTCCTGAACTTAAGCTCAGGGCCTGAGCACTATCCTTGGAGTTTCTCAAGGCTAGAGCTCTATCTCTTCTGGCTTTTTTCTATGTATGTGGTACCAAGGAATCGAACCCAGGTCTTTGTGTATGTTAATCAAGCACTTTACCACTAGGCCAAACTTCCAGCCCCTGTCTCCTTGTTTTAATGTGAGGACAATCCACCTCTGTGTATCCTAAGGATTAAAATGATGGAAGCTCTAAAGCTTCCAGCTTTCTATAATCTTATTGCTCCTATAATTTATTCCACACAAACCTATATCAGAAAATTGTGGGAAGTGAGGCATAGTTCTTTTGCTCTATAGTTCTTTGCTCTTCTGCTTTTAAGATTTATGCTATCCTGTGGAGAGAATGGCCTAGTGGTCGAGTGTTTGCCTAGCATGCATGAAGACCTGGGTTTGATTCCTTGGTACCACATACACAGAAAAAGCCAGAAGTGGTGCTGTGGCTCAAGTGATAGAGCTCTAACCTTGAAGAATGCCCAAGGACAGTGCTCAGGCCCTGAGTCCAAGCCCCAGGACTAGCGGAAAAAAAAAAAGATTTATGCTATCCTATACCAAAGTTCCTATCACATTGCTTATGTTTGTCTATTCTAATTGATAGAAAAATAAGAGGTCATATTTCTTTCATTGTAAGTCCTTCATTAATATAGCGACCAGCTCAGAGCAGTAACTAATTATACAAATGCTGACTGAATAAATTTAACTTCTCATTTTTTCTGATGAGTAATTTTCTGAAAACAAAAAACATTATTAGTTATATTCTATAGCCCTAGGTATGATCTCCCTTTTTGAACAAAACACTGTTCTTAGATGTACATTTTGAGCAGGGAACTTTGATTTCTCCATGACAAGTAACATAAAATCATCCTACCCTCCCCAGTATTACTTCAGATATGGCATCTGACTAAAGATGGTTTCACCAGAAGAAACCTAGACCTGTTGTCCCTGAGCTCAAGGCTACCACCCTATCTCCTGAGCCACAGCCCCACTTCCCATTTTCTAGTGATTAATTGGAGATGACTCTCACGTTCTTTAGTATCTGGGCTGGCTTTGAACCGTGATCCTCAGATCTCAGCCTCCTGAGTAGCTAGGATTACAGGTGTGAATCACTGCACTCGGCTAAGCCAGTGGTTTTGATTAGACCTAGCAATCATTTTATAACTGGAGGCAGTTTTAGTAAAAGGCAAAAGATTTATAGGAGCTGAACAGAGGCTGTGCTATGGAGCTAGGCTGGATGAAGCTGACAGTGGAAGACAGCATGGACAAATAACAAAAAAGGACAGTGACCACACAAGCCACTGTGTCGGGGTCCTTCATCCCCGGTCCCTCTCGATTAGTAGGAAGGATGGGGAAAAACATGCCCCGACCAGGCCAAGCCACGAGAGGAGAGGGCTCACTGTCCTCCCGTACTCAGCCTTCTTACCCCGGAGCACAAACAGAGACGCCACACAGCTTCATCAAGGCAGGAAAATGTCTCTCCCTATTCCCCAAATCCCTCCTCCTTATATTCGGTGCCATAGTCTATCAGCACAACAGGTGGGCAAGACAAAGAGGTCCATGTGTTTACCCCTACTACAGGTCTCAGCAGAAAGTTATTAGACATGGCGTTACTCAGCCCCCAACACCACTGGATCAACCACTTGCCTTAAGTCCATTATTCTATATCCCAAATTATCATATAAGTTAATAAATATTACCTTATTGTTTTAAATTAGTATAAGTTGAATTTTCTTTTACTCTTATCCCGAGGCCTTCTAAATGACATTTCCCTTTGTCAACTGCAATAGAGTTGCTGGCGATTTAGGTCTAAAGTCAGGATATTAAGGAAAAGATTACAGAGTATCAGTTTTCTGAAGCATATCAAATGATAGCTGATCTTTACCTCCTCTCCTGCTCCTTCCCCATCCCTCCTCCCTTTTTATCTCCTTTTTTCTTCCTCCCTTCCCCTTCTTCCTTCTTACCATTTCCAGTGACATCTGTCCAGTGACCAGATCTTCCCCAGTTTAAAAAAACAAAGGGGCCGGGAGTTTGGCCTAGTGCTTGCCTCGCATTCACGAAGACCGGGGCTCAATTCCTTGGTACCACATACATAGAAAAGCTGGAAGTGGTGCTGTGGCTCAAGTGGTAAAGCACTAGCTTTGAGGAAAGCCCAAGGGCAGTGCTCAGGCCCTGAGTTCAGGCGCCAGGACTGGCAAAAAATAAACCAAAACAAAACAAAATATGGTCTCCATCTTTGACTCTTTTTTTCCTGTCTGTATATCTTCTTTTACTTTTTTTTTTCCTTCAAATAATCTATTTCCCATCTCCTCTTCTTTCTCACTCTCCGTCGAACAAGTTTCACATCGACTACATCTCCCTCCTTTTCTCTTGCTTTACCCAACATCATCTGTTGTCTCAACTGTCCTTGGTCACATGTCACCCTCCTCAGGGTCCCATTCAAATGCTGGCTTTAGTACATCTTCTCTTTTAGCACCAGACAAGTCTAAAGAATGAACTCCTCCAGCTGTTAAACTCAATACCATATTGTTTACTACTTCATTGTTCCTCAATGGAACAATGTTCATGTGGGTTATTCTTACCAGTTAGATGCAGTACTTTGTATAAAGGAGGTAGAACAGTGCAGCTGAAAGAACACAGGCTCTGTGGTAAGATGTACGTGATTTCATTACTTACAACTCACGTGAGGTATAGGGAAAAAACACCCCTTTATCCCTCTTAGTTCTTCTATGGGCCCTTTGGCTCAAATCTATAGACCAGATTAATATAAGAACCAATTAATAAGAGAAAAGCACAACAATTTTATTAAATTTCTTGTACATAAAGATCTCAAGAGGGTAAAGTCCAAAGAAATGCCCAAATAATGATGCTTTTATATTCTTTAGACAAAGAATAATAAATGGGTGAAGTAATGACAGGACAGATGACTATGTGAATTAGAAAGTCCATTCTAAGAATGTTAGTAAGAGATGTGTGGATGAGGGATATAGAGGGAAGTGAACAATAAAGGTTACTTCATGCTTGGCTTGTTCAGGTTGGCTGAGGCTCTCTATAGTCTGTGACTGCCAGATTCTTTTTATTTATTTTATTTTTTTTGCCAGTCCCGGGGCTTGAACTCAGGACCTGGGCACTGTCCTTGGACACTTTTTGCTCAAGGCTAGCACCCTGCCACTTGAGCCACAGCGCCACTTCTGGCTTTTTCTATGTATGTGGTACTGAGGAATTGAACCCAGGGCTTCATGCATGCTAGGCAAGCACTCTACCACTAGGCCAAACTCCCTGCCCCAACCAGGTTATTTTCTGATCTTGGTATGTAAAGGATCTTCCTTCCCAAAGAATTTTTTTTTTTTTTGCCAGTCCTGGGCTTGAGCTCAGGGCCTGAGCACTGTCCTTGGACTTTCTCAAGGCTAGAGCTCTACCACTTGAGCCACAGCACCACTTCTGGCTTTTTTCTATGTATGTGGTACCAAGGAATCGAACGAGGGTCTTTGTGCATGCTAGGCAAGCACTCTATCACTGGGCCAAACTCCTGGTCCCCCCAAAGAATTTTTATGGCTTATATAGAAAAAAAAATTCCCCCTTTAGAAGGCAAATGGCCCTTTACAGTTCATTCAATGTCAACTAGAAATAATCAATTAGCTAATTTACATATTTTGAGATAAAATGTCTTCACATCTTTCAAGGGCAAATAGTTTATACCAGAGTTTGAGCTTAGAGCTTTGCACTTGCTATACACCATTTCCGGCTTTTTTCTATGTATGTGGTACCGAGGAATCGAACCGGGTCTTTGTGCATGCTAGGCAAGCACTCTACCACTAGGCCTGGCCCGGGAAGTGTATTTTTTTTTTTTGGTTGGTCATGAGGCTGGGACTCAGGGATTGTCTCTGAACTCTTTTTTCTCAAGGCTACCACTTTGAGCCATAGTTCCACTTCCTATTTTCTGCTGGTTAATTGAAGGTATGAATTTCATTGACTTTCCTGCCCAACCTGGATTCAAACCATGATCCTCAGATCTGAGGCTCCTGAGTAGCTAAGATTACAGATGTGAGCCACTGGTGCCTGACTGAGGGCTACAAAAGTCAGGACTGATAAGTTTTAATTACTAGAGGGAAAAATATATCAAGAATAGTTATCACAGTGTTTTAAAACTTCCCATTATATTATTCTGCCAAGAATTTATAAACATTATATTTGTAATAGTTACAATATGATCTGGAATAGATAGAATTATTTGAAATCACAAGGCAATATTTTAATTACATAAAATTAAATGTATATTTAAATATATTTCTGTAGATCTTAATTTCTTTTTAATATGGTGAATATAAATTATCCAGAAAATTTATATTTGACTTTGACTTTTCTAATTGTTGCTAAAAAGACCATTTTGTCAAGTAGTAAAGCTTTAATAAATAGGTGTTAGTTAGAAGACAGAATTAGAAGTAAATTAATTGGTAGATGTATAGTAGAATGGGTTTGGGAGAAACTCTTGTTAAAGTAAAATACAAGGACAAAACATATAGTTGAACGCTGGTGCTCTCCAACTGGAGCCATGCCTCCAACTCCAGAGTTGGACATCTATGGGTGGCCAAAATCCATATACATTACTTGCTATGGACAACTAATAATGCAGGAAGATCACTGTGTAATCACACTAACCGCACGCCTAGTATAAACACTAACCATTGCACAATAGGCAGGGAGGTGACCTCATTAGGTCAAAGTCTCAAACTAACTCTGAATGGCACTGGGGATTGAACTCAGGACCTTTCATATGTTAGGCAAGTGCTGTACCATTTGAGCCATATCTCTAGCTCTTTTTTCTGTTTTGTACTTTGTATTTGAAATAGGGTGGTACCAATTTTGCCTGAGCTCCCCCCAACTCAGGATCATATTGGATCTACCACCTGAGTAGCTGGGATTACAGTTGTGTACCACCATGCCCCACTCTTGACAGTTTATATTTTAAACTATTCATAATAAACAGGATAAATAAAGACTGAACTTATTCCCATCAAGTCAAGACTGACTATATTGCCAAATGACTTAAGATAATTCAGATTTTGCTGTCAAATGAATTACCAAAAGCAAGTTGGTGGAAGATGAGGGCTTACAGTTTTTAGTGTTTGGGAATTTTCCATTACAAGTAAAAGTTTAGGGACCTGTAGAAGATCTGTGGATAGTAGAACCCAACAAAGACGTGCCCTCACTGCTAGTAACACAGGACCGAAACACTGAAAGCCAGGACTACCTATGTAACCATGTTTCTCAAGGGTAATTTGTTTTTTCACTCTGTAGTAGTGAGGACTGCTCTTTGATCTATTATATTCCTGATGACAAATCCTCCTTTTAAACTCATCTGCTTTAAGTTACCACTTAGGACTCAAGATGAATTTCTCTTCAGCATGCTGGATATAAATAATCCAGAAAGTGGAGTCAGATCACCTGGATGACAGCATTTAAATAGTTTGTGACCCGCAGCTTTCTCGTTTCTAAAATTAAGGGCTAGGAATGTGGACTAAGAGTTATAGAAGAGAAACTTATGAAAGATTTTTTTTTTTGTCGGTTGTGGGGCTTGAACTCTGGGCTTGGATGTTGTTGCTGAGCTCTTCAGTTCAAGGCTACTGCTCTAAAACTAGAGCCACAGTGCCACTTCCAGTTTTCTAGTGGATTAATTGGAGATAAGAGTCTCATGGACTTTAGTGCCTGGTCTGGCTTTGAACCTCGATTCTTAGATCTCAGCCTCCTGAATATCTAGGATTACAGGCATGAGCTACTGCGCCTGGCTTAAGGAAGATTTTTTTTTCTGGTGGTACTAAGGTTTTGAATTCAGGGCTTCACTTGGTATTTAGGCACTTTACCACTTGAACTCCCTAGCCTAAGATTTATTTAATGAACTGAAGGACTGTTCTAAAGTTCTATGAATCCTGTCTTAGTCCACACAGGCCACTGTAAAAAGACTATAGAATGGATGGCTATAGTCTTAGATTTCTATTGCTTAGTGCCTGAGCAATAGTTTATTTCTCCATCTAGGAAGTCCATGCTCAGAGTGCAGGTACATTCAATGTCTAGCCAGGATCCACTTCCACAATGCCAGTTGTTTTTTCATCCTAAGTCCAGAAGGCTGGAGGGGTCTCCTTTGGGTTTCTTTGATAAGGCCATTCCCATATAACTTCTTTCAAAAGGGCTCTGCCCTAGGACCTTGCCCTTTCTCAAGGGTCTACATATTAAAACCATCACTTTGGGGTGAGGATTTCAACATATGAATTTGGGAGGCCATAAATATTCAGGCCATAGCAAATCCTTGATTTCTGATTCTTGTATTTCTGTTATTATTCCTTGTGGCAGGTTAAATAGTTACATAAAGGAAGATTGTTTTGACTGAGAGTAATGGACATGTCTGTAATCCAAAACTACTTGACTTACTTGGAGAGGAAGATGGGAGTGGGAGGTAGTCCCAGACAAAAAGCAATTTATTAAAAAAATAAAAATCGGGACAGGAGTTTGGCCTAGTGGTAGAGTGCTTGCCTAGCATGCACCAAGACCCAGGTTCGATTCCTCAATACCACATACATAGAAAAAAGCTGAAGTGGTTCTGTGACTCAAGTGGTAGAGCTCTAGCCTTGAGAAAGCCCAAGGACAGTGCTTAGGCCCTGAGTTCAAGCAAAATAAAAATAAAAATTATCACCACAGGCTGTGTTTTTATACCTACTTCATATAATACCTCAGCCTAAACCCTGTACCTGGTCTGTATTATGAATGAGGAGACATGGGATGAAGAAAAAAGAGAGAAGACAGTACACAGAGTAACTTTCACTAGAAGATGTGTGCAAAGGGTTCATTCCTGCAAATAAACACTAGAACTAAAATTAAAGGAAAACAGGTAGTAGTAGAGGGCTTGCCTAGCAATCACAAAGCCCCGAGTTCAAACCCCAGTGATCTTAACCTTGATATCACAAAACTTCATGAACACATGCACTTTCTCTGGAAACTTAAGGATGTCTCTTGCCATTAAAACACTTAGAGCCTTTCACCTTTCAGACAGCTAAAATGAGAACATCTGGTTGTATATTATGTTTCTATAGCCCAAGTATGGTTCCTTCAGAATTACAGACATGTGAGGGCAGGAATATTGTTGGTTTTCTTTTGTGTAAGCAATAATTCAGTTCTATAATGGGAGAGGTCTTATTGGGAGGGCTGTGACATTCGAGACCAGTGCTGTTTAGGATATAATAAACTAATATGACACTGAAGCAAATTAAAGAATATAAACATCATGATCCCACTTTGTGAACAAATCTCAAAATAGCCTCAAACACATATGTGCTTACTTATCCAAAGGAAAATGCTGGGAGGAGATCTATGAACATTTTAATAGTGATTGTCCCTTCAAGAATGGAATTGAGGGGAATGAAATAGAAACATGCACTTTTCATATTATGTCTGTGACATCTGATTTTTGTTTAAAATAAGCATGACACTACTTCATAACAGAAAACAATTGTAGAAATAAAATACTAGATGTAATTTGACATACTTGAAGGACATAACAAGCTGATTTATAACCTGGGAGTGGTAACTCACTCCTGTAATCTCAGAGGCTGAGATCTGAGGATTGAGGTTTAAAGCCAACCCAGGCACTAAAATCTGTGAGACTCTTATTTCCATTTAACCTCTAGAAAACTGGAAATGGCGCTGTGGCTCAAGGGGTAGGGTGGTAGCCTTGAGCTGAAAAGCTCAGGGACAGCACCCAGGCCCAGAGTTCAAGCCTCACGACCAAAAAAAAAAAAAAAAAAAAAGCGGATTTATAGGTATATTTGATTGGTGACATTGAGGCTAGGAATTTTCACAGTGAAAAAATATTTATGAAAATCTTAAGCAGTACAAAATTCATAAGTTCTATTTAAGCAAATAGATCAAGGAACATATGATGCTAAATAGTTGTTGTCCTTTCCATAAAAGACAGAAATTAGCCAGGTAATGGGGCCTCATGCCTGTTATTTTAGCTACCTGGGAGGCTGAGATCTGAGGTTTATCCTTTGAAGCCACTTTGGGCAGAAAAGTCACTGAGACTCTTATCTTCAATTAGCCATCAGAAACCCAGGAGTGGTGCTGTGTCACAAGTGGTAGATTGCTAGACTTGAGCAAAAATTGCTCAGGGACATAAACTCTATAATGTACATAAAATAAAATAAATTGACAACTATAGCAACACAAATTCTAGTTTCCAGTAAGAAATCAACATTTGATCTTACAGCATTTGTCTCATTCCTTCAATTATGAATCACACGTGTAGATAATTTAAAGGAAATATTTATCTGAATGAATGTGTAAACAAAGTTGGCTTCCACAAGAAAGCTTTTTTTTTTTTTTTTTGCCAGTCCTGGGCTTGGGACTCAGGGCCTGAGCACTGTCCCTGGATTTTCTCAAGGCTAGAGCTCTACCCCTTGAGCCTCAGCACCACTTCTGGCTTTTATCTATGTATGTGGTACCGAGGAATCGAACCCGGGTCTTCGTGCATGCTAGGCAAGCACTTTAACCACTAGGCCAAACTCCCGGCCCCCACAAGAAAGCTTTTATCAACCTGTTTCCAGACCAAGAAAGAGTAATGGAAGAAGCCTCTTCATTCCTGTCTCCCAGGCTGCAAACGACAGTCTTATCTACTTATCTGGGCGCTGTGAGAAATGAAGAAATTTGGGCTGAACATGTAGCCATGTAGCTTAGCAGTAGAGCACTCACCCAGCATGCCTGAGATACTGGATTTAACAACTAGCACTGTCAACAGTGTGTATGTGTGTGTATATGGGAGCGTTCACACACATGCATGCATGTGTGCTTGCTTTTATATTGTGGTACTGAGGAATTGAACCTGGGGCTTTATGCATGCTGGGCAAGCTCTCTACCACTAAGCCCATTCCCAGCCCATGACTTGCATCTTCAACAACTCTGGTGAGAATAGTAATGTTTTGGGTAACAGAAAAATTAGATGTGGCCTGAATCATGAGATTTTATAATTTACAAAAGACACTAATTTGTGTCACTTGCCATAACCAGCATTGTGACAGTCAGCTGAGTATTGTCACAAGAAGTTGTAAGCTTGAAAGGCTATAAATTCATTCTAATGCTGCCAATTGCTTAAAATATCTTTGAGTGACTCAACTCCGCAATCCTAGCTACTTGAGAGGCAGAAATGGAGGATTGCTGTTTAAGGCCAGCCTAAAGGGAAAAAAAAATTAACAACACTCTATCTCCACTAGTGGCTTCGATGTTGGGCTCTGTCCTATTATACTTGGGGATATGGGGCGAAAAGTAGGAAGAATGCAGTACAGGCCAGCTTGGAAGAGGGAAGTAAAAAAGGGACTAAGGACATGGCTCAAGTAGTACAGTGCCTGATGAATGAGGACAAGGACTGTGTTTAATCCCTATTATTATTATTATTTTTTGCCAGTACTGGGGCTTGAACTCAGGGTCTGAGCATTGTCCTTGGGCTTTTCTCAAGGCTAGCACTCTATTACTTTAGCCACAGCACCACTTTCAGCTTTTTTAATGTATGTGGTACCAAGGAATTGAATCCAGGTCTTCGTGCATGCTAGGCAAGCACTCTACCATGGGGCCAAACTCCCAGCCCCAATCCCTACTAATTAAAAAAAGAAAAAAACCTTTGAATTTTAGACATGACTTCAGAGGCAATTTAAAACTTATATGAGATGGGCTGGGAGTTTGGCCTAGTGGAGAGTGCTTGCCTACCATGCACGAAGACCCGGGTTCGATTCCTCGGTACCACATACATAGAAAAAAGCTGAAAGTGGTACTGAGGCTCAAGTGGTAGAGCTCTAGCCTTGAGAAAGTCCAAGGACAGTGCTCAGGCCCACGACTGGCAAAAAAAAAAACCCCCAAAACAACAACAACAAAAAAACAAAACTTGTATGAGAAAGAGTATCATATAAGAATCACATTTTTTTTTTCTAGTTTGTTTGTTTTGCAGTCCTGGGGCTTGAACTCTGGGCCTGGACACTGTCCCTGAACTCTGCAGCTCAAGGCTATCACTCTACCCCTTGAGCCAAAGCCCCACTTCCAGTTTTCTAGTGGTTAATTGGAGGTAAGAGTCTCAAGTTCTTTAGTTCCCAGGCTGGCTTTGAACGGTGATCCTTAGCTCTCAACTTCCTGAGATCTGAGCCCGGCTTGAAAATTTCTATATTTAAACATTATCACAATATTTAAAAAAAAGAAAAGAAAAAGAGATAAATTGTACTCTAATCTGGTTTCTGTTTCTGGCAGATCAAGGTTCTTTGATATGTTAGTTAGGGATTCCGAATTGTTAAGAGTAGAGTAATTATTTACAGCCTAGCCAAGGTGGAGATTCTGATTTTTCCTGAGATAATTTTTTTTTCCTCACCGACCTTCCTGCCTGGGCTGACCTTGAACGGTGATCCTCAGATCTCAGGCTCCTAAATAGCTTGGATAACAGGTGTGAGGCACCAGCACCAGCTCGGGCTCTTGTCTTCTGCCAGACAAGAGGGAGCCCTTTCCCTGGTGGCTGAAAAGAACAGGAGTACGAGCCTTGGATTGTCATTTCTTGACATTTCTATGGAAAGCCAGTTCTACTTCACGTTCCAAATCCCTGAATTTAATGACTTAGGCCACAGAAATCCAAGATCAATAATGTCTTCAGTTAATGTTTTCCTTCAGAGAAATTCTCTGATGGTCTGAGTTTTGTGGAGAATGGAAATAAGTTACAAAATGAAATTTAAACCACACTTGGCTTCCAAATATCTTCCCATAAATTACAAATTCCACAGTGTGTCTAATGGGCCACTAAGATTAACAATGCAAATGATCTCAGACATGATCAAGCTAGTAAGAAGTTGAGGGATGGCGTTAAGAAGACTTGACAGAGAACATAAAAGAGAAGGGACTGATGATCAGAAAGGCCCGGAGAAGCACTGGATGTAATTTTAGCTCACCTCTCAAGATGTTTCCTTTATGGGTAGGTCTGAAAGGCACTTCAGGGACTGAGCCCAACATTTTGAGGGATCTTTTAATCAGCCTCGGCCATGACTAGCAGGGAAAACATTAGAAAGACAAGGCCAACAGAGCATGCGGAATTCATCAACATCTGAGGTTATTAGTTTTTACTCTCTGTCTTTGGTTAGCCAAGTCCCAGAAGTTCAAAATCCCTGCTGAACCACTAACCAAAACCTGAGCCACCATCACTGTTGCATGGACAAATGAGAGTCACTTTAATTGACATTCCTGTCTCCATTCTGTCCCATTTTATCCATTCCCCACATAGTTCTTCCCCTGCTTAAACACAGTTCAAATCATATTATTCCCTGCTTAAAACTTTTAATGCTTTCTGTTGTTCTTGAAATAAAATTCAATTTTCCTATAAGTTCTTGCTACTTTCTGTGACTTCATCTGATAGATTGTTCTTCTAAATTACTACCTTTTTGACAGATTGTGCTCCTTTCTGTCTGCAGTATATGCCACACTCTTTCCTACCTTAAGATCTTTACATTTGCTATTTCCTTTGCTCTAAATGTTTTTTTTTTTTCTCCCCTTTCTGGTCTTGAGCTTGAGTCTCTCAGTTCTTCATATGGCTGGACTTGGGCACAAATATTACCTCCTTCCTCAACCACTCTATCCAAACTGATCTTCCCTCTCTGTCCTTTTCCTCCTGTTTCTTTCATAGCACTGATCATACTTCATAATTATCTCAGTTTATCATTGCATTTTCTTTTCTCTTCCCTGTAGGAGGGAAATTCCACAAAGACAGGTGCTTTGTTACTGTATTGTGCTACTCTAATTACTAAGCAATGTCTGGCAAATCAGTCACTGAATAAAAATCTGGTGAATGGATAGGTATAGAGATAAGGAAACCACCACCACTAAAAAAAAAAGCCCTGATTTGTTGATCCTTTTCAGATTGGATATGATATACACTAGGTGTATATACTTAACTTATAGGCAAGGACAGGAGGAAGAATTGGGGAAAAGTAAAAGAAGGGGTGACAATGTCCAAAGAAGCAATATACTCACTACTTGACATATGAAATGGAAACCCCTATGTACAACAACTTAGTAACAACAATGAAATTATTTTTAAAAATCAGATTGGAGATTTTTGACATTCTTCCCTTGCCTTCTATTCAGGTTTGGAAAATTCTTCTGAAGTATTTCTTATATAAGTGCTAGGACATGCTCAGGATTCCGGCTCTCCTTAGTATCTTTGGTCTTGTTTTAGATCAAGAGAGATACAGGATTATGTGATTGTATTTAATAGTGATTAGCAATGGGGCTCTGGTGGAGCCATAGCATGGAGCTTTAGAACTGGAGGAAACCTTCAGGACGCTCTTATCCAGTGTTGCCCAACTGTGAATTAAAGTTGTCAGGGAGGCCTTTTCTCTCCATGCTACTAGCACTTTGTTTACAGTAATAAGCTTCTCTCTTTCTCTCTTTCTTTCTTGCCAGTCCTGGGGTATTAGCACTTTGTTTACAGTAATAAGCCCCCCCCCCTCCTTCTTTCTTGCCAGTCCTGGGGCTTGAACTCAGGGCCTGCACACAGTCCTTGGGCTTTCTCAAGACTAGTGTTCTACCACTTGAGCCACAGCACCACTTTCGGGCTTTTCTGTGTATGTGGTACTGAGGAATGGAAGCCAGGACTTTATGCATGCTAGGCAAACACTCTACCACTAGGCCACACTCCCAGCTGCCCCACCTCTTATTTTTTGGCCAGTCTTGGGGCTTGAAATCAGGGCCTGTGCTCTATCCCTGAACCTCTCTGTGCTCAAGGCTAGTAGTCTACCATTTTAGCCACAGCACCACTTCCAGCTTTCTCTGAGTTTATTAGAGATAGAATCTCACAGACTTTCTTGCATAGGCTGGCTTCAAACTTGTGAGCCTCAGCTCTCAGCCTCCTGAGTTGCTAGGATTACAGGCATGAGCCACCAGTAGCAGCTGGACCATCCACTCTTGTTCCACAGATATGAAACTGAAGCTCAGAGTTGGAAGGGAGTTTCTCAAGTAGATGCTTTAAATAGAGCTTAACCTACAACCTCTTCTCTGAACCACTCTTTCTACTCTTAGATAAACTTCTCTCCCTTGACAAAAGTAGAGTTATAGAAAAATAATCCATTTATTTAGTATCAGCTTTCAGGCAGACTCAGATCTTGGAACACTATATGCATTTAATTCTTTTAAAAGACTACATGTCACAGCTAAGAATACTGAAACTGAGAATATAAAGACACAGGGGTGATGGGACAAAAACAGCAGTCAATCTCAGTCTAGAGGCACAGAAAATTGATATTTCCCTGAAAATAAAAAGGAAAGAGCTGGGCTGGGAGTTTTCCCTAGTGGTAGAGTTCAATTTCTTGGTACCACATACACAGAAAAAGACAGAAGTAGTGCTGTGGCTCAAGTGGTAGAGCTCTAGCCTTGAGGAAATCCCCAAAAACAGTACTCAGGCCCTGAGATCAAGCCCCAGGACTAGAAAAAAACCGAAAAATCAAAAAGGAAAGAGCTTTCTGTGAAAGGAATTAAAACAACTACCACCACCACCACCAAACCCCAAAACCTGGATTTAAAATTCCTTCAGTTCTAAATCCACAGCTGAAGTTGTCAAGTCAGAGGACTAAAGATGTCCTGCAAAGGAAGGATAATGCGTTCGCTCAATCACTAGCACTTCTTCCTCAGCAGATATATGCTGCCCTTTGGGTTGTCAGAGATAACCCTCCACAGCTAGGAAGCAACTCCTCAGGGAATGAACCCATTCCAGCAGTCAGGGACTGGAATGAGTCAGACACATCTGGAGTTGAGGGGAGTCTGACATTTTCATTTTTCAACAGAAATCTTGTGAAATATAAAGGAAGGGACTATTTGAGGGAAGTAGAGACCTCTCTTTTATGGCTAGTAGGGTTGGAGCAGTAGGATGGTAAAGAATGGGGGAAGAAGCCCGTACCGGGGCTCACGCCTGTAATCCTAGCTACTCAGGAGGCTGAGATCTGAGGATCAAGGTTCAAAGCCAGCCCGGGCACAAAAGGACCTGAGACTCATCTCCAATTAACCTCTAGAAAACAGGAAGTGAGTCTTGGCTCTAGGGTGCAGTAGTAGCCTTGAGCTGAAGAGCTCAGGGACAACGCCCAGGCAGAGCTCAAACCCCATGACCCCCCCCCCCACACACACACACAAAAAGAATGGGGAAGAGGGCTGGGAGTTTGGTCTAGTGGTGGAGTGCTTGCCTAGCATGCACAAAGGCTAGTGTTCTAGTCCTTTGTATCACATATCTAGAAAAAGCTGGAAGTGGTACTGTGGCTCAAGTGGTAGAGCTCTGCCCCTGAGAAAACCCAAGGATAGTGCTCAGGCCCTGAGTTCAAGCCCCAGGACTGGCCAAAAAAAAAAAAAAGAATGGGGGAAGAGGAGAAAGCTTGGAGATAATAACAAAGCTTTTTTTTTTTTCTCTGTTGCTGAATGTAGGTTCCTCTGTGTCCTCTTTTAAATAAGCCGTGATCTTGACTTCCAGTCGTGTCTTTGGTCTGCTTGGTGTAAGCAAGACTCTTGCTAAGTCAATTAGGTGACCATCAACCCTTGAAATTTAATCAAGTTTCCATTCTCCACCCTTGATGTATATGCCATTGCCTAGAAAGCATCTCATTAGGTCAGTTTAACATGAATCCTCTAACCTTAGTGTTTCCTCTTAGCAATTTTCCATCCATTGTCTTTCTTCATTCTTTGACTAGAGATCCTGAGTTGATTTGCAGTATTCCAAAAGCAAAGAAAAGCAAAAGACACTTCACTATGCCATCAGTGTAGCCTCCTCAAGCCTCAGCATACCAAATGTCCAATATCATTGAAGCAGTGCAAACTCATCCACAATTTAAGGTATTAACCCAAGCTTTCATCTAATTGATTTTTTTTTTTACCAGTCCTGAGCTTGAGTTCAGGGCTTGAGCACTGTCCTTGGGTTTTCCCAAGGCTAGAACCCTACCACTTGACCCACACCACTTCTGGCTTCTTTTTTTCTATGTATGAGGAATCGAACCTGGGTCTTTGTGCATGCTAGGCAAGCACTCTACCACTAGGCAAAACTCCTGGCCCCTAATTGATCTTTAATACAAATGGGTACCCATTTCTTTTGCCAGTCCTGGACCTTGAACTCAGGGCCTAAACATTGTCCTTGGGCTTTCTCAAGGCTAGAGCTCTACCACTGAGCCATAGCAACACTTCTGGCTTTTTTTCTTATATATGTGGTACAGGTCTTCGTGCATACTAGGCAAGCACTCTACCACTAGGCCAAACTCCTGGCCCCTGGGTGCCCAGTCTTAAAAATCAAATAGTTTTTTGGGGGTGCCACTCCTGGGCTTGAACTTAGGGCCCAGGTGCTGTCCCCGGGCTTCTTTTGTTCAAGGCTAGCACTCTACCACTTGAGCCATAGCAGTACTTCTAGATTTTTTGTGGGGGAGGGTGGTAGTTTTTAGTGGAGAAAAGTCTCACAGACTTTCCTGCCTGGGTTGGCTTCAAACTGTGATCCTAAGATCTCAGCTTTCTGAGTAGCTAGTATTACAGGTGTGAGCCACCTACTGTAATAAGTCTGTAAGCCACCTGTAAGTCTGCTTACATGCAGACTTATCCCCCAAATGTTATATTCTGCTCTTTAATAGTCATCAGAATTCATCTGCAGTGCTACAAACAACTTCCTGAAGACACCAAAATAAAAGTAATAAAATGTGTTTGGGTTGAGGCTGAGTAGTTCTTTCTTAGAATAATTTTTTTATATATATTTTTTCTTTTGAATGCTAGGAAATAGGATAAGCAGGGTAAAGAGGAATGAAAAGCAACTTGTTTGATTTTTTCACTTTTTTTTTGATGAACCTCCTTATGACTACTCTGACCTTCAAAGGTAGTGGTAGAGTGCTTGCCTAGCATGCACTAGGTTCGATTCCTTGGTACCATATATACATACAAAAAAAGTTGGAAGAGGTGCTATGGCTCAAGTAGTAGAGCTCTGGCCTTGAGAAAGCCCAAGGACAATGCTCAGGCCCTGGGTTCAAGGCCCAGGCTGGCAAAAAAAATAAGTCAATAGGATCTGGCTAATTTTCCAAGAAGTAAGGAATAATCAAGAAATTCTTTTCTCCTTCTGGAAGCAGATAAAGTTTTCAACTTAATCCATCTGCTGCTTGTCAAAGAGTGAAGAAGAAGGAACAAGCTTTTTTCACTTTGCAGCAGAGGAGGTTTGCTGTTCATTTGTTTGGAATCTCACACAATATCAAGAAAACAATCAGTCATCCCACAAACATAATTTCAAACTTCCACTTCATCACACAGGCATGCAGATTCATGCAGATCTACCTTGAAAACAGCAAGTGTTTTATCAGCTGACGAGCAGTATTAAGCAGACCAGGAGAACAAGTTTTGACAAAAGAAAAGTTAGTAAAAGATAAGCTTTACAGCTCATAAAGCATAACCTTCGAGAACAATATAGAATGTCTAAAGGCATTGGAAGAAAAGAAGATTGGTTCCTCCTACTTACAGTCCAAGTGACTATGCCTTAACCAGCCTAAGGGAAGTCAGAGCAGAGCGTCCTCTCTGTTCTCGGGTAGCAGAAGCAGGGCATGCTGCTGTGGAATACTTTAAAGACCCAGAAACCCCACCTTATCCCTTTGTTTTCAGCCAAAAACTGAATATGTACACTCATTCCAGTGGCCAAAAGTTTTGTGGTCTGGCCTCTCCATATTTCTCTCAGACTTTGAAATTGAAATTGGTGTTGACATTGAGGTTGGAAGGGGTGGAAGCAAAGTGGTTGCACTCTATAGGCAGACTTTAATGAGAATTTAATTCAGAATCAACCTCAGGAGACAGAATGAAACTCAGGCTTAATAAGGTAACCTGGAAAAACAAATCCTGCCTAGCCTGGAAAGAAGCAAACAAACAAATGCTGTCAATTTCATTTAGAAATACTGGATGGGCTAAAGAAGAGTTGATAGAGAAATTACACCAAATAGATAGGTAGATTCTCTGGCCTGGCCAGTCTCTTTAGGGACTTGCAACAGTGGTCTTCTAATTTTCAAATTTCGATGTAATTTTTCACCAGTTTCAAGGAGCTGATTTTTCTGCTGACTCTGTAAATGATTAGGCTGTGGCTCTCTTCCTTAATCACTTGGTTTTTATTTGAATCAGCTAGAATTTCTAAGACCCCAGGGTGATGTGAATCTTAGAGGCCTTGCAGGAAGACATGCAGTTCAATGCTGGGTACTACAGAAAGCGGTGGGATGGTGGGGCAGGGGTGACACAATCCTGCATTCATTTACTCTGGTCCAGGGACCAAATTCTTTTTGGTGGTCTGCAGGGACAAGAACACCTTGAAAGTGGAGTGAGTAAAGTGACCTGTGTCGGGGTCCTTTGTCCCCAGTCCCTCTTGAAGAGGGATGGGAAAAACACACCCCAACCAGTCCAAGCCTCGAGAGGAGAGCCCACTGTCCTCCCGCACTCAGCCTTGCTTCTCCAGAGCACAGAGACGCCACGCAGCTTCATCAAGGCAAGAATCTCTCTCCCTCTAAAACTCCCCTCCTTATATTGGGTGCGGGAGCCTATCAGCACGACGGGTGGGCAGGATAAAGAGGTCCACTTGTTTACCCCTACTACAGGTCTCAGCAGAAAGTTATTAGAATGGCGTTACTCGGCCCCCAACAACCTGGATTCTAGGTCATTTTTTCTTTGTGATCTTGAGCAAATTATATCAATTATCTGAACACCACAACTCATTTACTTACTGTACTGGGAAAAGAGGATCAGGTAAGATCATATAAATAACCTGAAAAAAACTGAAGCACTCCACAAATGTGGATGTTTCCTAAGATCCTATTTTATTGATTGATTGATTGCCAGTCCTGAGGCATGAACTCAGGGCCTGAGCAGTATCCTTGGACTTTCTCAAGGCTAGCCCTCTACCACTTGAGCACCACTTCTGGCTTTTTCTATGTATGTGGAATTGAACTCGGGTCTTCAAGCATGCTAGGCAATCACTTTACCACGAGACCAAACTCCTGGCCACCTAAAATTTTATTTTTATTTGTTATTATTTTTTGGTTTTAGGTCCCCCTTGAGCTCTTTTGCATAAGGCTAACACTCTTGCACTTGGAAGAAGGCTAGCACTTTGAGCCACAGCTCTGTTTCTGTTTTTTTGTTTTGCTTTTTTGTGGTCATTTTGATATGAGTCTCATGGACTCTACGGCTGGGCTGGCTTTGAACCATGATTTCAGGCATGCTGGTACCTGGTTTTGTTAGCTGCGTTTTGACTCATCATATGACTCAATAAGCAAGTCATTTGGCTCAACAATTTGAAAGGGGTTGGGAGGAAAGGGAGCAATATCCTAAGTCAAATGAATATGAGATAATCTGATGAGGGGTTGAGAGAAGCAGAGTTAAGTGGAAAAGGAGAAAAAGAAGCAGAAAGAATTTAGATTCCTAGAGAAAGTCTTATCTTGGATGCTGATTTTAATCTTAAAATATATTAAAAATATGATATTATGAGGAATATGTTTACAATAAGAAATTATTTTTCAAGCCAGGCAGTGGCGCACACCTGTAATCCTAGCTACTCAGGAGGCTGAGATCTGAGGACTGCAGTTCAAAGTCAGCCCAGGCACGAAAAGTCCGTGAAACTCTTATCTCCAATTAACCACCAGAAAACCAGAAGTGGTGCTGTGGCTCAAGTGATAGAGTACTAGCTTTGAGCTGAACAGCTCAGGGACAGTACCCAGGCCCAGAGTTCAAGTTCCATGGCCAACAACAATTTTTTTCTTTTTCTCTAAAACTCGTTAGCCAGGAGATAATTCAGGGAAGATGACAGAACATGAAACACCAGGAAATCTATCTCCATACTTACCTACACAAAAATTACACTGTCTTAGCTGGGATTGCAGGCATGTGCCAGCATGTTGGTTTGATTCAATCCTAATAAAATTTTATTTATTATTCTTGTCTTATTGGGCTAGCTAGTGTCTCCAATATGATATTGAATGAAATAAAGCATTCTTGCTATTTTTTAAACAAAAAATATCTTCAATGTTTTAAGATAATATAGTTTTATAGATACCCTTTACTAGAGTATGGTTTCTGGTTCTTTTAAAATCATAATTGGATACTATACTTTTTTTGTTAGTTGGTACAATCATATGGTTTTTTTTCCTTTAGTTTGTTAATGTGGTAAAATTAATTTGTTTTATATTATTAAACCTATTTTACATAAAAGTATAAACACAACTTGCTTATGTTAAACTCTATACAATGCTAGATTCAGCTAATTTTTATTTAAAATTATTTTATTTATAAATGAACTTAACATATCATTTTCCTTTTTTTGGCATCCAAGTTATAATGAACTATGTTCTCTTTTCATATATAAGTGTAATATAGAAATAAAATACATCCATAAATGATATTTATCTTTTATGTACTATATTTATATTGTATTTAAATATATATAATTTTAAGTAGTTGTGCAGAGTTTCAATTTAACAAGTCAGATCATAAGTACATGTTGTTTAATGTTGCTCCTTCCATTATTCTCCCCAATCTTCTACTCCAGAACTATGTTCTTTGCTTTTTTTTTCCCTTGAAATTTTGTGTAAGATTGCTTGTTCAGAGACTGATGATGTGGCTCAGTGGTAGAGTATTTGCCTAGCAAATACCTAGTACTGTCATAAAAAACAAAGAGGGGAAGGAAGGAAGGAAGGAAGGATTAAAGAGTGAGAAAGGTTTCCTATTTTCTTGAAATTTTGGTACAATTTACTATGTAGTCTTTTCCAACTGCATAATTTAGAATAGGCTAAGATTTTAAAACTATGACCACATTTTATTAATGGCCATTTAACAATTAAGTTTTTTGCTTTCTGAATCAATTAGAATCTATTTTATGTTTTCAAGTTTTTGGCCTAAATTGTTCATACTATTCTCATCTATTTAATCTCTTTATCACTGTGGAGCCTCAAGGGAGCATTAGAACAGAGGCTTTTTTGATTATCTTGTAGCTTATTTGTGAGAAGTAGAAGTGAGTCATCTATCATTTGTAATATTGTTTACTTTTGCATTCTCTTAATACCAAAGGTATTTCGAACGTACTATTTTTTTTTTACTTTGTGAATATCCTTTATATTTGATTCCCTTTTTTTTTGTTGTTGGTGGTGGTAGGGCTTGAACTCTGGGCCTAGCCTTGAGCGCTTCAGCTACTGCTTTACCACATTGAACCGCAGCACCACTTCCAGTTTTCTGGTAGTTAATTGGAGGTAAGAGTCTCATAGACTTTCTTGCTTGGGCGGGCTTTGAATGATGATCCTCTTAGATCTCAGCCTCCTGATTAGCTAGGATTATTGGCAGGAACCACTGGCACCTGGCTTCTTTTCTGATTTTTATTGCATTTTTTTTTTTTTTGCTTTCTTTAGGTTTATTCTGGTATTCTTTTTCTTATCTTTATAGGCTAGATGTTTATTAACCTGGAATACTTTCAGAAATATAAGGGAAGTACATATATTTTGTACTTTCTTAGAATTTGTGGTGACAGTGGGGTTTGAGCCCAGGACTTTACACTTTTCTTTTCTTTTCTCTTTCTTTCTTTCTTTCTTCCTTCCTTCCTTTTTTTTTTTTTTTTTTTTTTGCAAATCCTGGTGCTTGAACTCAGGGCCTAGACACTGTCCTTGTCCTTGTTCAAAGCTAGTGCTCTGTCACTTGAGCCACAGCACCACTTCCGGCTTTTTGTATATGTGGTACCAAAGAATCAAATCCAGGGCTTCATGCATGCTAGGCGAGTGCTCTACCATTAGGCCACACTCCAGGCTAGTTTTAGACTTACTTAACTACTCCTTTAAACTCCATCCTTTAAACTATAATAAATTTTTTAAAATTTCAGTGTTTTCCACTGGACTCTTCAGAATTTCTATTTTCTTACATTCTTGCCAATAGTGGATATACAAGACTTGTTTTCCCCAATCAGATGTGGAGGGAATATGTCTTATTCATCATGTCTCTAATACTTAGAATAAGACACAGGATAAATCCTGGGTTAATCTTTGCATACTGATTAAATATAAAGGAAATGGAATTCATTTTAAAATATGAGGGAAGATTTTACTGAAGCCAGCACGAGATGGAATGGTTTATGCATGTTCACATGTTCTTCAGGATTGAAGATTTTGAAGGATAGACTGAATTAGTGCTTGAAAAGACTAAAAGTGTCTATCTCATAGAAGAGGCTAAATCGTAGACTCTTTAAAGTTCAAGTCAACTCTGAATTTTAAAAAGATTCTATGGATCTGAAAGAATGGAACCCACCCGTTCATTCTTTCTTCATTTTAGAGAATGTTTATGAAGTGGGAGTGAAATGATGCAAAGGTGGCAAACAGAAATTGTAGGATAGTTTGGAGCAGAGACAGAGTGCATAGGCTGGAAGAAGAACACCAACACCACACTTATCTTACTTTATAATTTGGCTGAATTTCAAATAGAAAAAGTGTGAGAACAGGTTTCTTTCTTCCTATTTTTTTCGCTCATACTTTAAAATGAATTGGGTTTCTTGGTGTTTATGTTCAGTAGAACCGGAGTAATAGACCCTTGCTTTTCCAAGAGATAAGGCCCTGGAGGCTAAAGAAACAGAGTAGCCTTGACCCTTGACAATTTTGAGGATACTGAAGCAAATTAAATTTCATAATAGGGTTAGAAAATATTCCACATGGTATAAAATCTGAGTAATTAATTTACAGAATTACTAGTGTATGCCAGGCATTATGTTAGATATCAGCGCTAGAGAGGAAAACATAGTGTATTTTGTGCATTCAATAATATTTGTAATCTAGGGCTGGGAGTTTGGCCTAGTGGTTAAGTGCTTGCCTAGCATGCACAAGGACCTGGGTTCAATTCCTCTATACAAAATACATAGAAAATCTGGAAGTGGTGCTGTGGCTCAAGTGGTAGAGCACTAGCCTTGAGGAAAGCCCAAGGACAGTGCTCAGTCCCTGGGTTCAGTCCCCAGAACAATATATTTATATTGTAATTAATAGAAGGGTTACAGTTATATTCACTAGATAAAAGGTGTATTACTTCACACACATTGATACCCCTTCTCATGTTTTTAATCCCCATTTCCCTCCTCGCCACCCCTGAATCACAAAATGTTCTTTGCCCAGACTTCTTGTCTAGACAACAAATCCTTATTCAGATCTTGAACTTCTTGCCTAGGCATACATTCACAATTTGCTTTTAAAAAAAATACAGGTTTCATAGCCAGGTGCGGTGGCTCACACCTGTAAACCTAACTATGCTGAGATGTGAGAGAATTGACATTTAAAGCCAGCAAGAGCAGAAAAGTCCCTGTGTGTGAGATTCTTATCTCCAATTAACCACTCAAAAAACAAAAACAAAACTGGAGGGGCTGGGAGTTTGGCCTAGTGACAACCCCAGGCTGAGTTCAAGCCCTATGACCCACCCACCAAAAAAAAAAATAGGTTTCATGACATGAGAAGAGATATCAATTTTGGAGAATGTGCCCATAACCTGATGAATGTAACTGTAACCCCTCTATACATTATCCTGACAATAAAATATAATTAAAATATGTTTTAGATGTTCTGTGTCATTTGTGGTCTGAGTACTTGAGTGATGGAGAATGAAAGGAAATAACATGGGGAATTAACTAGTACTTCTCTTGATACTAGTGGATGCTCAATTGGCTGAATGGCAAAGCTAAAGCAAAATACAATATCAAGACAATTTGTTTTTGCCAGTCATAGGGCTTAAACACAGAGCCTGGGCATTGTCCTTGGGGGGTCATGAGGCTTGATCAAGGCCTGGGCGCTGTCCCTGAGATCTTCAGCTCAAGGCTACCACTCTACCCTTGAGCCAAGCCACACTTCCCATTTTCTAGAGATTAATTGGAGATAAGAGTCTCAGGTCCTTTTGTGTCCAGGTTGGCTTTGAACTTTGATCCTCAAATCTCAGCCCCCCCCCTTTTTTTTTGCTTCCAAGTCTTATTGATTTTGTAGTATCTTAGTGAAACTTCTTGATGCTAAAGTTTGAAGGAAGATCCTTAATGAGAATATTTCATATTTTGTTTGTTTGGGTTTTTTTGTTCGTTTTGTTTTCTGGTCATATGGCTTGAACTCAGGGCCTGGGCTCTGTCCCTGAGTTCTTTTGCTCAAGGCCAGCACTCTATCACTTTTGAGCCACCACACCACTTCCAGTTGTTGTTTTGTTTTGTTTTCCTGGTCCTGGTCTTGAGCTCATGGCCTGAGCATTGTCCTTGGGCTTTCTCAAGGCTACAGCTTCACCACTTGAGCTACAGCACCACTTCTGGCTTTTTCTATGTATATGGTACCGAGGAATCGAACCCTGGTCTTTATGTATGCTAGGTAAGTACTCTTACCACTAGGCCAAACTCCTGGCACCTCCAGTTTTGTTTTTTTTTTTTTTTGAGTGGTTAATTGGAGATAAGAATCTCACAGGGACTCTTCTGCTCTGGCTGGCTTCAAACTGCGATTCTCAGATCTTAACCTCCTAAGTATCTAGGATTACAGGTGTGAGACACTGGTGCCTGGCTCTGCTTGTTTTTTTTTTTTTTGCCAGTCCTGGGCTTGAGCTCAGGGCCTGAGCATTGTTCTTGGGCTTTTCTCAAGGCTAGCACTCTGCCACTTGAGCCACAGCACCACTTCCACCCTTTTTCTATGTATGTGGAATCGAGGAATCGAACCTGGGTCTTCGTACATGCTAGGCGGGCACTCTACCACTAAGCCAAACTCCCAGCCCCTGCTTGTTTGTTTTTGAGACAGGGTCTCACTATGTAATTTAGGTTAGCCCCAAACTCTTAATCTTCCTCAGCTTCCCAAATGTCGGGATTACAGAGGTGAATCACCACATCTAGTTTAGGAATAGCTCGACACTAGGACAAGCAAAGAACTGAAATAAGTTTTAAATGTCAATGGTTTTCATAAAAGTCTACAATTCACAAAATATTTAAGTTCTCATTAAATTCTAGTATAGTCATTCTATTTCAACAAATTCAAATATTTATTGAACCCACATTTTGTACCAGGAATCATCGGCACTGGTGATAATATAGTAGAAAACAATTAGACAAAAGCAAACAGATGAAGGAGTTTAAACCTTTACTATTCTGTAAATCCATTCTTTCTTATACTAAGAGTAATTAAGCAAATGACAGTTTAAACAAGATAAATAGCAATCTAAGATTCAGGTTACTATTTTGCTACCCTTAATTCTTATTTTTTTGCTCTCTAGAATGATCAGGATATAGCCCAACCCAGCATTAATAATTCTAACAGCTACTAAAGAGTGAATTCTTACTGTATGCCAGCTCCTAGATTAAGTAAGTGCTTTACATAGATCATATCACTTAGCATTCACAATGACCTAATAAAGTAGGTATTATCTTCATGGATGCTTGTAAAATAAAACAAAACTAACAAAAACAAGCACAGAGCCTCTTAACCAGTTTCATTACACTGCCTTTCAAATGTCCCTTAATAGTAGAAAGAAGCATAAGTGGTTGAATGCTTCCTAGGTGTACACCCTTGGACTTATCCTATAGGAAAAGCAGAAATCGGAAGGTTTTGTTCTTGCGCTCAAGAGCTCATCTCCTTTCCTGCCAAACCCAAAATTCAGTGAAGAAAAGAATTTAGGGGATCAGGGTGGCTGGGAGTGAGACTACAAGTTGAATAGATATGTGAGTCTCTTGGCGCTGAACCTTTCAGGAGTCCTCAACCCTGCCTAAACCCATCTTTCACCACTGCTTACTTTCCCTGCCCTTTGCACATTTTATGAACTCCATAGGCACCACGGAGTCTGATTTTGTTGGGGAAACAATGGAAGAGAATTTGGAGAATCTGCCTTAGGATTTTACAATCTGACAATTTGGAGAATTTGGTTTAGATCTGAGAGTGAAGAAAATCATTGCCAATGATGCAAAGAAAATCTCTGGGGAAAACTTGCATACCATCTTGGAGACAATTGGAGTAAAGGGCCATCTCTTTGAGGCACTATGTGACTAACTGTTCTACCACAGCCATTTCCTAATTTTACAGAACTAACTGGTGCATAAATTACTGAAAGATTTAATGGTGTATAATTAGTAGGAACAAACAGTGCTACTAGGTTTTATGATTATTCTGAATTTGTGAGCTTACTGGAGATGTCAGAGGCTGCCATGGTTCGATGCTACTGTTTATTACTTGAATGCTTACAGTTGCAAGTTAGGACAGAATAAGCCTCAGGTTGGTTTTGCCTCATTATTGCTTTCTTACACATCTTAGCACAGAATGAGGGCACTCTCTCACTCGTGACAATCTGTACTTTTCTTCATTAGAGTTGAAAAATTGTAATTATTTGTGTGGTTTGTATTTCCCTCCTACAGTATAAACTCCATCGAGGGAGGATTTAAAATTTGAATGCCTTTGTTTCCAAAGCCTTAGTGTGGGCCTAGCTGCAGAGATATTAAATTAGTGTCCAGTTAAAGAGAAATAAGTATGGATGATCTGAAAATGATTGAGCTGAAGAATTGAGAAGGACTTCAGAGCCTGCTTAATCTGGTCCACTTAAAGTTTATCTAAAATAGGAAACAGTTCCAGGATAGACAGCAAATGGCTGTTTCCATTGTTACATAAGGTTTTGTGGCAGAGCCAAAAGTCAGACTGATCCTCTTAATTCCCTTTTTTTTTTTTTTTAACATATTATACTTTTGGTTAATTAGAAGTCTTAGACCCAGAAATGTTAATTTCATTAAAAATTACTTTAACTTAATTTGATTCCAATTGTACTGACCAGACATTCAGATGTAGTAAAAGTTCATGTTTACTTGGAATCTTAGAATATAAGCTTATTTTTTTCCATATATTTTTATTGTAGTTAATAAAAGAGTTACATTATATTCACCAGATAGAAGGTGCATTACTTCACAAACATTGATACCCTTTCTCATGTCATGGTCCCCATTTCCCTCCCCCGTGCCCCCACTCATCTTGATTTCCCCCCTTCCGTATCCAATTTCAAATAACCAATTAAGCATATATAGAATATATCAGATAACAAGGTGAAATATTGTAACAATATGAGATAACCAAGGGACAGCAAAAGAGATGAGAGATAACAGTACATTAAGGACAACAGTCACTCATTGTTTCTATATCCTAGAGGTCCTTAAATTTAGTGTCACACTATATGGCCTTATGTATCTAGATTTTGTTCTATTGTAAATCAATATGAGCTTTTTTTTTCTTAACTATCCCTTTAATTCACCAACAGAGCTTCTACTGTAAACATAACCTGTTGTCTAATATGTAAGTATAGCCTGCATATAGAATGATATCTTTTTTGTTTTTGCTTTTTTCAGTCATGGAGCTTGAGCTCAGGGGCAGTGCCCAGGCTCCAAGTTAATGCCCTAGGAACTGGCATCAAAGCAACAACAAAAAAGAAGGTGTCTGGACCAGGAGTTTGGCCTAGTAGTAGAGTGCTTGCCTAGCATGCACAAAGACCCAGGTTCGATTCCTCTATACCATATACAAAGAAAAAAAAGGCCAGAAGTTGTGCTGAGGCTCAAGTGGTAGAGCTCTAGCCTTGAGAACGTCCAAGGACAGTGCTCAAGCCCTGAGCTCAAGCCTGGGACTGGCCAAAAAATAATCCAAAACCAAAACCAAACCAAAACAACAACAACAAAAAATGGTGGTGCGCTGCCAGTGGCTCACACCGGTAATCCGAGCTACTCAGGAGGCTGAGATATGAGGATCGAGGTTCAAAGCTAGCCGGGGCACAAAAGGAGACTCATCTCCAATTAACCCCCAGAAGTGAGTCTTGGCTCAAGGGTAGGGTGGTAGCTTTGACCTGAAGAGTTCAAGGACAGCGCTCAGGTGGAGTTCAAGCCCCAGGATTCCCCTCCCACCCAAAAGAAAAGGTGTCAGGTAGCTTGTTTGTTGAACTCAAGATAGTAATAATGTAGTCATAACTAACACTGATGAACAGCTTCCTATGTCAGGCTTATTTATGGAGGAGGATTTCAGAACTTAGGTGAAAAAACTTATCTAGTGTCTTAGGGCTATAAAGTTGATATAGCAGTTTCATTTTTATTTTCCTCAAACGAAATTTTCTTCCTCTCCCACTTGCTTCTATGAACATTCATGTAAAAGACATTGTATGGACAGATATTTTCATTTCTCTTGGGTAAATACACAAGAGTAGAATGGGCTAAGTCATATGCTAGGTGTACAGTATATTTATTATTTCAGGAAATTGCCAGATAATCTTTTGAAGTAGCTGCACTTTTTCACATTCCCTTTAGTAGTATATTATCGGGAGGCATTCTTACCTATATCTTCTATATCTTGCTGAATAGCCAAGAGGGCAAGAGTACAAGGCTTTTTTTTTTTTTTTTCTCGGTGCTTGAACTTGGAGTAGGCATTGTCTCTGAGCCTATTTGTGCTCATGGTTAGTGCTCTATCACTTGAGCTACAGAGCCACTTCTAGCTTTTTCTAAGTAGTTGACTGAGGATAAGAGTCTCTCAGACTTCCCTGCCCAGGCTGGCCTAAATTGATGATCCTCAGATCTCAGCCTCCTGAGTAGCTAGGATTATAGGTGTGAGCCATCAGAACCTAGTGGCTCGAGTACAAGGCTTTGACTGTCCTTTACTTAGGCAATGTCTACCCTTTACCCAAGATTGTACTTGCAGTAAGCAACCTTGTACCAAATGTGCCTAGGACAGAAACCAGACTCATTTGACTGTTATTATAAAACAGCAGGTTCCCCAAGCTCAAGGATCGTCTCTTTTAATGCAATCTACCACATGCACTCATATATATCTGGTACTTGTGGGGATTTGAGAGGCAAGTATCTTTTACCATGTTGCTGCTGCTACTGCTCCTGGGCACTGAGCAATAAGTACTCTGCCTTTGACCCAGAACTCTCGTATCTTCTGCCAGCATCCCTCAAATAGTACCATGCTAATTTATTAGCTCATAAGGAGGATTAAAATCAAGCTTCAAACCTAAGAGGTTTTTATTTTCTGCTAGTCCTAGCGCTTGGGTACTGGGCACTACCACTTAACTTTTTTTCGCTCAAGGATAGTGCTCTACCATTTGAGCCATGGCTCTACTTTTTGGCTTTTATTGGTGGTTAATTGAAGATAAGAGTCTCAAGAACTTTCCTGCGTGGGCCAGTTTTGAACCACAATCCTCAGCTTTCAGCCTTCTGAATAGCTAGGGTTACTGGTGTGAGCCACTCTGCTTAGCACATTTTTAGGTTCATAAGGAATCTCCCTTTGGATTGCCACAGTGGAGGTATATTGGTTATTTGTGCTTTTTGTTTTTTTGAGACCCGTCATTCATTCAGATCATTTTTCCATTTGTTGATTGCATTCTTTTTCTGGTGTTTAATATATGTATATATATATATATTTGGTGGTCTGGAATTTAAACTCAAGGCTTCATGCTTGAAGCCACACCTCAGCCCCTTTTAGCATTAGTTATCTTTAAGACAGGGTTTTCTTTTGTGCCTAGGGTGGGGCCTCAGACTGCAGTCCTCTTACCAATCCTTCATACAAAGCTAGAGCTGCAGGGTAATTTTCATAATACCTAACTTTTTGTGTTGAGACAGAGTCTCTAACTTTTTTATTTTACTACATCTGGCCTTGAATTTCCACCTTGTAAGTAGTTGGGATTACAGGCATATACCATCATACCTGGATCTTCGTTGTTTATGTTTTTGAGTTCTTACATATTATGAACATTAATCCTCAATCAGATTCTTCACTCACTTTGTAGGATGTCACGTCCCTCTATTAAATGCATTCTTTGCTGTGCAAAAGCTTTTTAATTAGATGAAGTCTCATTTGTCAGTTCCTTTTTTTCTATTTTTTTAATCATGTCTTAACCTTATTTCCTAAGCTATTTAACTCCTATTCAGAGGCTAAGTTATTACGCCCATATTTTGAAGGATTTTCTTCTAGTAATCTCACAGTTTCAAGTCTTACATCAAGGTATTTGATCTATTGTGAGTTGGTTTTGTTCATGAGGAAAAATAGGGGTCAGTCTTCTATATGTGGATATTTAGTTTTCCTAGTACCACTTATTAAAGAGACTGTCTTTTTGTAAATGTATGAACGTCTCAGTCTATTCTTTTCTATTTGGACCCAAGAATTTTGATGATGAGATGATGACAAATACTTGAGTTTATGTGTCCACTGGATAGCTGGCCTTAGTTACAATGCAACTTGGCTCTGCCTCTTAGCTTTTTGTGCTCAAGGGTAGTGCTCTACCATTTGAAGCACAGCTCTACTTTCTGCTTTTCAGTGGTTAATTGGAGATGAATCTCATGGACTGTCCTGTCCCAGCTGCCTCTGAATCCTTAGATACGAGTTTCCTCAAGAGCTAGGATTAACAGGCATGAGCCATCAGCGCCTGACTGAGATATAATTTTGAGATGAACGACATGGGTTCCTAAGGCAGGTAGGGTTACAGGATACTCCTAGGAATGGAACAGTGACTGGTCTTGCCCAAGTGGTAGCTGGGTGTGCAGATAGATAGATAGCAATTATCATTTCAGTTAATGCGGGTTGGGATGGCGTGTGTGTGTGTGTGTGTGTGTGTGTGTGTGTGTGTGTGTGCGCGCGCTTAAATGAGACATTGAAATGCCTGAATAGCTGTTATTCACTCTGTTCAGAGTTGGAGGAGGAAAGGATACTATCATGAAAATGGGACAGCAAGGCTGATAGCCCTAGCCAAAATGCAGTGGAATTGTCAATGATTCGGGACTCTCAAAAGCTGAAATAAATGGTACCAATTTTAAGGCTCTTTAGTTTTGGTGGTTGAGGTCGGGGGTGGGGGGAAGTAAAGCAATTGGGAATTTGGTTGAACTGTTAGAGTGATCGAACAGAAAATGGATTTAAAAGTTAGGTGTCTTTTCCTAGTATAGCGGCACCACCTGCCTGATATAGCCTCCAAGTGCAATGCTAAAAAACAGAACAACAAAACCAAACCCAGGAGGTGCTTAACCTGCTCCTAAGCTCTCACTGAAACGGAACTCCTGACACAGGGAGACTGACTCTTTTGCTTTACTTATAATCCCATCTTGGGTAGGTCAATTGAGACTTGGACAGCTAACTCATGACGGTCTCACTATTCAGATGGAGATGGTATACATAAGAGCATTGGGTCTCTTTGAAAACGTAGCTTCTTCCTCTAGGGAGAACTTTTCTCTTCCCTCACCACATGAAACAAAGCTGCTGTCTTAGTTGGCTCACAGAGGTTCTCCTAAATGCCTGACTGGTTCCCTGATGCTAAAATGAAAGCAGACGCTGGTGTCCACTGCATAGCTGGCCTCAGCTGACAACACAGCTGCAGCAAGAGGCGGTAAGAAGTGAGAATGAAAGACAATGCTTTTCCCAGAGGGCTGTTCAGGCTACGCTTTTTATTGACTCTTGGGCCACTGGCCCAGCTCTCTGGTCTGCTATTTGCAAGATTACTGGAGAGCAGATTAAAGGCACCTCTTTTGGGTCATGGACTCTGGAAGCAAACTGGAGCTCCAGTCAAACAATCTGGGTCATGTGTGTGATATACGTGGTAAGGATGGCTCATTCTCTAATGAAACTAGAATCATGATGCTGATTAAGCCTGTCACGCAGCTTGCCACAAATGCTACTAGATCCATCGTCACGTTAGACATAGCAACGCATCCATTATCTTGGGAAAGGCACAAAGCTCTAAGTTTTTGATGAAGCTGCCACTGCATGTCAGTCTTGTGAATTCTGGTGAAAGCTTGTTATTTGTCTCATGGTAAAAGAGGCCTTAGGATAGCGAGTATTTACTCTAATGGGTCTTGGCAAACGAACTCCTCATGAAGCTTCATTCATATCTCATGTCAATGTTTTTGAATATCTTTCAGGGTATGTTTTTTATGTTCTAATCTGAACAATTCTGACCACATTGTAGCCCTTGAAATTGTATCATATAATAGTGCATGTCTTAATTGCAAAAGCTCCTAGAGCCATGGCTGATGGTCAAATAATTTGGTAGACATTTTGTTTCTTTTATCATCCTCAGACTGCTGGCATCACTGAGACTTGAAGCAAGCATCTACAAAATAACAGCTTTATTGAGATACACTTCACATACCAAAAACTTGGCATTTGGAAGTGTATGATTCAGTGATTTTTAGTTCATTCACAGAAATGTGCAACCATCACAATATATAATCTTCATGACTTTTTTTCCACATAAAATAATATTTGCAAAAATTTTTGTAACATGTATCAGCAATTCATTTCTTTTTCTTTTTGGTGCTGTTCTTGGGGCTTGAACTCAGGGCCTGGAAACTATCCCCGAGCTTTTTTGCTCAAAGCTAGCACTCCCCTACTTGAGACATAGCTCCACTTCTTGAATCTTTGGTGGTTAATTAGACATAAGAGTCTTACTGCCTTTCCTTCCTGGGCGAGCTTTGAATTGTGACCCTTGCGTCTCAGGATTATAAGTGTGAGCTGGTACCCAGCTGCTGTTGCTTCTTCTTCCTCCTTGGTTTCTTTCTCTTCCTTCCTTCCTTCCTTCCTTCCTTCCTTCCTTCCTTCCTTCCTTCCTTCCTTCCTTCTGTCTGTCCTTCCTTCCCCCTCCTCCTTCTTTCTTCCTCATTCTACTCTTCCTTTCTCTTCCTTCATTCCTCTTTCCTTTTCCTCCTTCCACTCTTCCTCCTCCTTCTCCTGCTCATTCTTCCTTTAGTGGTTGCTTCCCGCCCCCACTCTCGTCAGCCATGGGGCTTGAACTCTGGGCCTGAGTGTTGTTCCTGAGCTCTTCAGCTCAAAGCTGCTGCCATACCCCTAGAGCCACAGCACCATTTCCAGTTTTCTGGTGGTTAATTGGAGATAAGGGTCTCAGGGACTTTAGAGTAGCTAGAATTACAGGCTTGAGCTACCATGTCCAGCTGCTTTTCTCTTATTTTTAAATTATCTTTTAATGGTTGTACAAAGCCATTTCAATTCAACATGTGTTGAATTGAGTCTGTGTGTATAATGCATCTTGATCAGTGTCCTCCCTCCCATTATTTTCCCTTGCCCCTAGTACTTTTCTTTTTATGGCTAAATCTCCTTTCAGATGCTTACTGGCTAAAGATCAAGATGAATATACTGGGGAATTACCCAGATTTATTTTTTTGTTTATGAGCTTGCACAAGGCCTGGGTGCTGTCCTTGAGCTCTTCAGCTCAAGGCTACCACCCTACCCCTGGGCCTGGGTGTTATCCCTGAGCTCTTCAGCTCAAGGCTACCACCCTATCCTTGAGCCAAGCCCCACTTCCCATTTTCTAGAGGTTAATTGGAGGTAAGAATCTCAGGTTCTTTTGTGCCCAGGCTGGCTTTGAACCTTGATCTTCAGATCTCAGCCTCCTGAGTAGCTAAGATTACAGGTGTGAGCCATCATTGGCTCAGATTTTTTTTTAAACTCAGGATTCTGCCTAACTACTGCTGACTCTCATCCCCTTATAGCAATTTCTTGTTCTCTGGGTTTTACATGTGCCATGAAAGCAGAGAAACTCATGAGGACATGGCCCGACACTTTGTCTTCCATGCTTGACTTTGACAATGTCAGCTCCCCAAGGTGGAGCTCATCATACCTGTACAAATAAATACACAGGCTGAGCCAGGTAGTGGATCACATCTGTGATCCCAGCACTTGGGAGAAAGAGGCAGAAGGATACCAAATTTGAGATCAATATGAGCTTCACTGTGAGACCTTGTATGAAAAAGACAACTCAAAGAACAAACACGTGGAGTGGGGTGCAGTAACTATGAGAATAGTCAGAGTGGCCTATAGTATACCTTATTTGTGGAAAAGATGCACAAAGCCAAGAGAGGGAATTGAGGTACTGTGAGATCTTCTGCCCTAAGTCCCTTGGCTCCTCTTCATTCTACCAAGTCTAACAAGAATGTATGCAGAGACCATATTCCTTTTTTTTTTTCCCCCTTTACTTCCATGCTGATACTGGGGCTTCAACTTGGGCCTGGGCACAGTCCCTTAGTATTTTTTTTTTTTTGCTCAAGGCTAACATTCTACTTGTGTGGGGGTGGGTGGGTGGGTATGGGTGTGTATGTTGGTTGTGGGGCATGAACTGTGGACCTCAGCTCTTCAGCTCAAGGCTACCACCCTACCTCTGGGCCTAGCCATTGTCCCTGAACTTTTCAGCTCAAGGCTATTGCCCTACCACTGGAGCCACAGCATTACTTCTGGTTTTATAGTGATTAATTAGAGATGAGTCTCATGGACTTTAGTGCCCAGGCTGGCTTTGAACCGTGATCCTCAGATCTTGGCCTCCAGAACAGCTAGGATTACAGGCATGAGCCGCCTGGCATACATTCTACTATTTGAGCAATTTGAGACACTGCTCCACTTCTGGTTTGTTTTTTTTTTTTTTTTGATTCACTAGAGATAAGAGTGTCATGGACTTTGCCCAGGTTAGCTTAGAATGAGGATCCTCAGAATTCATCTTCTTGAGTAGCTATGGTTATAGGTGTGAGCCACTGGAATTTTAGATATTTTTCAAAGCTGTTTGATCTGTTCCTTTGGTGTTTAGAGATTTTAGAATAGCTCATTAACTTCAATGCACATCTTTTTTTGTGACTAGATTTGTGCTGAATCTATATACCAGTATTGCAAGAAATGACTTTTGAATCTTCAGATCCATGGATATATATGGTCTATATCTCTGCTTAGTACTTGCTAGGCAGGCATTCTTCCATTTGAGTCATGTTCCACAGCCCTTTTTGACTTTAGGTAGTTTTCAGATAGGGTCTTACACTTGTGCGTAGGCTAACCTTAGAATGTGATCTTTCTGCATGGCCGCCCAGGTAGCTGGACTGCAGGAGTATGCCACCATACCCAGCTTCTTGGTTGGGATGGTAGGGGGTGTCTCACTAGCTTTTTGACTATGCTTGCCTCAAATGGAGGTCCTCATATCCACTGCCTTCTGAAATTAAAAGTATAAGCCAACATCCCTAGCTTCAATATTAATAAGAATCTTTCATATAACAAAAATAACTATTTTGTGAAGTATAGTGATAGGCTATAATGGCATAAAGATGAGAGATGCAGAATGTAGTCTAGAAGGAAGACTGAGCTAACAATACAATTTTCAATATGAAATAAACTCCCATTTCTCACATGGGGAGCAGGCAGTACGTCTCATTTTCTGTTTCTCCCTACTTTCATTCTATTATACCAAAATAAATTCTTGCTAAAACTTTTTAAAGCAAAAAACTAAGTAAAAATATTAGGTGGTATATATGAACAAATCTAAGGCACTATAAAAATTCAAAGCAAAGAAAAAAAAGGTCTTACTCAAGTTTTCCATGCTTTGAACATTAGACCTTGCTTTGTGTCCCAGAGATCCTCAGCCCACCCTGCCTGTACAATGTTGACGTGCATTAGAGCAGTGTGGGAACCACAGAGGCTACTGCACCACACTGTTAAATCATTTCATTAGATTGCCCTCACAAGTTCTGGGGGAGATAATCCCAGGAGCCTTTGGTTGTGTTACTTGTTTTTCTCAAGGAATTCCTTTTTGCTAGACTCCTGAACCTGGGTTTTTCCTCCACCTGAACCTTTGCTTTTTCCCTTTAGTCCCCATAGTGTCATTTAAGAAAAAAAATGTTGGAAGTGGCGCTGTGGCAGTAGCCTTGAGCTGAAGAGCTCCAGGGACAGCACCCAGGCACAAAGTTCAAGTCCCACGACTAACAACAAAAAAAAAAGTGTGCTTTTTTTTTTCTGATTCATTATTGTTATGGAGATCATGTTCTCAAATCATTTTGACACCTAAAAGCCTCAATAGGCTTGCACAAACCAATCTCTCACAACATGAATATCTCCTTCTCCATGGCTGACAGAGCAGAATGGCTTTCATAGGTTAGAATGGTCTGGCAGTCAGAAGGCCAGGAGATGCAAACCAGACAGCAGCCTCAATGCCACTAGCCCGAAGAGGCAGCTCATCTTTTTCCTGGATGATTCTCTGGGATCTCTTGAGGGCTTTGCATTATCATTAACATAAGTGCTGGTCAAAAATTCTTGGGTCCCATTTAAGATCTGCAAGCCAGGATCATGACTGAGTTTCTGAAAACATGTTTCATGAGCATCTTTTTATGCTAGGTCTTCTAGAGTTCATCTTAGTCTGTTTCAAGTTCTGGAGTTGCTCTGTATGATAATACTGCTCTTCAAGCAATGAAACCTTTCTGTTTCTCAAAAAGATGTTTCACCGATTTTAAGCCTTAAATGTCACTAGAAGACATTTCAGGCCTAGAAGTTGCGACAGTTTGTACACTGTTTTCTTTTTTGTTTTTTTTTTTTTTTGTTTTGTACTAGGTCCAGGTGCTTGGACTAGGGCCTGCTTCCTGAGCTCTATGCAGTCGAGGTTAGCATTCTGCCACTTTGAGCCACAGAGCCACTTCCAGTTTTCTGGTGGTTAATTGGAGAAAAGAGCCTTAAGGACTTTTCCTGCCTCGACAGGCTTTGAACTATGATCCTCAGATCTCAGCATCCTGAGTAGTTAGAATTACAGGTGTAAGCCACTGGTATCTAGTCAATTTTTAAGCCTATTATTATTAACCTAAATTCACTTAGAGGCTGTGTGTGTGTGCTAGTGCTAGTACTGGGGCCTGAACTCAGGGCTTAGGTGCTTCCCCTTAATGCTGATAACAAGTCTGAGAGTAAAACAATAAAGAGTCATTGACCATACTTATGTTTAGAACCCCATGGCACATTTAACTTGTTTAAATATGAACTTCTGTCATTTTTTTCATATTTTAAGAGAATGGCCTTGGAACCAGTCAGAATAGATTTGATTTTGGTTCTGCAAATGCACTGGCCATCTGATCTTGGGTGTGGCCTTTCAGAATACTAAATGAAAAATGGTCACTTGAGAGACTAAAGTGGGAGAATCATGAATTGAAAGTCACCTTGGACTACACACACAAGTGAGACCTTGTCTTTAAAAAAAAAAAAAAAAAGAGGAGGGGGGAGTCATACATGGTGGCAGGAGAATTGTGACCTGAAGAAGGTCAGCCTGGGATACATGTTAAGACCTGACTGAAAACTAGCTAGCGAATGAACAAACCAACCACAAAAGTGAGCATAATATCTGTTCTGTAGGATCATTATAAGGATGAGACTGCATAAAATGTTAGCATCACACTTGGCTCATCATAAACACCAAAGTTGGGTCTTACTCTTATTCTTTCTCCAGGGTCATCTGACTCACCTCTTTCCTCCGTGTCCAGTAGATGACATGGCATAGTCTCTTTGAACCTAAGTTAGGCTTCCTGCTTTCAAACTACTTATTCTCCAGGAGCTTTTAGTCTATGTCTATATACATCTAGACATATGATGTGTAAGTGTCTGGATGTCTATATGGCTGCTTCTGTGAGGACATCTGATTAGAAGAGTCACAGGCTTCCAACTATCCTCACATTTGTGTTGAGAAACTTCAGAGACTTAAATTCCTTTTATTTTGCTGCTGCCACCTCCACCAGTTTGATTTCCTCATGAAATGTCAGTGTCATGAGAAATTCTCGGGATTAAGGTTTGGGAGCAGATTCCACTATTGACCCCTAAAGGCAATACTAAGAGCCGCTACTATAACCCAGCCATCCCTGACAGGCTGCTGAAGCTGAAAACAAAACCTATAGTGCCTCCGTGGGCCTGGGCAAGGGGTCATTCTCCCCAGCCTCTCTTTTTGGGGATGGTAGTGGTGAGTGGATAGTAAATTTACAAGGCACCAAGCAGCCTTGGTGAGCAGCTCCCCACGTCACATTTTGTTTGTGGTCTCTCCAATTGGAGGGTCTGTGGTCGTTTTTCTCCCTAATAGTGTTGGAAGCCAAGCCTCCATGCTACCAATTTTTACCTCTGTAGGGAATTACCAATTATCTCTAAAATTATTAGGAAAGCCTAAACATTTTTTTCCAAAACAAACAATTTTAATGAACTTAACGTTTAAAAATCCATGGCATAGAGTCTCATATTCTGTTTGAAGACTACCCCACTTCTAGCAAAGCTTGACCACTTAGGCTGTTTCAGACACATTTTGGGTTGAGAAACTTAGAAAAGTTGGAAAAGTCTTCTTGTTTTATAGTGCTAGGGAATTGAACCATGTTCCTACAAAAGATATTTCAGAGGTTTTGACTGAATTCAAAGGCAGATGGAGGAGGTTGAAAGTGAAGGAGTCCCAAGTCCAGTTACCATCCAAACAGATAAAGCAAGACATAGTTTGGGGAACTTTGGGGTGCCACACCTTCTTGCCTTAAATATTAACATTTAGCTTACTGAGGGCATGTGAAATTTAAAGCAAAGACTGTAGGACCTGTGTGTTTTTAATCAAGTTATTAATTAGTACATTGCTTTTATTTTCTTTCATGACTGCAATGTTTATCTCTGAATTTCCACACTTCATTTTCCCTGTAGAAGATGTAGGTCTTCTGTAGATCTAGATGTTTAAAGTTTCTGTATCAATATCATAGAGAAATGTTGTACTTGGAAAAATGTTGGAAGACACGAAAGGAAGCAAGTAAAAGGTTTTCAGAAAATCTCAGTCTTTGAGGAGACCACTGCTTTTCCTTTACCTTTGAGGTTATACGTGTGAATGTGTGTATAGTTTTGTGGGTTTTAAATGGGTGTATTTTGTAAAATAAGTATTTTAACCATACAGTTTTAAAACTTACAAGTATTATCTTGATAATCATTTAAAATGTCAGGGAGAGAGAAAAGAGAGACTGTGTGTGTGTGTGTGTGTGAGAGAGAGAGAGAGAAAGAGAGAGAGAGAGAGAGAGAGAGAGAGAGAGAGAGAGAGAGAGAGAGAGAGAAAGAGAAAGAGAAAGAGAAAGAGAGAAAGAGAGGAAAAAAATCTTTAGACTTATGATGTAAAGGAACACATGAACTTTTCGGTTAAGAATTGTTTTGTTTTGTTTTCTTGGTCAGTTGTGGGGCTTGAACTCTGGGCCTGGGCACTGTCCCTGATCTTCAGCTCAAGGCCAGCTCTCTACCACTTGAGCTACAATGCCACTTCCCGTTTTCTGGTAGTTAATTGGAGCTAAGAGTCTCAGGACTTTAATGCCTGGGTTGGCTTTGAACCTTGATCCTCAGATTTCAGCCTCTTGACTAGCTAGGATTACAGGTGTAAGCCACCAGTGCATGGCTACGAAAATTCTTTTTTTTTGGTGGATCATGGGGCTTGAACTCTGGGCCTGCACATTGTCCCTGAGCTCTTCAGCTCATGGCTAGTGCCCTATTCCTAGAGCCACAACCCCACTTTCTGTTTTCTAGTGATTAACTGGAAATAAGAATCTCACGGACTTTAGTGCCCAGGCTGGCTTTGAACCTTGATCCTCAGATCTCAGCCTCCTGAGTAGTTGCATTACAGGCATGAGCCACCGCGCCCGGTTCTAAGAAAATTCTTAACAGAAAAGTTCATGAGAAATATTAGATATATACCAATAAAGCCCTAATTAGGCCATTTTCTTTGAAGTATTATATTTAGCTGGAGTTTCCTAAGTGCTATCATATCCCAAAATGTGAGAAAAAAGGTAGAATGCCTGAATCATTACTATTTGTTACATTCTTGTTAGTCTCACTCCTTGATAACTGTCTTCCTATCTTTTTTCCTCAAAGTCTTATCATGAGATTATCTCTCTCATACATAGAGTTAGAACATCTGGATTCAAGCCCCTTTCTATTAGTTATTGTTCCTGTGACTTTAGCTATATTGTTTCTAGCCCTCCTATTTCTTCTGTTTACCCCAGAAGCCAAATTGTAGTGAATGCAGAAAGAACTTCTGCATACTAAATCTCTCAATTACTTATTAGTGACGATTCAGTCTCCTTGATTAAAGCATAAGAACTTTAAAAGTACTAACAATTTCTTTTATTTTGAAATTTCCTACATATCATATTACTATTGTTCTCTGCTTATAATTGGGTACTGAATAAATGTTTCCAGAGGTTTATTGATTGGTATTGTCAGGAGAATGTTTGTCATTAAATGTTCCTGTAACCCCATTCCTGCTTAGAAAGGACAGAAAGTTCTATATGTGCCAGGAAAATTCTATTTTCATTGCTAGGTTTATGATTACAGTTGAAGCTAAACAATAAAGACAAGGCAGTCTGTTTTCTCCCCAAAGAAAATGTTTCTTAATGATTGATAGTTTCAGAAAAAGGAAAGATTGTTCAAAGTATAAATAGATTTGGAAAATTTAACTCTTGTTCTTATTTCTTTTCATGTTCTTATGAGTATTGACAGTAGAATTTGTGGTCTACTTAAACAAATAAAACCATGGACTGGAAATATGAAAACAGATGCAGAAGATAAAAACAAGAGTTTTATGATCTTAAGTTCAAACAATGAGACAATACACAGATTGTCAGAAGTAAAAATCACTTTTGGAAATTTAAAGTACACTTCACTATAATAATAAGCTCTCCATAAAAGGAATCTTAAATTTATAAAACTTTTTAATCTAACAATTTCATATGTTTAGAGTAGTATAATTTACCCCTTAAAACTATGTTATCAAAGTAAGACTCATTAAAGTTAAAAAAATGACTATGCTATCATAGCTAATATATATTGTTCTGAACATGATGTTAAGTCCTTATTTGAACACATTTTTATTTCCCCACATTAAGTGCCCCTAAAAATAGATACTATAATTATCTTTGTATTAAAAAATAAGAAAATAGTCTGGGCACAGTGGCTCACACCTGTAATCCTAGCTAATCAGGAGGCTGAGATCTGAGAATTATAGATATATGTTTTATGAATATTTTCTCCTAGTCTATAAATTATTTTTTTTTGCTAGTCCTGGGGTTTGAACTCAGGGCCTGAGCACTGTCCCTGGGCTTTCCTCAAGACTAGTGCTCTATCAGTTGAGCCACAACACCACTTCTGGCTTTTTACTATGTATGTGGTACCGAGGAATTGAACCCATGTCTTTGTGCATGCTAAGCAAGCACTCTATCACTAGGCCAAACCCCCTGCCCCTATAAATTATTTTTTTACTTTCTTAATAGTATCGGTTAAAAGCTGATGGGTTGGTTCTTGCTTATTATAGAATTTTGTTGTATATTTTGTCACTTTTAAGTTAGATTTTATAATGTTTAAGAGTTTTTATTTTTGATATAGTTTTATCAGTATGAATTCTATGTTATCTAGATTGAAGTTGTACTCCTCCAGAAAGATTTACCAAATGCCTTCTGTATGTATTAGCTTTCTATTATGGTAACAAAATACTTGAGATAATTGCTGGGTATGGTGGTTCATACCTACAATCTTAGCTATTTTGGGGGCTGCAATTGAGAGAATGTTTTGAGGCCAGCCTAAGGAAGAAAAGTTTTTCAGATCCTTACTCAACTGAGAACAGTGATGGGGTACAGTGGGAAAAAACAAGACAGAGAGAGAAAATGAGAGGTAGGGAGGGAAGATGAGCCAGGATTTGAATAAGCTAACCTCCTTTCACTAAGTCCCACATCCTGAAGATTCTTCCACCTCCCAATAGCAGCACTGTCTGATGACCAAAGTTGAATTATATGGCCCTTCAGAGGACATTTCAAACCCAAACTATAACAATATATAGGACTAATTTTTTGCTTAAAGTTTCTGGCTTGAAGGTCCTAAAAGTATGTGGCTAGGGTAATACAATGGTTAAGCCCATATTAGGGTAGACTAATGCCTAGAAATTCTAGAAGGAGACTTGTTTATGCAGAGTGAGACTGTAATAGGATTTCTTCATCATTATTTCTCTTCAATGGTACAAAACTTTTTTGATTATTTTTTGATGATTCAATCTGAAGTTGTAGGATTTCCCTTGGCTCAACTCTAATTTTTTTGCTTTATTTTCTTATATACCTGTGTATTTCTTCAAAGAATCAGCTTTTTCTCCTCTTCTCTCTTTCCCCTCTCCTTTCTTCTTAAACTCACGGTCTCAAAACTGGTATATAAGTATTTTACTAATGAACTATATCCCTAGTTCAAAACAAAATGTCCATGATTGCTGAATAAGCAACATTCCTACTGTCCCATTGATAGGATCAATTCCTGGTATTATTCTAATTTTTTAATTAATTCATTAATTAATTTTTGGGGGGTGGTGGTCGTGGGACTTGAACTCGGGGCCTGGGCATTGTCCCTGAGCTCTTTAGCTCAAGCTCAAGGATACTGCCCTACCCCTGGAGTCACAGTGCCACTTCTGGTTTTCTGGAGATAAAAGTCTTACTGCCTGGGCTGGCTTTAAACACAATCCTCAGATCTCAGCCTCCTGAGTAGCTAGTATTACAGGCATGAGCAACTGTGCCAGCTTATACTTGTATATTTTTAGTCCACAGACCAAAAGAGAGATTCAGAGAGACAGAGGGATGGAAAAGTATATATTAGATTTTTAATTTCTAAGTATATATTAGATTTTTAATTTCTTAAGAGTTCAGTTTATGATATTTCAGTAAACAATTTTAGATGCTTTGCAGTGTGGAGGGTTGTCACAATATCTAGACTAAAATAATATTATAAACAGAATATCAAATATATCTGTACTCATCAATACATCCCTTTCTCTTCTCTTCCAAGTCCTTTGGGAGAAAATGTGTAATAAAGGTGTTAGGGCTTCTGGAGTCACATAGACTCACTGGAGTCTGAAAACCAAAACAGCATAGCTTTTCTCATTAAGATTCTGCTTAATCTTAAACGATTTTGTTAACATTTGGTTTTGCTTAATTTTACTCATATTCCTTTTCTCAGAAACAGGCATTATTAAGGGGGGGGTTCCTAATGGCTTCTTGAACATCAAATAGCTCTTGAAAGTAAAACTGTGATGGATTGAGTGTGAATGAAGCAAACAGGGATTAAATTTCCCTTGAAATACATATGGACTTAATAATTAGCAGGAAAGCTGTTTATAATTAGAAAAAATGTTTAGGGATGATGTTCAAAATGCTTGAGGAATGGAGAATGGTTCTGGATTGTAGCATCTTTGATTATAGCTTTCCTCTGAAACTCTGATATCACAGCCAGAGAACAAATGAGCCAGCCAGGAGGTAGAAAACTGCAGGACAATGTCTGGCACATAGTAAGCAGTTTAGGAGTTTTTTTAAAAAATTCTTTATTACTTATTTAATTTCTGTTTTTCAAACATTTTAAGCACTGCCAAGAATATTTCTAAAGAAAAAACTTCTTACTGAGATTTCAGTCTAGTAGAGGAGGTAATATACAAGAAAACAAAACAATATAAAAACAAACAAAGCAAAAAACCCACAACAGAATATTCAGGATCTGGTGCAGAGAAGGGTAGAGTAGGATAATTTGCTTAGAATAATAGAAAAAGACAACACAGATGATCCTTGGGCTGAGACCTAAAAGAAGAGCTTCTTGCCCAGTAGATGATGATAAACAACACAGACACAAGAAAAACATTGTGGATTTTTTTTTCCAGATAGGATTTAGCTATGTTGCCCAAACTGGCATGGAATTTGCAATCCCTCTGACTATCTAGGATTAAAAACATGCATCATGATCTCCAGCTAGCAAGTTTAGATTTTTTTTTTGACCATCATGGGGCTTGAACTTAGGGATTGGGCACTGTCCTTGGGCTTTCTCAAGGCTAGAATTCTACCACGTTAGCCACAGAACCATTTCTGTCTTTTTTTTTTTTTTTTTTTTTTTTTTTTGCCATGAACTCTGGGTCTGGGCACTGTCCCTGAGCTCTTTAGCTCAAGGCTACCACCCTACCCCTTGGAGGTAGATAAGAGTCTGTTTTTAGTGACAGGACTGGCTTTGAAATGTGATCCTCTGATTTCAGCCTCCTGAGCAGCTAGGATTACAGGTATGAGCCACTGTGCCTGGCTGCTTCTGGCTTTTTCTATGTATGTAGTATCTAGGAATTGAACCCAGGTCTTCATGCATGCTAGGCAAGCACTCTACCACTAGGCCAAACTCCCAGTTCTGAAGTTTGGAATTGGACTGCAATTAATATGGGAGCCAAAATATACTAGAGGAGAATTGTTTTCTGAGAGAATTCTGAATAAAGAGGCATAATGTCCCAAGAAACTCAGCCTCTATCCTGAAAGTTCAGTACTTATATATATTACAATATGTTGTACCCATTTCAAGTGTATATTTTGGTGACTTTTTGATAAATTTATGAGCCTGTATAACCACTGCCATTACAATTATCTAAACTATGACCTTCTCAATCTATCTCCTTCTTACACTTACCCAGATCTATCTTTCCTAGTTTCAATTAAGTAGAATCATATACTACATATACTGTATATTTTGACATTTACCTTCTTCTGTTCACTGTAATGTCTTTGAGGTTCATTTAGGTGGATGCAAAACTCATTCCTTTTTATTACTGAGGTCTCATGGCACTTATGCAACAGACTGCTTGCCTAATCACCTATTGGTGACACCTGTTGGAGGACATTTGTGTCATTTCCAGATTTTGGCTTTCATAAAGCAGCTCTGAACATTTGTGCACATGTTTTCCTCAACACTCGCTGTAATGTCTGTTACAGACAATAAACATGGGAAGATCCTCCCCTAAACCCACTTGCCAAAGTAGATGCATGTGTGGCAGGGAGCCAAGGAGAGAGCAGCATGAAGAATTTGCTTCAGGATTGAACAATCAGAGTCATTCATCCTGCTGGCAAAATTAATTGGTCTAAAGAACAGTCATGTGGAAGAAAAAAAGGAGAATATTTGTTAAAAACAAAACAAAACATGGGGACACGGTGGCTCACGCCTATAATCTTAGCTACTCAGGAGGCTGCAATCTGACAATTGTTCAAAGTCAGCCCGGGTACTAAAGGACTTGAGATTTTTTTCATATATTTTTTATTGTAATTAATAGAAGGGTTACATTATATTCATCAGACAGAAGGTACATTATTTCACAAATATTGATATCCTTTCTCATGTCCTGGGGACAAATACAATCAGAATACTCAATGTACCTATATGGTAAAGAAAATAGAGGGCTAGGATGTAGCTCAGTGGCAAACCATCTGCCAAACAAGTGCAGCATCTGGATTCAATCTCCAGTACCAAAATAGAAAACAAGCAAACAAACAAAAAAAAACCCACTAAAAACAAAACAAAGCAAAAGAAAATAGGAAAAGTGAAATAAATCAGGTCAGGATGGGGAGAATGATGGAACAAGTGATTCTCATCAAGAAGCATAAGATACATAAATGGACATAAGTTCTAACTCCTTTGCATAACCACTGAAATTAAGACAAAAAAGAATAAAAGATATTTGGGGGGAGGGGGTGGCATGGTAGAGTGCCTATCCAGCAAGCTCAAGGTCCTGAGTTCAAACCAAGTGGCACCAAGGAGGGTGGGGGGGAGAATGAGAAGTATTTCAAAAAGCAATGTGCTTATTATTTATTACAATTGGTACTCTGAAACCCCAAGATTAATCTATTGCTTGAACTATCTATCTATCTATCTATCTATCTATCTATCTATCTATCTATCTATAAATTTTTGCAAGTCCAGGGGCCTGAACTCAGGGCCTGACTGCTGTCTTTGGGCTTTCTCTAGCTAGAGATCTACCACTTGAGCCACAGCACAATTTCTGGCTTTTTCTATGTATGTGGTACTGAGGAATTGTGCAAGCTAAGCAAGCACTCAATCACTAGGCCAAACTCTCAGCCCCAAAGATATACATATATATATATATATATATATATATATATATATATATAGTGTGTGTGTGTGTGTGTGTGTGTGTATGTGTGTGTGTGTGTGTGTGTGTTATTTTTAAATTTTTGCCCATCTGGGGCTTGGACTCAGGGCCTGGGCACTGTCCTTGGACACTTTTTACTCAAGGCTAGCGCTCTACCACTTGAGCCACTGCACCAATACTGGCTTTTTCTGTGTATGTGATACCATGGAATCAAACCCAGGGCTTTGTGCATGCTAAGCAAGCACTCTACCACGAGGCTATATTCCTGGCCCCAAGATGTATTTTTATGTGGAAATGAGGCTGATATTCTGTACAGGGCATATTAATAACTGATTTATTGAGTTGCTTACCATGAGCCCTGATTATGAGTTTTCTTTTTTCTAGAATGGGATCCCTAGATCATGGGATTAGTTATGTGACATGTGAGAAGACAAAGACTTCTCTGAGCTGATTATTAGGAAAGAAAACAATGCTATACAGTTTTAGTAATGCTAGTATTTAGGGGCCATGCTTAATCAATAGGGATGAGAACCAATGGAAAAACGCAGAGGAAAACAGAAGGATGAGAGAGGTATAAGAAGTAATATGAGGGGGTGTCAATGTGTGTGAGAAGTGATGTACTCTTTGTCTGGTGAATATAACTATGACCCCTCTATACATTACAATAAAAAATTTAAAAAAAGAAGTAATATGAAACAAAGACCAAAATCAGAGAAGAGACTAGAAAAGTAAATATGAAGTTATTTCCAGTCAAAGTTATTTCCTGGTCCAATCCCAGTAGTACTAGAACTCTAGTTAAGGTAGATACAGCCATGTTTCACGGTCACTCTATTTTTGGGCTTAGAAAGTCTACTTCAGTCTCTTGAATACTAACTACTAGGGTAAGTAGTACTACCTTGAAATCCTCCCAGAAAAACAACATCCATACTGGCTACTCCCTTACTGTTCTAAAACTATCCTCATCTGCTCATAGCACACTCAATCCCTTTCATGTCTTCTTACAACTTTCCCTAAAGATGACTTTATAGGAACAATGAGCTACATATGTTTTCTTGTGTGCATAGTCACTTGCGCAGAAGTATTTGAATAAATATATCAGAACAACAACAACAATAACAAAAATCAGCTATATTGTAACTATTTTTACCTTAGACTGCAATTAGTCACTCCACATACACAAATGATGACTAGAGAAATGAGGTGGTTTTAGCACAGGAAGAAAGGATAGCACTTCCTCATCTATTCTTAACTTAGGCTTCTCTTGTCTGAAATATATAAAAGCACATGTGAAGAGAACATAAGGCACAGCTGTCTGCTCTTCATCACTGCAGGCGCTCACATCTGGCAGTTCCCATTGGCAACATGTCTCTGTGCTGTCCCTTCTTTCTCACACACATCTGCTTTGGAGGGGCGATGTGGGTGAAATAAAGTTTCTAAGCAAGTAGGGTGGGCCTAGCAACAGAGGACTTCAAAGGACAAGCTATCTTCCTTTCTCCTGATGTTGGATTCCAAAGACTTAAATTGGTCCTCTCAGGAAGCCAGCACCAGTTTTCTCCTTACAGAAAAACTGCAGCCCTTTAAAGATACAAATGAGGATAAGACTGCAGAGTATACAGAACAACCTCAGGGTCTTCCTGTTTTATACTTTTTGGGGGTTGAATTTTCATCTATCTCATTGGTTATGACCACCTGCCCTTAGAAATGGATGCTTCTTTTCAATCTATCAATCAATCTATCTGTCTATTTATTTATTTTGCCAGTCCTGGGGCTTGAACTCAAGGCCTGAGCACTGTCGTTGGACTTTCCTCAAGGCTAGCGCTCGACCACTTGAGCCACAGCACCACTTTCAGCCTGTCTATGTATGTGTTACCAGAGAATCGAACCAGGGTCTTGGTGCATGCTAGGCAAGCACTCTACCAGTAGGCAACATTGCCTGCCCTTTGTTATTATTTTTTTTTAATGTATTCTAGGTCTGGGAGTGTGGGCTAGTGGCAAAGTGTTTGCTTAGCATGCATGAAGCCCTGGGTTCGAGTCTTCAGTACCACAAATACAGAAAAAGCCAGAAGTGGTGCTGTGGCTCAAATGGTAGAGTACTAGCCTTGAGTAAAGCTCCAGGACAGTACCCAGGCTCTGAGTTCAAGTCCCAGGATTGTCAAAAAAATGTTTAAAAAAAATCTATTGTGGTAGGAAAAAAAATGTATCATAAGCTGGGTGCTGGTGGCTCATGCCTGTAATCCTAGCTACTTTAAGAGGTTGAGATCTGAGAATCATGGCTCAAAGCCAGCACAGGCATGAAAGTCTGTGAGACTCTTATCTCCAATTAACCACCAGAAAACCAGAAGTGGCACTATGATTCAAATGATAGAGTGCTAGCCTTGAGCTGAAGAGCTCAGGCACAGCACGCAGGCCCAAATTCAAGAAAAGAAAAGAAAAGAAAAGAAAAAAAAGGTTCTAAAGGTGATAAACAGGGGTTCCAGTTACATAAGTTAGGTAATGAGTACATTTCTTTTTAAACAATTATCCCCTCCCTCATATTCTATTCAATCATTTTAGAATATATAGTTCTATTTTCTAAAAATCTATCAAGAATCCTAATCAGGCTGGAAGTTAAGATACGCCCCCAGCTTTGTAGACTATTATTTATTTTAGTACAGTAAGTTGTTTATTAAGGAATTTCCTGAAGGTAGAGGCTCACATTCATTTTTATATTCCCAGACACTGGGACTTAAATGTCTATTGAATGCTCAATGTACAAATTAATGACTAGGTGGATGGAGATCATTTTGCTAAAACAAAAAGCAAAAAAAAAAAAAACTTTCTCTAAGTTCACAATGACTTCTATTATCAATGGAAATTTTTCCTTTTTTAAAAATCATGTCTGACATTCTAGAGTCCTGAAAACTGCTTTTTCCATTTTAAAGTTCCATTTCTCAGGGCCGGGAGTTTGGCCTAGTGGTTAAAGTGCTTGCCTAGCATGCATGAAGACCCGGGTTCGATTCCTCGGTACCACATACATAGCAAAAAAAGCCGGAAGTGGTGCTGAGGCTCAAGTGGTAGAGCTCTAGCCTTGAGAAAGTCCAAGGACAGTGCTCAGGCCCTGAGCTCAAGCCCAGGACTGGAAAGGAAAAAAAAAAAGTTCCATTTCTCTCATAGTTTTAATGTGGAAATCATCTTCCTTGATTCCCCTTCTCTGGACCTACTTCAGTTTCTGTTGCTGGCTTTTCCCACCTCTGCAGCACCTCTGATGTTAGCATATTCCAAATTTCTGTTTTTCCAACCTCTTCTTTTTTAGTACATGCTCTCTGATAACTTGATAAATGGCTTTACACTCCCCATTCATGCTTCTAGAAGCTTTACCTCAAATTCACACATTCCTTCTGAGCACCAGAAGAATGGATTCAGCTGCTTATTGGACAACTGCCTTTGTCCACAAGGACCACAACCTTGCCATGCCTGAAACCAAGCTACTTATCTCTCTTGTCCTACACAGCCCCAACTCTATGTTTGTCTCTATGAATTCTCTATCTGGGGGAATTATATCCCTATTTATCTTGTCTTGGTGTCAGCAACCAACACTCCTACCAGTCTAATTGCTTCTCAGTTTATATTGCCTTTTACTCCCATGATGTGTTTGTTCCTAAGTCCTGTTGCCCAGATGGAGTCCAGAAGTCTCTGTGAACAATTAAGATGCAATGGAAAATCCAGGAAGTCCAAGAAGTTTAGAAGGAGGAATAAAAGGAGTAAGGGGTATACACATATAAAAAATAAAGAATACAAAATGAAAGAAGAAGGGAAGGAGAGAAGGAGCAGAAGAGAGACAGAGAGGCAGAGAGACAGAGAGAGAGACAGAGAGACAGAGAGACAGAGACAGAGACAGAGAGACAGAGAGACAGAGAGAAAGGAGCGCAAGCAGAGGGTCTTTCTTGAGTCTTCACCTGAACACTAGGTCAAAATAGAAGTTTGAAGAAACTACCTTAGGCTAAAGGTGTTGTCCAGGAAAAAGGGAACAATACCAGTCCCAACAAGGTAAATTTTATGATGCCTGGCATTCAGTAAAAGCTATGAGGCAGCTGGATCCAATGGTATATATCATATCAAATCTAAGTCCTCCGGTGGAGTCAGGAAAATTGTGCATTTGAGGCCAGTCTAAGCTACATAGAGAGAGACTGTCTCAAAACAATAAAAAGTTACCAGGCATGCAAACAACAACAACAACAACAAAACGAACAGGAAAATAGGGGCCAGGAGTTTGGCCTAGTGGTAGAGTGCTTGCCTAGCACTCACAAAGACCAGGGATCGATTCCTCAGCACCATATACATAGAAAAGCCAGAACTGGTGCTGTGGCTCAAGTGGTAGAGCACTAACCTTGAGGAAAGCACAAGGACAATGCTCAGGACCTGAGTGCAAGGCCCAGGACTGGCAAAAAAAAAAAAAAAAAAAAAAAAAAAAAGAACAAGTCTAGCCAGGCACGGTGGCTCATGCCAGTAATCCTAGATACTAAGGAGGCTGAGATCTGAGGATCTCGGTTCAAAGGTTCAAAGCCAGCAGGGCACTAAAGTCGTGAGACTCTTATCTCCAATTAACCACTAGAAAACCAGAAGTGGTGTCTGAGGCTCCAGGAGTAGGGTGGTAGCTTAAGCTGAAGAGCTCAGGGACAACACCCAGGCCCAGAGTTCAAGCCCCACGACCAAACAACAAAAGAAACAAGTCTGTTTAAGCAGTATCATTTCTTACCAGTAATCCTCACAATTATACCTAGGAATTGCTGTGGCTGGATGTCATAAACATGTGGCAATTTAGTTTCTTAATGCCCCATTTTCACAGAGAGGATCCATACGCTTTTGATCACTGCCAGAAAGGAAAATCACTCAGAGGAAAATCATTCAAAAGTATATATGCTGCCTGCAAACAATTAAGAATACCTTTTTTTTACATACACATGGGACTGCCCACATAGATATCCAGGTCTATATACAGAAACTGGTGGCTCACTCACTGTTAGTGGGCTTTTGGAACATGCCCTGGTGAAGGGAGAGACAGGTTAAGAGTTTATATTTAGGACTGTGAAAGTAGCAATAGAGGGGCCAGGATTGTAGCCTACTGGTAGAGTGCTTCCCTAGTATGCAGGAAGTCCTGGGTTTGATTCCTCTGTACCATATACTCAGAAAAAGCCAGAAGTGGAGCTGTGGAGTGGTAGAGTGCTAGCCTTGAGAAAAAAGTGTCCAAGGACAGTGCCCAGGCTCTGTGTTCAAGCCCCATGACTGGCAAAAAAAAAAAAAAAAAAAGTAGCGATAGAGTTTCACTCAGTTTTCATAGATACTACATGGACAAGCAATAATAAAAATACAGTCTAGGGGCCGGGAGTTTGGCCTAGTGGTAGAATGCTTGCCTAGCATATACGAAGACCGGTTCAATTCCTTGGTACCCCATACATAGAAAAAAAAGCCAGAAGTGATGCTGAGGCTCAAGAGGTAGAGCTCTGGCCTTGAGGAAACCCAAGAATAATGCTCAGGCCCTGAGCCCAAGCCCAGGACTGGCAAACAAACAAACAAACAAACAAAAAATTCGATTTTTCTTTTACCAGTACCAAAACTTGAACTCAAATTTATTTAGCTTGCTTGCTTATGCCTGTTACTCAACCACCTGAGCCACACTTCCAATTCAGTTTATTACTGGTTAATTAGAAATGGAGACTCACGAACATTGCTTTTCAGGCTGGCTTCAAACCATCTTCCGCTAGGTCTCAGTTTTCTGAGTATCTAGGATGATTACAAGCGTGAGTTATAGATACCAGCTTATTCTATTAATTATATTAACTTTTAAGAAACTCTCAAATCCAAGGAACTGAGAATGTAGCTTAATGGGTAGAGTACATGCCTAACATATCAAGGCTTTGAATTTGCAGAAATTAAATAAACAGATACATAAACCAGACTTTTTTTTCCCCCCTGTATATAACAGAGAGTCTGGGAGCTTATATAATCTAGTACTAATGCCATTTTAAAATGTATTCAAAAATAATCCCCAAATACCCACTATATATCAGCCACCACACTAGAAGATATAGACACAAAGCAATCTTTGCTGGTAGGAAACTGCTCATCAAGCAGGGATTCTGAAAAGAATTTAGGAAATCACACTACAATTTTCATTGCATCTTTATCTACTTCTGATGGGATATGATGTACACCATAGATGAGGGTTGAAAAAAATTCAATACTGGACATTAAATAGACATATAAGGAGTATTGCATGTACCTCACAACAATCAGGAAATGCCCATGCATAGGTGAAGACATAGACCTCTAAGAAGGTACCATTTAAGGCTTATCAATTTATATGCAGGGAGTGATTGAAGCACTGGGAATAGGTGGGGACACCCAAAAGGACTACATGAAGCCAAAAGAAATAATAGATCTCCTCCCGCTCCGTCCCTCCCTCCCTCCCTCCTCCTCCTTTCTTCACTATTGTCATTATAATCATCATGCTCTGAACTATTTACTCAGTTGTTTTTTTACTCTGTGCCTAACATACTACTAGGTACATTAAGTGTAATGTTACTGCTAACCTCCAGGAACCACCTACAAGGTCACATGCTAGGAGACCTTTGGCACTTAGAAAGCTGCAAGTGAGCACCCTCTCTCTAGAAGCCTGAAAAACTGCTGCCACCAGGAAACGAGAAGGACAAGGAGGGAATAATAATATTCTAGAAACCAAATGGAAACCATTTTCAAAAGACTGGTAAGAAAGGGTGAGAGACATATTTCAAAGGGTTGAAAAAAAGGATGGGATGTGCACTGAGAGCAAAAACTGGGCAGTAAAAATAAGATGAGACACAAAACCAAACCAAATAACCAGAGTGGGATATGAAATAAAATGAGAAATAAATAAGAAAAATGAGAACAAGATTGAAGAGTTTAGTCTAAATATTCCTGTAAGAATTCAAGTCAAAAAAAACAAAAGTTGGGCAAGGAGATTACAGCAAGAGATCTGGATGCGCAATGAACCTGGAAAAAGACTTTTCTCTAGTGATGGAAATGAAAGAAAAAGTTGGAATTGGGACAAGAAAGAATAGTGCTGTGGCTCCACTGGTAAAGCTCTAGCCTTGAGAAAGCCCAAGGTCAGTGCTCAGGCCCCGAGTTCAAGCCTCAGGATTGTAAGAAGAAAAAAAAAAGTTTCTTGGATTCCATGTTAGTCTTTCCAAATTAGGATCTTGAATTGGAAAGAGGCCTGGAAATCTGATTATTTTATACACTTGTACTATGAGAAATATTAGTCCTGTACAAAAATAGAATAGTAGAATAAATCTTGTTGAGCCTAGCACACAACTGGAGGTCAGTTAGATAGGAGATGGTAGGGAAAATGTACACTGACCAGTGCCCATATGAACTATTTTATTATTAATAGTAATATTTTATTAAGACCACCTAGGTAAACTAATTTTTTATAGAGCTGTTCCAAAGGTAAATTGCCTACTCTAAAACAGAAAATGCAATAGTAACTATCTATACTTTTATGACAAAAATAAATTCTATGGTCCTTTTTCTATATTATAAAAGAAATTTCTTTGAGAGGGAGAATAATTCCAAAATCCAGTCAGCACAAATCTCTTTCTTAGTTAATGGCCACATGTAGTTCCACGAATATATATATATATATATATATATATATATATATATATATATATATATTTTTTTTTTTTTTTTTTGGCCAGTCCTGGGGCTTGGATTCAGCACTGTCCTTGGGCTTCCTCAAGGTTAGCACTCTACCAATGGAGCCACAGCACCACTTTTGGCTTTTTCTCTGTGGTACCAAGGAATTGAACCTAGGGTTTCATGCATGCTATAGGCAACCACTCTATCACTAGGCCATGCTCCCCACCCCAAAAGTTTAAAATTTTTATTTATTTTTTGCCAGTCCTGGGGTTTGAATTCAGGACCTAGTCACTGTCTTTGGGCACTTTTTGCTCAAGGCTAGTAGTACTCTGCCACTTGAGTTGCAGTGCCACTTCTGGCTTTTCCTGAGTATGTGGTACCAAGGAATTGAACCTAGGCGAACACTCTACCACCAGCTATGCTCCCAGCCCTCTACACATATTTTTGACCACGCACTCTGATAAGCTTATGGTGCAAAGTCTAAGCTATTATTACAAAGAGACCTGCAACACAGTGTCAGAAACAAGATAGGAGTGCATTCCTTCCTCTCCCATTGACCTGGGAGGAGGTGTTGTCATTCTAACAAGAAAAAAATGGATATTGAGAGACTGATGATAAAGCCTTATCTGCGGTGCCAACTTTGTACCAGACTTAGTGATGAGTCCAGAATATCTGGAAGTATAAGTTCTGAAATTTAGACAAGTGAGGAGGTCTTCTTCAATAAGAGAGCATAAAGCTATCACTACCTAATTATGTACAAGAACCTGAATAAACAAAGGTTACTAAAACAAAAGCTTACTTAGCATCACAGAAAATGTAACTCTGAGTGGACTCCTGTTTCCAGCAAAAATAACCTAGAAATACAAATGTTTTACATAAGCTCATGTTCTGTCATACTGTAATTGACTAAATGTTCTGAAATGACTCAGAAAGTTCAGTACACTAAGGGTTCTGGATTTCCATGAAGGACTGAGAAAAGGGAAAGAGGAATGTTTTGGGAGTTAACCCATAAAAGCTTTGTAAAGAAGTTATAGCCTGACCCCAAAGGGTCAGGTCTTGGGAAGGACTTGGAAAGGCAGATAGAAGAGAAGAAACAGCTCCTGGTGAGGACCCTGAGTAGGGCCAAGACTTGAAAGAAGGAATGAGCACAACATTTGGGAAATGGGAGGACTCTTTGTCTGCAAGTAATCTAAAGGTTGGAAAAAATAGATTAGAAAAAATGATGAAATATCCTGCAGAGAAGCCACCATGACATTCTGGGGGTGGGGATCAGATAGACTAGGGGTCAGCACACTGTCTCAGTAAGCAAGTCAACTTTGGTCTATTTTCTGTTGTGTGAATAATATATCATTGGGACATAGCTCTACCCATTTGTTACACAGTGTGGTTCCTACTTGGCTACAAGCAGAGTTGAGAAGTTTTTACAGACATTTTTATGAACGACAGTCTTTACAGATGTTTGAGAGAATCACACCTTTAAGAAAATCAAGTACAAGGGTTCATGCATGTAGAAGGATTGAGAGTACAATGTCAGTCTTGGCTACAAAGCTAAACCACATTTCAAAAAGGCAATTAATGTGGATGTAGCTTAGTGGCAGAATTCTTCCTTAAAAGGTACCAGGCCACAGTTTAATCCCCAGAACTGAAGGTAATGGGAACAAGGAAGACTTAAGGAAAGTGATATTTTATGGGAAGATGCTTAATCTACAACTATTCTAACAGTTGAGAAGTGGCTATACAGACCTTATGGCCTACAAAGCCTGCAAAGATTTCTGAGATAGAAAGTAGACTTGAAGAAAGTGGACTTTCATAGAAAAACTAACAGCTAAGACCAATTAAACTAAGATTAAAAAAAAATATTTACATCTCCAGAATGAAAACACAATGATGAGAACAGGGAATATAATATAATTCCTTTAAAGAAGAAAACTATAAGTTTGTTTGGAGTCCATTTTGAAAAATCTGATATATTTATAGCTTCTTCAATAAAGCTCCAAGGCAGATCTGGCCAATGTTAATTGGAATATTTTCCTAGTCTAAGGCCATACCACCCTGAACAGACCCAATCTCTTCTAAAATGAGTTTTTTTATTTTTATTTTTCAGAGAATATGCCTTAAGTCCTTAAGGGATAATTTGGGTAAAATGTATCTTATTGTCTTGTTTCACCAGTTCTTGAGTCATTATTTGATTTTCCCTGGAATTCATTTGTTTCCAAATCTTTCACAAACCAATTGGAGCCAATTATTTTTCATACAATTAAAATCAAATAGTTTGTGCCAAGCAGCTCTGTAATGCAGCTGTTTTTCCTTAAATCTGGGCATTTTACAGGACATAATTTTTCCTAACTAAATCTATGTTTCAGTCACTTGCAAATTAGTATTCCCAACAAACATTTTGCAAGGTTTCAACTATTCTGAGCAGAACTTTTCTTCTCCCATCTATGAATAGCATCAAAATGTCCTCAGGTTCAATAAAGTATTGTTTTTATACTCATTCTTTATTTGCATCATGAACATATAGCAGAGGAAATAGCTGAGATTATTAGACTTAGAGAACTTTATCTAGGAAAGGAAAAATGGAACATTTTAGATGACAAAATACTTTTTCTTAAAAAGATTACTTTCACTTAGTGATATTTGTGGCCCCAATTTAGACATCTTCCTAATCAATTAACATTCACTAGAGACACAGACGTTTAAGCATGCTTCTTGACCTCTTTTAATTTAGAGTAGCTGTTTTTAAACTTTTTGGATTCTGTACCTCTTTCTACTCTGTAAAATTTGAGGATCCTGATGAACTCTGTTTGAGCTTTACCTATTGATGTTTACCTTATTAAAACTAAAAATAAGAAATGCTTAATATCAATTATATTCTATTAAAAACTCTTAGAACTGGCCTGGCACAGTTCAAAGCCAACTCAAGCACTAAAGACTGTGAGACTTTTATTTCCAGTTAAGTGGCGCTGTGGCTCAAGGGGTAAGGCAGTAGCCTTAAGCTGAAGAGCACAGGGACAAACGCCAGCCCAGGGGTAAGGAGGTAGCCTTGAGCTGAAAAGCTCAGAGACAGTGCCCAGGCCCAGAGTTCAAGCCCCACAACCAAAAAACCAAAACCAAACCAAAACAAAAACGCATAGAACTATTAAGTGAGATCATATATTTTTCAACATGCAAGATATTTTTAAAAATCATTGTATTTTTATTTATTTGTTGCCAGTCCTGGGCTTGACCTCAGGGCATGAGCTCTGTCCTCGGACTTTCTCAAGGCTAGAGCTCTACCACTTGAGCCTCAGCACCACTCCTGGCTTTTTTCTGTGTATGTGGTACTGAGGAATTGAACCCAGGTCTTCGTGCATGCTAGGCAAGCACTCAACCACTAGGCCAAACTCCCAGCCCTGTATTTTTATTTCTTGGCCCAAATGGACACCCAAAATTTAAATACCATTATAACCTCATTTATAAATTCTCAGTGCATAATGAGGACTACTTAAATTGGAACAGGCACTTAAACTGTTTTGTAAAAAGTACTTATACTGCTTTTGAGGAAAACACTGACTTCTTTCTTGAACCACAGATTAACTTAAAACAGTAGAAATACTTCTTTTAGACAGTATCTCTGTCTCCATTTTAAATGTTTCTAATTCATTCACCTTGGGGTCTAGAACAAGACATATTAATAATATGTTCACAAAAGGAATAGAAGAAACTGTCTCAAAACAAGGGCATGTCAGAGCATCCCAGAACTAATGATAACTTCTCTGGATTTCCTCACTAACAAACCCTCAAAAACATTAGATATAGAAGTTATGCCTTCAACATAGTAAGGGTTATATATGAGAAACCCATAACACACATCTTACTGAATAAGAAGCTGACATAATTTCCTCTGTGTCACTGGGGTTGACAGGTGATACTACCACATCCAGCAATTGTGCTCCCCCTCATAGTTGGGGTAATAGTCATATGCCACCATGTCCACCCATTGCTTGAAATGTGATTCTCTATTCTTTACCTCCCAAGTAGACAGAATTACAGGCCTGAACCATTGTACACAACTTTAAAAAATCTCCCTACTTCATCTTGTTTATACTAAATAATACCTCACCTTGTGAAGTTAACTTTGTTGTGATTCTCCTTGAAATGATTTCATGATTGTATGTCAAAGACTATGAGTTTTGTGTGAAAACCGGGAAGCTGAGGATATTTCCTCATCCATCATCCAGTGTCAGCTAGGTGAGCCTGAGGCGGGAGTTAAATTTCACAAGAAATAAGGCCTCTGACATAGCAGCCTGAGCAGCATTCCTTTCAAGATGCCAGGACATCACCTACAGAGCAGACGAAACCAAACCTTGAAAAATAGATGCCAGAATAATGCAATGTATTCCAGTCCTGATCACAGCAGCCTTTCAACTGAATTTCCTGCCAACTGCATTTCCTTTATCACCTCCAAATGAAGACTTTTTTGTTGTCTTTCTAGGTGCAGTCAGCAGTCAACCTTCAGGTCAGAGTCAGCTACTAAAGATGGACTTTAAATCTTCTGTACATTTAACAATAAAATGGGACCAAAATCACTTAGGAAAGAAAGCAGCACAGATGAGGAGATAGGTAAATAATATTAATTTAAATAAACTGCAAGTGTTAAGACTAGCTGGGCATAGTGGTGGCCCACACCTGTATTCCTAGCTACTTAGGAGGCTGAGATCTGAGGGTCCTGGTTCAAAGCCAGCCCAGGCACTAAAGTCCATGAGACTCTA